>NC_090921.1:1246174725-1246478058 GCF_040938575.1 Ambystoma mexicanum
TCTGTAATTGCAGATTCATTATTCAGCACTGGGCAACTGCGCATCCAGAGTTACAGATCTCAGAGCCTTCCAGACGCCCCCGGGATATCAGGTGAGCATAACAATGACATCATCAGGATATTGGATTTTTTAGCGTTTACTCAGAGTTCATTTGCCTCCAGATATAGGTTAAAAGACGTCAGCCTGTGCTGCAGCCCAACTTGTGTTTGGTCTATGAAGACCAGGTCGTCAGCATATAGGACCCTAGGCACCTCAGTGGCGTTGTTTTTGGGTAGAAGGCCCGGAGAGACTTCTGACAATTTCCCAAATCAGCCATATATTGGTTAAACAGAAAATGGGCAAAAGAGCAGCCCTGCTTAAGTCCTCTAAATGTTAGAATCTTCGCAGAAAGCGCGCCCTGTGGTGACAGCCTCACCCGGATTGAGTTGTCCGTGTAGAGGGCCCTGATAGCTTCCACCAAATCGCTAGGGCAGTTTTGATTCGTTAGTTTGGCCCAAAGCCTGTCCCTGCTCACTCCATCACATGCTTGCTCGAGGTCCATGAAAGCTAAATAGATATTTGTCCTCATCTCAATGGATCGCAGCATTAGGAGGTTGAGCAGGAACAGGTTCAGGGAGGTGCCCACCCCCTTTATGAATCTGGTCTGACGGGAGCCAATGCAGTCTGCCTCCCGGGCCCAGACATTCAGGGCTCATTGCTTGAGATGTACTTAGTCCCTCAATCATCAACCTAATATCTTCTTGATAAATGTTAATGGCCTAACTTTCATCCAATTCCCTATGTTTATGCTGAATATTGGGCTCCCTCTTCTCAAACAGATCGGTATAGAAGATAATCCACATAAGGGCCCGGTCAAGGCCTCCTCCGTTGTTCAGCAGGCTCCATAGGCTCCATGGGTTAATCTTACATACCTCTTTCAGCATCTGTTCTGCGTCCAGCTGCATTCTTTTCACTCCGGATGCCAAGAGCCAGTTCCTATATTGCTGCTTCCTTTTTTTATTTGATTTAGCATGTTGGGCATATTTACTTTCCTTAATTTCCTGACATCGGCCCATCATTTTCTCTTAGCAGCTCCCACCTCTTTACTAGTGGCATGTATTGGGTGAAAATCCAGTTTTCTAAAAGCTCCCGGTTTTTGCTTATAAATTCTCAGAATCCACTCATATTCTACACCTTCCAGATTATGCACCACGTATCGGTCAAAATGTGCAGTCATCTTTGGAATTTTTGACAGTTTTATTCAGAGTCTGTCCCAGCTCCCTGTTATCTTGACTGGATTGGCCATGCTTGCACCCTGTCAACATCCTGCCATATCCCGACTTATTGCCATCAAATCATGATCACTTGATTTCATCCTGAGGACCTCAAACGTTACTATTGCAACATCAGTTCCATCTGAGACAAAGCAGTAATCCAGGCAGGATTTTAAACCACCTCTTCTCCAAGTAGCTGCCCACAGAATATCCCCCCATGTCTGTCTATTCAGTATTACTAAATTCCTTGATCTAGCCTCTTTGAGCCATAATGACTATTTTTTCGCCAAAGATGCTTCATCCCTCACCTCACCCATTACATCCAGGTATTGTAGATTAAAGTCTCCACGCATGATTATTTGGTGGTTCTCTCCAGTTATATGTATGTCATCTATTAGCAAGAGGGTGGAGTCCACAAAGTCATGATCAGAGGGCATAATTGGGCTCCAATACACAATTATGAGCGTGATATCAATTTTATCATGACCGGGGCAGTGCTGTTCCAATTGAATCACCTGGACCTTCAGGGAGGGCTTGAAGCAATCAATCACTATTAAAGCCCTACCCATTTTGGCAAATTTCAACAGACCCGAGAAAGGCTGTCCTAGAGTGGTCACTTCCTGCCTGATTTAGAAAAACTGTATACCCTTCACAAATTGGTTTGGCGCTCAGCCAAGTCTCCTGAAGGCAAATAAGGTCAAAGCAGTTCAGGATCAAGTTCTCCTAGTCAAAAAGGTTGGCAAATCCTCTCATGTTCCAAGAGCCCATCCGAGGGTATCCTCATCCTCCCTTTCCTAGCTCTAATGGTGTCAAGGCCCTACCAATGCAGTCGCCAACTTTGGCTTTTTCCCTCAACAGGCTGTGGCTTTTGATCATCAGTCACCTGGATCCCCTTTGCAGTCTGGTTTCCAATCGTAATCATAAATGGTTCGGAAGGCTTGTAGCCTGTCACTTGGACCATTTGGCTCTATGCTTTTCTGGCATTTGGAACCTGAGCCCTCTTTAGTCATGGACTAGGATTTTTCACATCTGGGATGAATCAGTCAATAGGGTTTGATTGTGGGTCTGTGTAGATGGTTAGCTCAAAGCACAGTGGAAGCATAAGACTAGTTCTGGTATCGATGACTTAATGGCATTGGATCCAAATGTAAAATGACACAGTCTGTACAACTCTCATCCACAAACTGGATCACACAAATGTCATCTGTATTAATGGTTCTTAGTCTAGGAATATGGTGCAACAAAATCATCACATTCGGACGGTTCAAAATCAAGCCATCGTTCACTCATGTTAAAAGCTCTAAGTATACTCGGTTACAGCCCCCCTTGGTATTCCGGTGGGGTCTCAAAAAGACAAATATTGGTTTCTCACATTTAGATGTCTCACGATTCCTCCTTGCTTCATTAATCGTATTGCGCTTCAGATTGACTTTTCCAGCTGTAGGGCCCTTTAGCTCCACTTGCGTGGTAGCTTCTGCTTGTTCCGCCTTTGATCTTTTCCCAATACTCATCTTTTTCTCTTCAAGGACCTGAACTGGGGAATCCTCACCTCGGTATTGCCCACTCTCCCTGGCTGTCGTACATCTGGCAGGGGCTTAGCCGGCCACATCCTTGAAATCTGCAGACCCTGTCTATCAATTTCTTCCAGATCTGAGTTATTCACATTTCTCCACTCCTCGGCCTCTTCTTCTCCATGAGTTATTTCCATAAGGTCACTCAGCCATGAGTCTGACATTGCCTCAAAGTCAGCAGTTTCCTGTAGGCTTTGCTTGTAGTTCACCTCTGATGATATAGTTGGATCCTGCGTTCTTTGCAATGTACTTGCTTCTCCTGCTGCATCCTTTTCTGTCGCTTCTCATTTGGAGTTTGCAAGATAAGGGAGGGGTGGAGTTTTCAGATTTCTCAAAAATGCCAATGAGCCATTTGGCTTCTGATTCCTTCCTTTTTCCATGTTCTTTGTTTTTTTTACTTGAGGGGGGACTCTGCCCAGCGATCCCAGTCTCCCCCTATTGGATCTCAGCTTTGAAATATCGAAAATATATTTGCTTCAGGGGCAGCTACCAGAGGGGCCAGGGATTTGGCTTGAAGCAGGTCATATGGGGCTGCTTCCTCTAATTCCACAATGAGGGTGTTGGCAGACAGTCCCCCTCCTGGTCCCTTCATCAATTCCTCATTACATCCGGGGCCAGGCTTTTCACCCCGGTTGCTGCCCTTCTGCAAGGATACTGCATCATTCACGTCCTTTCTCATTCCAAGGGAGCTCAAACTCACTTCATTGCCCTCCCTACTCATTAGACCTTGCATATCTTTAAAGTGACTCTGTATCTATTTGCAGTCTTCAACTACTTCTTGCTGCCATCAGTGTTGACTTATCCAGCTCTTCTCTCCTTGCTAGGTGGCATAGACGGTTTTGCCAGATCAAAGATTTTCTGCTTCCTTGTCAAGCTGCTCCTGGACCTTTACTGTGAAACCCTCTAAGTAGGTCATCTTTGCATGAGCCATTGCTATCAAAGTAGCTTGGACTTTCAAGGAATTGTGGAGGGCTTCATATAGTTTACCAAAGGGACCCAGTGACATAGTGAGTGTCGCCATTAAGGTGTTTTGCAGGTGGGCCACATCTCTTTTTATACAAGCCGCTCCATTTTTGGCCTCAGCGTGCAGGTCATAGTCACTTTTCCTCTCATCGATCGATGTGGAGGACAGACTGCTATCAGAGCCTCTGATCACATCATCCTGTTGCCTCGATGGAGATCTTTGCTCGATGTTTACCTCCGATCTTCGTCTCCCATGGCCATCCAACTCCTCTCCCGATGGAATGTGGCTTCTTTGTTCAGAGTAAAAAACCTCTTTGTCTGAGGGATTTGATGCCGGATTTGGACTAAGCCAGGAGTCATTTCCTAGCCTTCTATTAAGGCTTTTCTAGGCTCATATGTTTTTGCTTCTCAATTCTAGCTGTACTGTTCAGAATATCCTTGGAAAGACGAGCCACCAGCATCAGTGACTTTGACCCTTCCAGCCCTACTGTATTTTCACTCTTCAAATCCCATTCATCAGCGCCTTGCTGGGGGAGGGTGAGGATTTTGCAATAGACCCAATTTCCACTGTCGAGGCAACCCAGGATGCACTGTCCAGCAGGGACTCACTGGGTTCCTCCTCTAGGCCATTCTGCAGTGTTTCCTCCCCAGCCCTGGTTTCCTTGATGTGAGAAAATACCCCATGCCCGCTTTTATCAGACCACTGGTCATTTGTGGGGCAACAGTCCTGATCTCAGGGGGCAACTGTTGTTTTTTTTGTGGCATATTCGAGTATTCAAAAGGCTGCAGGTATGTTTGTATTCCAACTCCCAGCTACCCCGAATAGCTGTTTCTGGGGTTGGCAGTTCTACTCCTATGAGCTCCCTTGGGGGGCTGCTAGTGGTGAATACATACTGACAGCATGATATGTTTGAATCACTTCATTCTGAAGAATAGTCTTCTTGTACCATGTTGAACTCTTTTGCAGTTTTCTCATCAGGTAGTCCAGGAGTCTGAGATAGAGGCAGTTAGCATACTCTAGATTGTACAAGTGAAAGACAGCTATTGTTCTGAAGGTGAATATTTGGTAAGGTAAGATGCAGCATAGAATGCTTGGTTGGAAAAAAGCAGCATCTGATGATGGCTCTGACCTGCGGTTAACGTGTAAGGGTGCTGTCCATTGAGCATTGACTAAAATCAGCATTGTTAGAACCTTAACTCACCCTTTCATTTTAGAATCTTTTAAATCAGTTAATGTGCATATTGTGCGCAGTGCTTTGTTTGTATACTGCTGTTCTATGTAAACTTTTTGGTACTTAGCATGTAATGTTACTTATTTTTAGGTATGAAATACAGTATGAAAATAGAAGAATAATCTGTATTTTTGTTGGTTAGTTCTTGGTATAAGGATGGGTGTATGTTATGTTTTACTGTTATTTCATTTAATGTGTAAATTAGGACTATTGTACATATTGTACTGTGTGTTTTTAGAATGTCATGTACATTTGCCATCTATGCATACTGTTGTTAAGATATGCATATGTACTGATCTCACATTTTACACATTGCGGATAGGTCTAAAGTAAAACGAAAGGCACGCATTATGGTGTCTCGCTAAATTATATGATATGGCATTTATAACGTGCCTATACATAAGTGTTTCAAGGCGCGGCAAGGCAAGGGAGGGGGAACAAAGGGAGGACAGACAACGATCCTATGAGGCCAGGTGTCATTCAGTTGGCGCAAGTGCATGGGATGGGGGAAGGGACAGTGCAGTACATGGGAATAGAATAATAACAATAAGTAAAAGTAACGGCCAGCAGGTGGCAAATGCAAAGGTAAGTGCAGACATCAGGTGTCAAGTGCTGGTGGTGGGACTGTAGGGATACAGAAACAGTCCTCTAGTGCGGGGGTTGCCAGGTAGGCAGTGCAGGCGTGTGTGACTGGTGGGGGAGGGACCTGGGCCCGAGATCAGAGAGTGTTCAGGTAACCAGTGCAGTTCCGGTTACAGCCAGGAGGTCAGCAGGGGAGAGGAGGAGAAAAAGCAGATGCAAAGAACAAGATTTTGAGGTGTTTCTGGAACCAGAGATGGTTCTCCTCAAGTTTAAGGGAGGCAGGGAGGCTGTTCCAGAAGAAGGCCCTAGCTAAAGAAAGAGATCTAGCACCAACTTGTTGCTTGGAGAGGCGACTGACCGTGAGGGAGTTGGAGGCGGATGAGCGAAGAGCTCGAGAAGGAAGATATTTAGGAAGAGAGAGTTGAAGATATTGAGGCCCTGTGCCCCAGAAGGCATTGTGGACAATGCATAGGGTTTTGACCATAATCCTCACAGTCAGTGGGAGCCAGTGCAGGGATTTCAGTCCTGGGGAGATACAATCCCTGGGCTTGAGGCCAAGGACATGCCTTGCAGTCCTGTTCTGGATGAGTTGCAAAGGGCGGAGATTAGAGGCAGGCAGATTTAGAAAGAGGCTGTTGCAGTAGTGCAGCCTAGAGAGAACCAGAGCTCTGGAGACATTGAGCTTCTGGGTTAAGGAGAGGAAAGTAAAACTACCTCTGAGGAGGTGCAGCTGGTAGTGTGACTTCTTAGAGACGTCAGAGATGAGAGTCTCTAAGAAGAGAAGGAGAGTGTGGAGTCGAAGATGACTCTGAGGTTTTTAGCCTCGCAGTTGGGAGCAGGAAGAGGGCCAAGAGAGGCCGGCCAGAGAGCTACAGGAAAGGAGGGAGGGGGAATGCCGATGAGAAGAATCTCAGTTTTACTGACATTAAGGCAGAGGTCATTGGTGGCACACCACTCCTGGATAGCAGACAGACAGTCAGAGATGAGGGACGGAGAAGAGGTGGCCGAAGGTAGCCTGAAAATGAGCTGAGTGTCATCCTCATAACACTGAAAGTTGGGGCAGAGAGGGGCAATGCGGTGGGCAAGGAGTGCCAGGTATTGGTTGAACATCCAGGGAGAGAAGTTAGACCGCTGGGGGACACCACAGGTAGAGAAAAAGATAGCAGAGAGGAAGAATCCAAGTTGGACCTAGGAGGGTTGGTCAGAGAGGAAAGAAGTCAGCCACGACAGGGCCTGACCGGTGATACCCAGGTTGTCACGGAGACGGTTGAGCAGGATGGCATGGTTGACCATGTCAAAGGCAGAAGAGAGATTAAGCAAGATGAGGACACAGGGGGTGTTAGAGTCAATGTTGGAGAGAAGGTCTTCACGGATGTTCAGGAGAGCAGTTTCCATGCTTCTGGCAGCTCTGAAGCCAGACTAATGGCCATGAAGACAACCAACAGATTCAATGTGCAGATTAAGCTGGGAGATGGTCAGTTTCTCCAGGTACTTGCCCAGGTAGGGAGTGATGGAGATTGGGCAATAGTTAGCTGGGCAGAAGGGGTCAGCAGAAGGTTTCTTAAGAAGCGGGTGCACAAGGGAGTGCTTCAGGGGGGATAGGAAGACTCCAGTGGTGAAGGAGTGGTTACAGAAGTCAGCCAGGGCAGGAGCCAGGGAGTCGATGTGGTCCTTGATGGTTTTGGAGGAACAGGGGTGAACCTGTTTTGACAAGACCTTCATAGATCGGACTTGTCTAGAAACCTTGTTTGCGGAGAACATGGAAAAGGCAGAGAAGAAGGGAGGAGAGGTGGCTGCAGAAGGGCTAGAGGAAGAGCAGGGAGTAGAGGGTGGGAGGGGAGAGGAGGAGAGTGAGGACAGGATGTCCTGAGTTTTAGAGCTGAAGTGAGAAGCCAGTGCTGTGTAGAGGGCCTGGGAAGGGACAGGAGAGGTAGAGACTGCGGAAGGATTGGCAAGTTCCTTGCAGATTTTAAAGAGCTCAGCCACGTTGTTAGATGCCACAGAGATGTGGGCTTGGATATGAGCTCTCTTCTTGGTGAGGACAGAGAGCCGGTGTTGCCTTTGGAGCAGGCGGCAGGCCAGTTTGTCAGAGGATGTACATGAAGCACGCCATTTCCTCTCGGCCACCCTGCACTTGCGTTTAAGGGTGACGAGGTCTGAGTCGTACCAGAAGTTGCACTTGGCTTTGGGCTTCAGGCGGATTCTCATGACAGAGTCAAGAATAGCAAGAGTATCACATATAGCAGATTGGAGTGTGGAAAGGGCCGTGTCAGGGTGAGTGTCAGCCAAAGTGGGAGCAGGGGTGAGAAAATGGCAGCAAAAGCCTCAAATGATATGCGCTTCATGGGTCGGATGACCGAGAAGGTGGGTGGCAGTGATGAAAGTGGCTTGGCCTGTGGGGTAGAGAGGGTGAGATGGGAGGAAAGGAGAAAGTGATCACTCCAGGAGAGAGGAGTGGTGAGAGGGACAGAAAGGGGAAGGTCTGAGGAGCTCAGAACATCCAGAGTGTTACCTGCAGAGTGAGTCGGGCCAGAGGGGAGAATAGTGAGTGAGAGAGAGTCGCAGAGGTCACGAAAGAGTCCAGAGGGATGACAGGAGGCAACCAGGTGGGTGTTGAAGTCTCCAAGAAGGCAGAGTTGAGTGGTCGAGGCCAGGAGTGAAGAGCAGAGGTCCGCCTACTCAGAGAGGAAGCAGGTGGCCGATAGATAGTAGCCACAATAGGGGAATGGCTAGGGGAGAGAGAGGGCCTGCAGACGAGGCATTCAAAAGAAGAGTAGGCCTGCATAGGAATGACAGAGGCAGGAATCCACTTGGGGAAGATCAAGGCTACACTCCCTCCGGAGCGGTTGGACCTGGGCACAGAGAGGATCTTGTAGCCGTCAGGGAGGAGCGTGTCAAAGCTTCTGACAGAGGTGGCTGTGAACCATGTCTCGGTGAGACTGAGGTCATCGAGATCAAGTTCTTCCAGAAGGCGGCGGATGTTGCAGGAGTGTTTGACAGCTGAGCCAGAGTTATAAGTGGCAATGTGGCAAAGGTTGCCATCCTTGAAGGACTTCTGGGGAGGCATAAAGGTCAGAGGTATGCCCTGCAGAGGTGTAGAAGGAGCCTGAGGGGGGGCAGAGAGGGCAAGGTATCAGAGGAGGAGGCAGCAGGGGGAGGCAAGGAAGCCGTGGAGGAGAGGAGAGGTTACAGCAGGAGAAGAAAGAAAATTGATGAGGCGCGGAAAGTGTAAATCGAAGAGGTGAAGGTTGGCCTGAGGGGCTTGGACCAGGATGGTGCCATTCGCATAAACATTAATGATGACCTTAGAGGAATGGAAGGAGGCCAGGAGGGCATCCCACCAGGTGCCATCAGTAATGGGAGAAGAAGAGAAAGGAGAGAACACAGAGACCATATGCAGGGTCCATAGGCCTGGCGAGGGAACGACAAAGAGGATGTCGGTGAGATTTTCCTTGGAGGAGGTTCTGGTATAGGTGTCAGTGAAAGGGAGGCCTGGGTTGGAGACCAGCATGTCCTTTTTAAACTTCTTCCTACCAGATTTAGTGAGGAGGGCAGGATAGTCAATAAAGAAGCAGTTAGAAAACATGGGAGAGACAGAAAGCACCATAGAGTAGGAGGGGAGAGGAGAGAGGTGGAACGGAGAGGAGAGGGGAGAACACTAGGGAAGGACACAGGGCAGGGTGCAGGCAGACGAGACAGCGAAAGGCAAGACAGTTGAGCAATAGGACAAGACAACGACACTCGTGATTTAAGAACTATCAAAATGCATGTTTTAAGACAGAAGAAAAAACAAACCTACCTTTGAGAATCCTGAATAGAGGTAGAAAGGCCTAGGTTTCACAATGCAATTTTAAATACTGATACAGTGCAAATTTTAAAAACAGGAGGAAACACACCTGAATTTGAGAATCCTGAATAGAGGGAGTGTCAGAGCCTTCAGTCTTCTTCTTCTGGCGCAGAGGCAGCACAAACGCCTCCCTTCCCGTTAGATCTTGGGGCCTGGAGATTACACCATCGCAGGCTTCCGCGACCCTTCGGGGAAAGAGGGTTAGGGTCCGTGGATTGGATAGGCTGAGGGTTTTAGGATCACCGGAAAGAGGTAGAGGAAGGAGTTGTGGATAGGGAAGGGGGAATTAGGATAACATGCTCCTTGGCTCCTGCTTCCTTTCAATGGAGTTGTGACTTGTCACTCCAATGCTCTTTACCTCTTCTGGTAAACTCAGGAGCCTTTGTGCTGGAGCTCCAACCAGTTTGGCCAACTGCTTCTGCAGAGCCTGTGTGATTGCCTATGTTATTCACAAACACCTACTAAACATATCCCAGGTCACTGCATGCAAAATCCCCACATTACATCATGTAGAAATAAGCATTCCCACATTACTTCATGTAGAAATAAGCATTCCCCACATTGCTTCATGTGAGGGGCAATTCTGTGCTAAGCCCACTCCATCATTAAAAGCTACAAGAAACATAAACTCGGATTTAGCTTCGTTTTCAGATGATCTGCGGCGACTGCTGTCTTTCCTGTCTCAGCACCGTTCCGCAGAGCTGTCTTTCTCTAAAAGCAAACAAGGAAAGTCAGAACGGATGTGTGCGCTTGTTCTACCCTTAATGGGTTAATTGTTCTGAGATTGAGCGGCCCGTGTCTTTCGTTTTCCCAATACGGGTCTTAGTAGTCTGGACCATGCAATGCCCCCCACAGTGCATGCGGTAGTTATGCAAGCACTACCCATGCAGGGTTAATAGTTTGTGCCCCAAGAGTTAGTTTTGTTTTGCACGCGACTTGGTTTTCGTGGTTTTCTTGTTAGTTTTATAAGAAATCTCTTCCATGCAATTTAGCCGCTGCGCGTGGAACCTTGCACTACTTATCTTAAGTGTGACGCGGGGCCTGGGGTATGCTTTCAGGTGGGCTGGTGCCCCGCAGATGCTTGCCGACCGGAGCTCGTCGGATGCACGTCAGCTCAGGTTGCCGGGCAGGATTGCGAGCAGCGCTCGTGGGGCACGGCTCGCGCATGCGCCCTCGCGAGGGCGCGGTTCTCATGTGTCCTGCCGCCGGGGCCGCTGGGAAATGTAGTCTCTTGGCTGTTCTCCACCCCTGGCCACACGACCTGCTAAAGGGGTGGAGAACACGTCTTGAGAAGCCCGTTGGGCGCTGCAAAGGCCCCCTCCTCCCTCCATAACCCAACATAGGGGCTCTTTTCCCTGCCACCACCCCAACACTTGGCAGGGTTCTGACAGTACCTCCCCTCCCTCCGGTGGGCACAGGTTTAGAAGGATTTCTTCGATGGAATTGGCAGAGGAGCCGAGGAGCATGAATATTAGACGCTGGTTCCCAGGACCTATCCTCAGGGCCATACCCCACCCAATCCACCAGATACCACAGTGTACCCTGCCTTACACGTGAATCCAGGATAGCCTGAACCTCGAATTCGGGGTACCCTTCGATCAGGACAGGTGGGGGTTTCTTGGGCGGAATGAAAGACGGGGCTGGTTTGAGCAGAGCAACGTGAAATACTGGATGCACTTTCATATTTGCCGGTAGATCCAGTTTTACTGCTGCTGGTCCAATCAGAGCTGTGATTTTAAATGGGCCAATGAATCGAGGTTTGAACTTAGGCGACCCCTGTAATCGAAGATTCCGTGTTGACAGCCAAACCCTGTCCCCAATCCGGTATTGTGGGCTGGGACGCCTTTTCTTGTCTGCCTGTAGTTTGTATGCCTGTTTGGCTTTATCCAAATTGTCTCGTACCTGTTGCCAGATGACCTCTAGCTGTTCCTTCTTTGTCTCCGCTGCTGGTACCTCTGGGTACTCATATTGAGGCACCGGCTGGAAGCGAGGATGATGCCCATACATACTATAGAAGGGCGAGGTTTTCGTTGATGTGTGAAATGCGTTATTTTACGCCAGTTCAGCCAGCCATACCACTTTTGCCCAATTGTTCTCTAAACCTTGTGTCAAACAACGAAGGTATTGCTCTAACGACTGGATCAAGCGTTCAGTTTGGCCGTCTGTCTCCGGGTGATAGCTGGTTGAAAGCCTTATTTCCATTCCCACTGATTTGCAAAAGGCCTGCCAGAACCTTGACGTGAACTGTGGTCCTCGATCCGAGATCACACTATAGGGTACACCATGTAGCCGAATTATGTTTTGTAAAAACAAGTCTGCCACAGTACTAGTCGAGGGGGTTCCTTGGCAGGGGATGAAGTGTGCCATTTTGGTGAGATTGTCCACTACAACCAAGATGGCATTGTAGCCTTGACTTTGTGTTAGCTCCACTATCAGATCCATAGACACGGTATGCCATGGAGTGGGTGGTGTTGGGAGTGGTTGTAAAACTCCCGCCGGTTTCTGATGCTCCGACTTATTTCTCAAGCAGGTTTCACATTTGGCGATGTGTTGTTGAACTTCCTGACTTAACCCTGGCCACCAGAAATGCTGGAGGAGCAATTCTATAGTCTTTTTCTTCCCTGGATGTCCCACGAAAGGTGAATCATGGCACCATCGAATGGCCTGTTGACGAAGAGGCACTGTTGGGAGATACAATACTGATTTAAAGAAAGGTAGTCCGTCTTTCACGGTCTTGTTTTTGTCTCCGGCTGTCCAATGCACTAATTCCTGTGCCGACATGGCCTTTCTGATGTCTTCAAAGATAGTATCCACAGCTATGCTACCTATGACACGACTTGGGTCCAAAATTGTCTTTGGCACGAGTTCTGATTGACTGGAATCCGGACTAGGTTCTGGGTACCGTGACAGTATGTCAGCTTTCCGATTTTCCATACCCGGACGGTATGTCACCACAAAATCATATTCCAAAAATTGCATTGCCCACCGTAACTGTCTTGGACTCAATGCTTTGGCTGATTTCAAGAATTGCAAGTTCCGGTGATCTGTGTATATCGTGACAGTGTGTCGAGATCCCATTAAGTAATGGCACCATTCGTCGAAGGCTGTCTTGATAGCCAGTAGCTCCTTGTCTGCTATTGCATAGTTTTGTTCAGCTGGCAACAACATCCGGGAGTAAAAGGCAACTGGATGCAACTGACCATCTTCATCTCTTTGCGACAATATTGCCCCAACTGCATAACTGGAAGCGTTGGTTTCCACAATGTACGGCTTGGCTGGATCCGGATGTCGCAGAACTGGCGCAGTGGTAAATGCTGCCTTCAAAGCTTGGAAACCTTCCTCTGCCTTCTCGTCCCACTGGAACGGAACTCCTTTCCGTAATAGTCGTGTCATCGGTTGCACCTTCTTAGCAAAACCATCGATAAAACGGCGATAGAAGTTGGCAAATCCTAAGACTGTTTGAATGTCTTTCACTGAACCAGGAGAGGGCCAGTTTAGAATAGATTGCACCTTCTTTTCGTCCATAGTGACCCCTTGTGGAGACAGAATAAACCCCAAGAATTCTACTGTTGTTTGATGGAATTCACATTTTTCTAGTTTGGCGTACAAATGATGTTCCCGTAGCCTTTGCAGAACGGCCTTGACATGACTCTGGTGTTCTTTTGGGTCTCGTGAGTAGATTAGTATATCGTCGATGTACACTACTGCAAATACATCGATGTAATCATGCAAAACCTCATCTAGAAAATGTTGAAACGCTGCTGGCGCATTGCAGAGCCCGAAGGGCATTACCTGATATTCGTACAGGCCAAACTTCGTGCGGAATGCTGTCTTCCACTCGTCGCCTTGTTTTACCCGTACCAGATGATATGCCCCACGGAGGTCTAGCTTGGTGTAAATTGTGGATCCGCGTACCTGATCTAGTAACACTGGTATCAAAGGCAGGGGGTAACGATTTTTTATGGTTATCTTATTAATTGCCCTGTAGTCAATGCATGTTCTTAGATCCCCTGTTTTCTTTGGCACGAAAAACAGGGGTGAGGAAACCGGAGATTTGGAATGTCTAATAAACCCATTAGCCAAGTTCTTTTTGATGTATTCTTTCAGATGTTTTTCTTCTGCTTCCGTAAGCGCATATATTCGACTGCAGGGCAATACTGCTCCTTCCACTAGATCGATTCGGCAGTCAAAAGGCCGGTGTGGGGGTAGGGTCTCGGCCGCGGCTTTGCTAAAGACGTCCCGATATGCTTCATACTCCATAGGCAGGTCGGTTTCCGAACTTCCTCCAACACAATGAGTTACCTTCTCTGATGCTCCACAGTTCGCGTGACAGTGAGTGGAATTAAATTCCAATATTCCGGTACTCCAATCTATGGTTGGGTTGTGCTGCCGCAGCCAAGTCAACCCCAAAATAAACCCGAACTGAGGAGCTGCTATTACGTCAAAGCGGATTGTTTCCTGATGTTTTACTCCACTACTCAAGTGTAAAGGTAGTGTTTGCTGTGTGATTGGTCCTGAAACCAACTGTGAACCATCCACCGATTTGACTTCTTCTGGACGGGATTTATCACACAATGGAATACCCATTTTCAAGGCCACCTGGCGATCCACGAAATTCCCTGTGGCCCCCGAATCCACCATCAATGACACTGGTGTCCGCTTTTCTTCCCATCTGAGGTGACCTGCTATCAAAACATGACCTGCCTGGCTATGTTGCACGTTCGCTAGAATTTCGGGGGTGTCTTCAACTTTGCTCGTCCTTGCCACCCTCATGGGCGAGCGGTCTCGTTTCCCGAAGGACCTCCCTTCACAGGCTTGTTTGTACATTCCCACACAAAGTGGCCGGTCTTGCCACAATATAGACACAGTTTCTCTCTTCGCCTCTTCTCTTTCTCCTCTTTAGACAGGGGCCCAAGCACAGTTCCGATCTGCATTGGTTCGTTTGTTCCTCTTTCCGATGTCTTTGGGGTCTTTTGTTGATCGAGCCTAACTAGAGGCTTGTTCTCCCACCTGCGCCGGTCTTGTCGCCGCTCATTTTGTCTTTGTTCCAATCTAAGAGCAAGATCGATCATTGTAGAACAGGTCTCTGGTTGTGGGTCAACCTGTGCTACTAGGTCTTTTAAATCTTCCCTTAGCCCCTGATAGAACAAAGCCATCCTTTTTTCCTGAGGCCAATCGGTTTCCATAGCCAGTCGGTTAAAGGCCGAGACATAAGTAACCAGTTCTCTGTTGTTTTAGTGTCAATAGTTCACGATCCTTCACTAGCGTTGCAGCCCGACGATTGAAGATTTTGCCAAATTACTCGAGGAACAAATCCCAATCGTAGAGCAATCCGTCGTCCTTTCGGACCAAGGGGGTGGCCCATGAGGCCGCATCGCCCGTAAGGTAGGAAATCACAAATGCGGTGCGCGCTTGGGCTGTCGGAAAAACCGCTGATTTGGTTAAGAAATGCAGTTGACATTGCATTATAAACCGGTTAAAGGTCTGAGGATCTCCATGGTACCTTTCTGGGGCCGCTAGTGGTATTGGCGGTTCTGTGGATACCTGCACCTGTACTGGAATTGGGGATAACACTCTAGGGGTTGGAAGTGGCGTTGCTTGGGCTTGGCTTTGGATTGTTAAAGTATGGACCTGACCCGCCAGATTCTGGTAATCCTGTCTGGTTGCGGACAATTCCGCTTTCAATTCCTGAAGGAGTGTAACCACATCCACCATGGTTGTACTGCCTGTGCACCTGATTTACACGTGGGCTCGCAATTCTGTCAGAGCCTTCAGTCTTCTTCTTCTGGCGCAGAGGCAGCACAAACGTCTCCCTTCCCGTTAGGTCTTGGGGCCTGGAGATTACACCATCGCAGGCTTCCGCGACCCTTCGGGGAAAGAGGGTTAGGGTCCGTGGATTGGATAGGCTGAGGGTTTTAGGATCACCGGAAAGAGGTAGAGGAAGGAGTTGTGGATAGGGAAGGGGGAATTAGGATAACATGCTCCTTGGCTCCTGCTTCCTTTCAATGGAGTTGTGACTTGTTACTCCAATGCTCTTTACCTCTTCTGGTAAACTCAGGAGCCTTTGTGCTGGAGCTCCAACCAGTTTGGCCAACTGCTTCTGCAGAGCCTGTGTGATTGCCTATGTTATTCACAAACACCTACTAAACATATCCCAGGTCACTGCATGCAACATCCCCACATTACATCATGTAGAAATAAGCATTCCCACATTACTTCATGTAGAAATAAGCATTCCCCACATTGCTTCATGTGAGGGGCAATTCTGTGCTAAGCCCACTCCGTCATTAAAAGCTACAAGAAACATAAACTCTGACTTACCTTCGTTTTCAGATGATCTGCGGCGACTGCCGTCTTTCCTGTCTCAGCACCGTTCCGCAGAGCCGTCTTTCTCTAAAAGCAAACAAGGAAAGTCAGAACGGATGTGTGCGCTGGTTCTACCCTTAATGGGTTAATTGTTCTGAGATCGAGCGGCCCGTGTCTTTCGTTTTCCCAATACGGGTCTTAGTAGTCTGGACCATGCAATGCCCCCCACGGTGCATGCGGTAGTTATGCAAGCACTACCCATGCAGGGTTAATAGTTTGTGCCCCAAGAGTTAGTTTCGTTTTGCACGCGACTTGGTTTTCGTGGTTTTCTTGTTAGTTTTATAAGAAATCTCTTCCATGCAATTTAGCCGCTGCGCGTGGAACCTTGCGCTACTTATCTTAAGTGTGACGCGGGGCCTGGGGTATGCTTTCAGGCGGGCTGGTGCCCCGCAGATGCTTGCCGACCGGAGCTCGTCGGATGCACGTCAGCTCAGGTTGCCGGGCAGGATTGCGAGCAGCGCTCGTGGGGCACGGCTCGCGCATGCGCCCTCGCGAGGGCGCGGTTCTCATGTGTCCTGCCGCCGGGGCCGCTGGGAAATGTAGTGTCTTGGCTGTTCTCCACCCCTGGCCACACAACCTGCTAAAGGGGTGGAGAACACGTCTTGAGAAGCCCGTTGGGCGCTGCAAAGGCCCCCTCCTCCCTCCATAACCCAACATAGGGGCTCTTTTCCCTGCCACCACCCCAACACTTGCCAGGGTTCTGACAGGGAGAAAGGCCTTAGGTTTCACAATGCAATTTTAAATACTGATACAGTGCAAATTATAACAACAGGAGGAAACACACCTGAGTTTGAGAGTCTGCAAGGTGGAAAGGTGGTAAGCAAGCAAGCCTGTGGGACTAACCTGGAAGATGACTGGCACCTGGCGTCCCCTGCAGACACCTGCAGACACAACCAGGAGCTGTCTATATGGAAGCTGCCCTTAGCCTAGGGGCCCTTAGCCGTGGGTGCTGTCGGCAGAGGGCTGACCTGGGATGGCTCCTAAAGAGGGCCCAACGGGCCAATGAGAGGTGCTGGGTGGGATGGGAGGCAGGTGGAGAGGGGACAGGGCGAGGGGATTGGAGGGATGCCAATACAGGGGAGGAGGGGGAGAAAATAAAAATAACACAACAAACAATGAAAGGAACAAGCGGGAGGTATCACCTACCACACGGCCAAGGTGCCATGGGTGAAGAAGGCACACAGAAAAGTCAAGGCCTCATGAGCGGTGCTGCAATGCTGCATGTGTGAGAATCACACCGAGGTCAGGAGCAGCAATGGGGGACTTGGTCCCCAGCAGGAGCAGTTGCCGGGCCCACGGGCCAATGGGAGGTGCTGGGCGGGATGGGAGGTGGGTGGAGAGGGGACAGGGCGAGGGGATTGGAGGGAAGCCAAAACAGGGGAAGAGCGGGAGAAAATAAAAATAAACAAACAAATGAAGGAACAAGTGTGAGGTATCACCTACCACACGGCCACCGTGCCACGGGTGAAGAAGGCATACAGAAAAGTCAAGGCCTTTCGAGCACCGATGCAATGCGCGTGTGTGAGAATCACACCGGAGTCAGGAGCAGCAATGGGGGACTCGGTCCCCAGCAGGAGCAGTTGCCGGGCCTACGGACCAATGGGAGGTGCTGGGTGGGATGGGAGGGGTGTGAAGACGGGACAGGGCGAGGGGATTGGAGGGACCGTAATACAGGGGAAAAGGGGGAGTGAATAGAAATAACACAACAAACAATGGAAGGAACAGCAGGAGGTATCACCTACCAAATAGCCAATGTGCCATGAGTGAAGAAGGCACACAGAAAAGTCAAGGCCTCACAAGCGGTGCTGCAATGCCGCATGTGTGGGAATCACACCAGAGTCAGGAGCAGCAATGGGGGACTCGGTACCCAGCAGGAGCAGTTGCTGAGCCCACGGGCCAGTGGAAGGTGCTGGGTGGGATGGGAGGCAGGTGGAGACGGGACAGGGCGAGGGGATTTGAGGGATGCCAATACAGGGGAGGAGGGGGAGAAAATAAAAATAACACAACAAACAATGGAAGGAACAAGCGGGAGGTATCACCTACCACACGGCCATGGTGCCACGGGTGAAGAAGGCACACAGAAAAGTCAAGTCCTTACGAGCAGCGCTGCAATGCTGCGTGTGTGAGAATCACACCAGAGTCAGGAGTAGCAAAATGGAAACCATGCTGGCCACGTGCAAGGTTTGGGCCGAGCTGGGTACATGGTTAATTATGATAATATGATAATGCGTAGCAATGACTGTGCTGCCTTCATATGGTATTCATATGGCAATCCTTGCAAATTCCATACCTTTACCTCTAACTTTCAGTCTTATGCGGATGAACCACAGATCTCTTTCTTGCTACGCTTGGCCTCCTCTTCATCCTCGCTTATCCCAGATTGTATATCCACAATTTAGGCTTGGTGTACTGCTAACAATCTCTGACTGAATGCCAGTAAGACAGAGATCAGGCTCATGGGGCCCCTGCTCCTGCTTTCCCACTCGCTGGTCACAGAGGTATTCTACCTTTTCTCACGTATCCCCAGAGGCTCATTAGCATCGAGAGCCCTGGTTCTCTCTAGGATGGCCTATTGCACCAGCCTGTTTCTCAATCTTCCTACTTCTACTCTCCATCCTCTACAACTCATCCAGAACAGAACTGCAAGCCTTATCCTTTGCCTCAAGACATGGGTCGCATCTCTCCGGCACTGTAATCCCACTATTGGCTCCCTGTGGCTGCAAGGATCAAGTTCAAGATCCTCTGCATAATCATCAAGGCTTTCTGGGGTAGGGGCTCACACTATCTACAACGGATCTCTTCCTAAATACTCTCCCTCTAGAGCCCTCCGCTCATCTTTCTCCAACTCTCTGTGGGTGAGCCACTTTCACAAACAGAGATTTGGGGGTAGATCTTTATCCTCTGCAGGTGCCTCCCACTGGAACAGCCTCCCTGCCTCTCTCCATCTTGAGCCAGAACACCTTAAGTTCCGGAAACTCCTCAAGACCTTTCCTTTCTCTTCCACCTTCTCTCTCCCTCTCCTTGCTAACCCCCTTTCCCTTCTCTCCTCTGTAAGCAACTCATGGTGGCAACAAGTACGACAGACACAAGTGATCACAGTTCAAGGGTGTTTATTGAACAATGAATGCTGTATGCAGGTTGGAAAAACACCTAATCTAAACCTAAATCTAAGATGGGAACAAGTGTCAGCCATCACATGAAAATAAGGCAGTCCTATTGCATCGAGTCAAATAAAAAAGGGCCTCTACTAAACAAAACTGTTGCCAAACCTTACAACTAATACAAAAAAGAGTGTGGGATAAATTTCAGGAAAAGAAAGAAGTGTTCTCAAATAATATGTCAGGATGTGGTAGCCTAGGTCTCTCTTCCCCATGGTTTGAGTACGGGGTACAGTGGGATCATGGATCACAGAACACTCTCGAGCTTTCCCAGCACAAGATGACAGTTCAGCTTTCAGCAATTCGGGCCGTTGATGGCCAAGTCTCATTTCACTTGAAAGTCTCTTGACTTTGAAGGCCTGACATGTTCAGCTAACAAAACAAAGTTTCTTTAATCAAATTAATGTTCTTTGGGTGATAATGGTTCATTTCTGGGTCCATGTCTTCTGGGTGTTGACCATTCTCAATTGTTAACCACAGGTCATGTAGGGTGATGGCTTCAACCCTGGGTCAACCTCTTCTGGGCGCCGACCCCTCACTTATCGTATTCCTCAATTTACATATCAGTTATTTTCACAATGAGCTTTGGATGATAGCTTCACCCCCGGATCTCCCTTGGATGGGCGCGGACGCCTCTTGACTGCCAGAAATTGGGTGATAGCTTCACCCCCAGATCTCCATCAGTCGGGCTCGGATCCCCTCTTGACTACCAGTACTTGGGTGATGGTTTCACTACTGGATGTCCCTTGGTCGGGTTCGGACCCCTCTTGACTGCCAGTACCTGGCTGATGGCTTCACCCCTGGATCTCCCTCAGTCGGGTTAAGACCCCTTTTGACTGCCAGTACTTGCATGATGGCTTCACTCCTCGATCTCCCTCATTTGGGTTCACATCTGTCAACACACTGTTACTCTGGACTTTAGGTTTCACCCCTCTCATCAGCCTGCCTTGATCACGTACACTCTTGCCAACTTCACATTCACAATTGTTTAATGTCGCTGAAATTCTCTTCCCTTGTTTCTTCTCACTGTGAGATTCACGTCCTTTTCTTTCACACAGTTTGTAGATCAAAGTCTTTAGATTTTACAGGGTTTTTGCTCGACACTCAGTATGACCACTTTGACCTATGTCGGTGGATCTCCTATGGCCTTCTGGTATCGGTAGTTTCGCTCAGATGAGTATCGACCAGAGTCTTTGGAGTTAGCACCCACGTGCTGCCGGTTTCCCTCTGCAGCTCGTCTCCCCTTTAGCACTTTTTACAGTTCTTTCATAGTTCATCCAACTTGGTTCATCCTGCCAAATTGTGATTCTGAATCAACACTGCCCGGTTCCTATCGGTTCTTCTGAACCGCTTGGCTTTCCTCTTCATTGGAGTCAAGGCCAGTAGCACATGTGCGGGAGCCTCCCTTGCTCTTGCTTATCGGCGTAGGCTTGCCCTGTGCACCATTGACATCTGCTGCAAGACACTTGTGCTATTGTTAGCGGTCTTAGGCTTTCTTCAACAAAGGTTCCTCGGGTCTGGGCGAAAAGGGCAAGGTCACTTCTCTCCTCGCCACACTCTCGTTTTCTGCCACCTTTCTCCTTCTCTTGAACTGTAGTGCCTGATTAGCTGTCTCATCGTGCTCTCTGCCGTGCTCCTACTGTGCTCTCTGGCTCCACCTTGTATTTCTGTGGGCAAGGGAAAGGGCCATCAGGTGTGTGTGATTCTGATCAATTGCCTGACTTTGCCTGACCCTTGTATTGGGATATGTCAGGTAAATGGCTCTAGTGTTAGCCTGTTGTCCTTTGTGTTGTGCAAAAGTGTTTGTGTTGGAAAAGGGGAGGGGCAGTGGTTTTGAATTTCCTACGTGCGAGGATGGGGAAAAGGTGTCAAAGGTACAGGGATACTGCATCTGACCCATCAGTGTCCCACTCCCACTCCTCAAAGACCCCCAATCCAGGTGATCCTCCGTCATTGATCCACCCGAGGAACTGGATCCCATATTGATGGCCATGTCCTGGCCACCTGGATGACGGATCCTTGAGGTTTAGACAGGGAGACACATTCAGGTTTCTCACGACTCCCTCCTTGTCCCCCACGCCCAACTCTGTTCAGGTTTTGCTGACTGTTTGCCTGGTTTAACTCCAGAACCTAACCGGCCCAAACTCCCCCGCCAGTCTTTTGTACTTGCCTCCGGGCCGCTGCACTTGGTTCAGCATTACTGCACTTTCAGCTTACGCTCCATGAGCGGGGAAACCTCTCTGCACTTAAACCAGGGTCCTGCTGGACCGGACTCCTTTTGTCCCTCCCTTCTCTCCCAGTCCCCACACCTCTGTATGTACATATGCATTACCTAAATGTTCTAGGGCCAGTGAATTGTCTGTCCTGTCCCCACCACACAGTTGCTTGTCTCCCCCTCCCAACTCAGTCGCCAATATAACACTTCATGCTCTTACACTAGGAGAAATGTTGTCAGGCTTAGAATTCTAGTTTTCTTTCTGTTTTGATCATTCAGAATCTTCAAGGCCTAAGAATAATTAATGTATTCCCGTGTTCCCTCCCCACCTTGAAGCGCTTTGAAGCACTTCGACTGCGTAGAAGCACTGTGTAAATAAACTATAAATAAACAAATAAATAAATAACAGTGTTTTGGACACTCATCTCCAGAAAGTAGTAATGGGCGTGAGGTTAAAATATCACCTCTGCCAATACAATACAAAATATGCGTATGATTTGAATTGACATTTTTATTTTGTTTCCTTTGAATTTTGGTTTTGGTATGGGATATGGCAACTCTATTAACGCTTGCAGAGCACATCGCAAATATGAACATTGTATTGGTTTCTCTTTATTGAAATGCATGCTATACTTTGGGTTATCATTGTTAAATTTCTTATCTTTAAATTTTGGTTTGGATTGCTGTGGGTTTAGGGCTCCCGACTGATAGGCAGATGTGAACCTTGTGCAGAGTGTCTGATACTGCCTCTGACCTCCTGCAAGATGATCACACCTTTTCAAATGTGTGATTTGTGTCTACATATGATGAAAAATGCCAATAGGCCCTGATTAAAGCAGCATGCGTTGATGGCTGTACTTAAAATTGTACAATTAAACTGCATACATGTGCATTCCCAGAGACGTCTTTATGGGAGGGCAAAAGGGGCACTAGCCCCGGGCCCCCACATTGGAATGGGGCCCCACAAGTCTGCCTGAGCTAAAGAGGTCAGCTCCCATTCTTCACCAAACTTACAAATTTAAATAGCACACGTCAGTTTTTTTAATGACATCCAACTGAGGCTCTAAACCTATTGCCTGTCTGTTGTTTGCAAGTACATTCTGCTCTGATCAATTAATCCAGTAAAGCTTTCTCTGTTCACTGTGGAATACATAGTTTGTGCGTTCACTACTGTACAACTTCTGTAGCATTCTCACCTTTCTGTAGTGATTTATATTGATCATGTGCAATAGTCAAGGTTGAAATGTATATTGATAAATGTCAGTGCTGGTTCCTAATATAGCTCATTGCAGAGATCTATGTTCATATGCAAGGTTACAATACCAAAATATAGCAAGGCTGACTCAGACTTTCTTATGGTTTGCCTTCTCACATCTTGGTGGCATTGTTTAGCCCATTAGCTTATATTCCTTTCTTTTTGTGTAGGCTATTTAAGTGAAAGGCGTTCAAGATGGAAGAAAGTGGTCCTGATATTGCAGGCCTCTGGCAAGCATATTTTAGGTCTGCCCATTTGACACAACAACTAGTTGTTTTTTTTTGTACAATTCAGATTCTTTTCTGCACATTTACAAATAACAATTTCACAAGCCTGTGTTTTGGGTATATTTAAAGCTTTAAAATGCAAAAGGGAAATTCAGATAAAGGCCCTCATTAAGAGTAAGCTGGTCAGGGAAAAATGCTGGTACAACCGGCTCTGGCATTGTTCCCAGATCGGCTTACTCTGAGTCTGCCGGTAGGGGCAGTGTACTACCGGCAGGTCAGGCCTGCCGGTAGTTCAAGCTCCTGTCAGAAGACTTTTCACTGAAGCACCGGCACTGTTAGTAATGGTGACGTTGCTTCAGTGATCCAATTTCCATGAAGTCCTATCGGACTCTGTGGGAATGGGAACTTACCGTCCCGCCGCAACCCGTAATATCCTGCAATCACCGGAATATCGGGCGGCGGAAACGGTAAGGTGAGTTTGCCAGTGAGCCCCTGGCTTTACTACCGGTAGCCAGTGGTCGAAGTGTACGAAAAGAAGTAGTGGAAATATGTTGCCTACTGGCCTGCACTGCTACCCACATACCCCATTTAAGCACCCCATCCCATGCACAATACAAACCCAAAAAAACACATGTGCCTGATGTTTAAGGGAACATCCAGTGCAGTGCACTGAAAGTGCAAGTTTCAACTTCTTCCTACACCTTTTTTTTTAAAACGAAACCGTTCCGGAATGGTTTCTTTTTTAAATAAAAGTATAGGAATGGTGAAACCTAATTAAAAGAAGTAGAGGAGCACCGCTCCCGACCTCTCCCACCCACTTCGACCACTGCCAGCAGCTTACCGAAAAACTTGTGAGGTCCAATATCTTTTAAGATCACCTCAATTAGCATGGTGATACTTAAATACTTCTCTAGATGATGGAGACAATGGGCCTCATTACGAGTATGGAGCTAGCCATGCCGCTTTTAGCAGCATGGCTACCCCCATACCGGGTACCGGGTACCGGGTTCCTGGAATGGGGAATTACTGGGCCATTCCGACCTTGGAGGGCCCAGTAATTCCCTTTCCTGGAAACCGGTCCCGGTACATCCACATTCCCATTTTAGCCCCCATCGGGCTCAATGGGAATGGGGAGGATGCTAACAACGGGCCCATTAATGACGGGCCAATTGTTAGCATCCTGGTCTGCTAGCGGGTCCCGCTAAGGACGCCTGGTTTTACCAGACGTCCTTAGCGGGACTCGTGACCAGACATCATAATGAGGCAGTAAAGGGTTACCGAAGCCGGGAGCTTTACCAGCGCTGTTAATCCTCTACTGCCTGGGTCGTAATGAGGCCCAATGAATCTAGAATCATTCAATTTTGCATAGTCAGCTTCTATAACATTTTTAAAATGGTAATGTTGTGTTCTGTTATTTGTTTTCTTTAAGATGGGATTCTTTTAGGTCATGGTAAGAACTGGAAAATAAAGTGGTAAAGTACAGAAATTGCAGAGTGGGTTTAAATCCCAATGCATCTATGTGATTACTTCGAAAAATAGAATTTCGAAGTTCAAAATACCAAATTAATTTTTTGTTTTGCTGCATATTACACGGTAGTGGCCATGTAGTTATGGTTAAGTTGGTGTTTCCATAGGAAGAGCAGTTTTTGGGCGGCTTATAACTTCACTCTCCCTGGACAAATCTTCACCAAACTTTGCAAAAAGAGTATTTGGGTCACTCTGAATTTTTTTGCAAAGTTTGGTGAGGACTCGTCCAGGGGGGACAAAGGTATAGGGGGGGGGATGGGAAAAAAAATGTGCTCGCGTCTACAGGCCAAACCGCTGGAAGGATTTTCACCAAATTTGGACCAGGAGCAGTGGCTTGGTCCCGAAAGCATGCTTTTGCAAATTTAGTGAAAATCCGTACAGTAGTTTTTTTTAAAAAAGACCAAAAAGTAGGTAAAAAAAAAAGAGTGATATCTGTGTTTGGTCCGCAGACACACTTCCCTGTTCGCTCCGCCGACAGTGTCCTGATTGGCCAATCGGTTTGCGTGATGTCCGCGAACATGCAACGTGTTCTCTGATTGGACGGCGTGGAGCGTGAAGCGCGTCAGATTTTCGGTAGCGCCCACCATCTTGGATTCGCGGACGTCCGTGGACAGCGTGGTGAAACTTTGTTCAAATTTAGTAGAGTGTGTTGGTGTGTAAGAGTGTTTGGGGAGGGTGGGAGTGTATGAGATAGGATGAAAGTTGTGTTTTTTTATGTGTTAGACATTCTTTTTGTGTGAGATTTGTCTGCGGACATCACAGGTGTTCTGAAATGTTCTAAATAAACTGAATGGGGGGTGTTCAGAGGACTCAATATGTGTCAGTTTTGTTTGCAATCAAGCTGAAACTGTTCTAAGAACACTTGCGGTGTCCGGGGAATGTTCGTAGGGGGTGTCCTGAGGACGCTTTCCTTATTGTTCTCTGTCAAGGTGAATGTGTTCTAAGAACACTTGCGGTGTCCTGAAATGTTCGCAATTACACAAAATGGGGGTGTCCTGAGGACGCTGTCCGTATTGTTCTCTGTCAAGTTGAATGTGTTCTAAGAACACTTGCGGTGTCCTGAAATGTTTGCAAATACACAAAATGGGGGTGTTCTGAGGACGTTGTCGAACACTCGCTGTGTCCTGAAATGTTCACAAATATGAATGGGGGTTGTGGCTGGCAAGTTGAATGTGTTCTAAGAACACTCGCGGTGTCCTGAAATGTTCGCAAATAAACAAAATAGGGGTGTCCTGAGGACGCTGTTCGTATTGTTCTTTGTCAAGTTGAATGTGTTCTAAGAACACTCGTAGTGTCCTGAAATGTTCACAAATAAACAAGATGGTGGTGTTCTGAAGACGCTTCTAAGAACACACGCGGTGTCCTGAAATGTTCGCAAATAAACAAAATGGGGGTGTTCTGAGGACGCTGTCCGTATTGTTCTCTGTCACGTTGAATGTGTTCTAAGAACACTCGTGGTGTCCTGAAATGTTCGTAAATAAACAAAATGGGGTGTTCTGAAGACATTTCTAAGAACACTCGCGGTGTCCGGGGAATGTTCGTAGGGGGTGTCCTGAGGACGCTGTCCGTATTGTTCTCTGTCAAGTTGAACGTGTTCTAAGAACACTCGCGATGTCCTGAAATGTTTGCAAATACACAAAATGGGGGTGTTCTGAAGACGTTGTCGAACACTTGCTGTGTCCTGAAATGTTCGCAAATATGAATGGGGGGTTGTGGCTGGCAAGTTGAATGTGTTCTAAGAACACTCGCGGTGTCCTGAAATGTTCGCAAATAAACAAAATGGGGGTGTTCTGAAGACGTTTCTAAGAACACTCGTGGTGTCCTGGAATGTTCGTAGGGGGTGTCCTGAAGGCGTAGTCCATATTGTTCGCTGGCAAGTTGAATGTGTTCTAAGAACACTCACGGTGTCCTGAAATGTTCGCAAATAAACAAAATGGGGGTGTCCTGAGGACACTGTCCGTATTGTTCGTTGTCAAGTTGAAAGTGTTCTAAGAACTAGGGCGTTGTTCTGAAATGTTCATAGGGGGTGTCCTGAAAATGCTGTCCGTATTGTTCGCTGGCAAGTTGAAAGTGTTCTTAGAACACTCATAATGTCCGTGGACATTAAAAGTTTTCATAGACCATGGTTGAAATGTTTGACTCTATGGGGGTGTTCTGAAGACGTTGTCGAACACTCACTGTGTCCTGAAATGTTCACAAATATGAATGGGGGGTTGTGGCTGGCAAGTTGAATGTGTTCTAAGAACACTCACGGTGTCCTGAAATGTTCGCAAATAAACAAAATGGGGGTGTCCTGAGGACGCTGTCCGTACTGTTCTTTGTCAAGTTGAATGTGTTCTACGAACACTTGCGGTGTCCTGAAATGTTTGCAAATAAACAAGATGGTGGTTTTCTGAAGACGCTTCCAAGTACACTTGCGGTGTCCTGAAATGTTCGCAAATAAACAAAATGGGGGTGTTCTGAGGACGTTTCTAAGAACACTCCCGGTGTCTGGGGAATGTTCGTAGGGGTTGTCCTGAGGACGCTGTCCGTATTGTTCTCTCCCAAGTTGAATGTGTTCTAAGAACACTCGCAATGTCCTGAAATGTTCGCAAATACTCAAAATGGGGGTGTTCTGAAGAGGATGTCGAACACTCGCTGTGTCCTGAAATGTTCGCAAATATGAATGGGGGGTTGTGGCTGGCAAGTTGAATGTGTTCTAAGAACACTCGCGGTGTCCTGAAATGTTCGCAAATAAACAAAATGGGGGTGTTCTGAAGACGTTTCTAAGAACACTGGCGGTGTCCTGGAATGTTCGTAGGGGGTGTCCTGAAGGCGTAGTCCATATTGTTCGCTGGCAAGTTGAATGTGTTCTAAGAACTCTCGCGTTGTTCTGAAATGTTCATAGGGGGTGTCCTGATGATGCTGTTCGTATTGTTCGATGGCAAGTTGAATTTGTTCTTAGAACACTCGTGGTGTCTTGAAATGTTCGCAAATAAACGAAATGGGGGTGTTCTGAGGACACTCTCCGTATTGTTCGTTGTCAAGTTGAAAGTGTTCTACGAACTAGGGCGTTGTTCTGAAATGTTCATAGTGGGTGTCCTGAAAACGCTGCCCGTATTGTTCGCTGGCAAGTTGAAAGTGTTCTAAGAACACTCATAATGTCCGCGGACATTAAAAGTTTCCATAGACCATAGTTGAAATGTTTGACTCTATGGATGTGATATGCTGCGGTGGTTGTGGCCATGCACCCAAGACTCTATGCCCTGGCCACAACCACCGCAGCATATCACATTCATATTTGCTTATAACGTTGGGTGAAAAACAAATGTATAAGGAACAAAGGTATTAGATACTATGGATGTGATATGCTGCTATGGTTCTCCTTATTATTGTATACTTACTGTTTGGTCTAGTAACCGGAGTACATGTATTTCTTGTTAATTTCTGTGATAAAAGAAAATAGCATGTTAGTATTAGTATTTTGTAATGATTTATTACATTGTATAATCAACATACTTTTTTTTTTTTGGACCCTCATATTTAGTAGATTACAAATCAGAGACTGTGTAATTTTATCAGTTTCTGTATTTGTTGCTAAAATCATTTGGTCTGTGGGAGAAAAAAAATCCACGTTGGATTAAAAAAAAAGCCTTTTTCTGTTATGCTACAGTTTATTTGTTTGTTTGTTTTCAGTGTTCACTTGTTGTTTCTGGCTAATGCTTTATACTTTGGCTTGTTGCATATTTTTGAAGCAGTAACATATTATTTATTTGTTTGGATATTATACAATTTTGGAGCAGTTAGACACCAATTGGTGTATTCTAACTGTCTATTTTTTTTATATATTTTAGTGGTATTGATTTATCTATTTGGATATTGTTAAATTTTGGGACAGTTAGATACCAATTGGCGTATTCTAACTGTGTATTTTTTGGTCTAAGTTAGTGGTATTCATGTATCTGATTAGTTGTTGTAGAATCTTTGAGCAGTTAGATAGCTTTTGGAGTATTCTAACGGTTTATATTTTTTTTAACACAAGTTTGCTTAGGCTTTAAATACAGTTTAGTTATCAAATTTTGGTTTTAAGAACATCAAATAAGCGTTTGTTAGATTTGCTGGTAATCTCTGCTTTAGAGTAATGGTACTATCATTACATTCAAACCAGCCACATTTCTTTTTTATGTATGCAGTGTAGCGCCCTGAATTGGTTGTGGCTCCTGCGTGGCAGATTATACCTATTGTTGTGAAGGTTTTATTACCAAGTGATATTTGACCATGTGTGAATCCAGTCAGCTTGCAGTTGTTTTTGGTACCATCTGCATTGTAACGTAGAAGCATTAGTATGTGGTGGAGAGTGGCAGTCTAGCAGTCATCCCTACCTGCTGAGTCTGTTAACCCTGTCCATTCCTTTCTGAAGGAGGAGCCTGCTGATCTACTACAACTACCCTTCCATACCGCGGAGCGGACGCGGAGTGGCGGAGAGTGGCAGTCTAGCAGTCATCCCTACCTGCTGAGTCTGTTCACCCTGTCCATTCCTTTCTGAAGGAGGAGCCTGCTGATCTACTACAACTACTCTTCCATACCGCGGAGCGGACGCGGAGTGGCGGAGAGTGGCAGTCTAGCAGTCATCCCTACCTGCTGAGTCTGTTCACCCTGTCCATTCATTTCTGAAGGAGGAGCCTGCTGATCTACTACAACTACCCTTCCATACCGCGGACGCGGAGTGGCGGAGAGTGGCAGTCTAGCAGTCATGGCTGTCGTGACTGGTATCACTGCCTCTCCCCTGGCTCCACAGGAAGAGGAAAATGGACGGCTACGAAGCTGGCGTCCCCATCAACATTCAGATACATTTCTGCTGGCTGAACTCTTGACACTAAGAAGACGCTGGCAAACACAGCTAAATCCTTAAAAACTTGTGGGAAAAAAGTCGGGAAAAAAACCCTAAAACTTCCAACACGCCAACTGAGAGAAGACCCTCTCCTTACATCAAATGGCATTTTGCAAACATCTGCTCAAAAATCAATTTTCCCTTCCCTGACTGACCAGCTCCTACCGCTGCCACTTAAAAATATGCCGATCGGAAACCACACCATTCAGCACACCTCGCCCCCGCCTGCTCGCTTACCATCTGTCCCCGGAGGGGGAGATGTGTTCGCAGTTGGGCGGGCGAGTTCCCCTGCTCGCGGGGCTGTGCTCGGATCTCCGACCGATGGCGACGTGATTGTTGAGGCGCAGCAAGGACGAGGGCGTGCTCCTGCCACCCCCACCTCTGGCCCCAGCACTCTTTCTTGCCTATATGGGAGATTATCAGTATACAGAGACTTCGATCAGATCTTTTCCACCAAAACTTGCGAAAACGAACATCAGCAGATTATTCTACGCTGACGATCGCATTCTACTTGATATGACCCCCATAGGCCTTCAACGACAACTCTCTAACCTACAAGAATATTACTCCTAAAACAACCTGGAAATCAACATCGAAAAGACAAAGATAATGGTGTTGGAGAGCACGACCAAAAAACAAGAAAAATTCAACTGGACTATCGATAAAACAGCGATTGAAAAAGTTAAGAATTTTAAATACTTTGGTGTTGTTCTAGATACCACAACAAAAGAGCTGGCCATGCAAGAATTTCTCTGGGACAAAATTCGCAATTTAGCTACTAAAGGAAAAGCTATTGATAGAAAGTTTGGAAAATTTTTGACAATTCCACTGCTAAACTTTTACAAATCAAAGGTGGTTCCTACTGTGACATACGCCGCTGAAGCCATGCCCTATCTGCCAAAAACACTCTGGCCTAAGCTGGAAGCTTATTTTTGGAGGACAGTTTTCTTCCTACCGAATTCAACACCGGTTCCTTTGATTCGTCGAGAACTAAGCTTGCTATCTCTTCAGGGTACGGTAGACTGTAACACAATCATGCTCTACAGAAAATGTATACTCCCAGACTGCACCTTTATCCACGGTCTGATACTTAAAGAACTTCAAGTATCAAGCGGCAAAATGCTCACCCGATGGAAAAAAGAAAACTTAGATCTGCTGAAAACAATAGAGTGTGCCGAAGAAGAACTGATAAATAATCCAACAAGGACACTTAAGAAACTAAAAGAGATGGATTGGATCAACACCAAAATCTATCGACCTATTATAAATTTATTTCACATCTTTCCCCTATGGCAACGAAATTGAATGTTCTACAAAATTACATCGACCAGCGCGTAACTTGATAATGCAAGCGAGATTGAACCTGCTTGACTGCAATGACATACGCTACATTAGAGGTCTGGCATTATCTAACAGCTGTAGATTCTGTAATGAAGACAAGGAAACAATTCACCATTTACTGCTTTCTTTCCCTGCCACAAAGGAGATACGTTTGCCCTATCTGAAATTCCTTCTGCGATATTCACAAACGACTGATGAGGAAACATGGTGGGCACGGATGATCAGTGGACATCGAACATCATGGCAACTGGATACTTTTAAGATCCTTCAACAGCTAACAGAAAAACTAGAGCTCAAACGAACTGAATACAACTAAGACCTTGTTTGTTTTGGATTTAAAAAAAAATTGAAAATAATTTCGCTACGAGACATCCAGAGGACCAAAGAGAAAAGAGAAATGATAGTCCATTTTACAAAGAAAAAATGTTGCAAAAAGTCAATTATTTGATTAAAAATGTCAACAATAATAAAAAAAAATTAGTATTATGTATTTACTATGTGTTTGTATTACTAACGTGGAGCGATTATCTGAATTGCAGGTAGAGCATAATCTGCCATGGTTTGCATTTTGTACAAGTTGCTGAAATGGAATGGATTCACAATTTGGTATTGATATATATATATTAAGCGTTCATTGGGGATTTCTTCTTGTGTCACATTGTTGCATGCATGTTTCCACATTTTTGAAATCTAAAAGATTTCATTTATAGGTATGTTTTTGTTTTCCAGTACTTGTAGTAAGTACATTAGACATTCTTGTGGATCTTCCTGTGAGTTTATAGTGAATTACACCATTCCAGCACAGTAGTCCAATTGTTGTCTTATTCATAAACACTATACGTGTTGTCAGGATTGTTTGTTGCATTTCTGTGAAGTACTAACATTTGCAAACACAATGGGTCTGTACTGTGTAAGTACATGTTGTCAACAATTGGTGGTAATTGAAATAGAATATTCATTGCTACATTTGCGTAGCAACTTACACCAACTATATTTGAGAATTTAAATGGTCCAGGTAGTTCTGTATCTAACTGTTTTTTTGGAGTTTGTCTTCCTTCTTTGAAGAAGTACCTGGTTTACTTTCCCTAATTGATTCTTTTTTGCTTGTGGTACTTGATGAAGTATTAGTTTCTTTTACTCTCTTTGGAGGATTAGCAGTGACATCCTGTTGCATTTCTGTTTGATTTATTTTTCTTTTATAACGTTTTACTTTTTGTGGAACAGAATATGTGTTTAGGCGGCGGTGTATAGTGAGCGTAGTCTATTGTATTCTAAAATGCAAGGAATATCAGCGTTTATTTTACTTGCATCAAAGTTGATTAGAAATAGATCGTCAAGTGTACGTAAGCGTGATAGTGCTACATAGCTCATGCCTTCTTTAAAGACTGTGTTACCAATATCTATCATTGCTTTGTCTAGGGTAAGACCTTGTGATTTATGAATCGTGACTGCATATGCAAGAGTTAGAGAAAATTGTTCTCTGCGTACATACATATCTTTGAAGAGAAGGAATCTAGCTGTTGAGCGTCCTATCCTTTTTACTTCTGAAAGTTTGTCAAAGAGTATATTGACAAACTGAATTTTGTTGTCGTGTGGGTATGTTTGAAAGCCAACAACTGTACCCAGTGCTCCATTAACTAGTCCTTGGTCCACGTCAAGGTTACATTTAAGCATTACTCTGCAATTTAAGGATAATTTTAATATCTTTTCTAAGCCTGCTGTGTTTGAGATCGATTGTTCTAAACTATTTAGTCTTGTTGTGGCTTGGTCACACATGGGTAGTGTTATACCATGTACATCTAGTTTGTCTGTGGCGCTAATTTCCATGATTGGTTGCATTTCTTTACTTAGCATGATTTCATTGAATTTGAAACAGCTTGCAAGAGTTGGCATTAAGGCCATACAATTGACATTTTTGTGGCCTAATTGTTCCATAACATCTGTAGCACATGCATTATCGCCATAAAGTATATTAATGTGCCGGGTTTTCAATATTGCTTCTGCTTCTTTAGAATGTATACCAACTCTGATACTTTTTAAAATGTTGGCATAAGTGAGATCTGCAGATTGCCGCATGTTTTCTGTTAATTCTCTGTATTGGAAATGTTGCCAACAGTTTTACGGCAGAGTTTGTGTCCTAATGTTTTAAAAATAGGCTCACCTTTTGCTGGTGTTAATTGAAGCAGATCTCCAAAAACAATAATGTGTGTTCCTGCAAAGAGCTCTTCATAGTCTGTTTTGAGTACTTCTTGTAATCTGAGGTGAATCAAAGCTAACATCAGGTTGGAGACCATGCTCACTTCATCTATTAGTAGCATTTTCATTTGTTTCAATACGCTGCGTAGTTCCATTGCAGCTTCTGCAGAACGTTTGTAATAGACTAATTTGTTCTGGTGTTCTACTGGTAATAGTAGTAATCGGTGTAATGTAACACCACCTAAGTTGTAGGCAGCTAAACCTGTGGGGGCAGTGACAACAGCTGACAGTTTGTTGTTTGTCAATTGTTGAAGGAACTTACTAATGATTTTGATTAGGAATGTTTTGCCAGAACCAGCTTCACCACTGACGTACAGTAGTATAGGTTTATAATTATGGCAGGAACATTCTTTATTTTCATGTTTTACACCATGTGCAATTTGTTTTGTTACTTCCTGAAAAATGCTACGTTGCTCATTGTTCAGTTTTGATTGTAGTATAGTTAAGTCTTCTTCATCTTCATACTGACACATGGTGTTTTCTACGACTATCAAAGCTAATTCTGCCTCATTTATTATTAGTGGTTCTCCCAGTGGTTCTTGGCTTCCTGTTACAGAAGGTTGACTACTGTCAGGAGTGTCCTTATCTAGTTGGGCTTGGAGTTCTTCTTCATGTTGCTGTTCATTGTGCAACATTGTTTTGTACTGTGTAAAGTTTACATCAGTTATAGTGCTTTCATTTGCTTTGAAAGCATCCTCATATGAGTCATAGTTATCTAGTATTTGTTCTTCTTTTCTCCATGGTTTGAAGAGTTGTAGCAGGGACATGTAATATACTTCTTTATGTTGAGGAGTCTTTAATGACAATTTGATATTATTAATTAAATTTGGTTTAGTGAGTTTAACTAAGCTGCCTTCACAGTTTGTCACTCTATATTTACCTTTTTTTTCATCAGGTTTCATATTATTTTTGTATGTGTAGTTTTGGGCTATGTGGTATAGACATATGTTTTCCAAAGTATTACTTCCTTTTGGGTAGTATGTGTCCAATAAATTGTTTTTTAAAATGTCTTGGCTGTTGCGATCACGTTTGGTTATTGTTTCTATATCTTCATATGATTTTAGAACTCTTTTTCTAGATTTAGCTGGAACAAGACTTAGCCATACTATATTTTCAGATTTACCATACAATGCAGTACCAGTTAAACGATCAGCTGCTTCATATGATCCACATTCTCCATTGGAAAGCATTTTTATGCCCAAGCTGTATAATTTCTGATACACTGTTTTATCTGATGACAGGTCATTCCAGAGGTCTTGGAGCTCTGTCTTTTCTGCTTTAGTTGAATATGCTGTGACATATCGTGCAACTCCAATAGAATTGTCTGCAATGTACTGCACATCTATAATTGCTTTCCATAAGTGGGCAATGATTGCATTATAATCATTGATATATTTTTCTTCTTCTTTTCTTTTTATGTAATATGTATTTTTAAGTGACTTACCTTTAACACTATGTCTAACCGAACATATGAGGTTGTTCACTTGACCTGTATTTGTAACTGGTCTAGGGAAACCAAATCGGCATTTGGTGTAGTGTTTCCCTTTGTTTTTGTATTTGCGACAACAATATTTTCCACATTTGTGTCTTTGAAATTGTAAAATTTGTGCATGAAGATCACTATTTGTGGCTTCTGATGGAATTTCACAAGTGACATATTTTTCAATAAACTGTAAAACAGTGGCATCACTGTCTTGACCAAATTTAGGAGCATCTTTAATCCATAAAACCATGTGGATATGTGGTGCTCCTCTGGCTTGGTATTCTTTTCTCCAAAAGAAGTGTTGCATTTCTCCAAGGGGAGGAACAGTTTTATTACAAATAAAATGTAGCATAGCAATGAAGCAATGGTGAAAATATCGTGAAACATTAACAGGATCCAAAGAACAAAGTTCTCCAGGTGTTAGTATATCTGTGTTTGTTTTGTTTTTATTTGATATGCGTAGGAAATCATGTAAATCTTCCATGCATATTCTGCACAACTTAATGTAACAAACCAAGTGGGTGGGCCAAGATTTCTGATCATACAAAGTACATCTCCATGACGACAAAACTAGTACTCTTTAGTACCATACACATTTGCTAATAGATTTGTAATATTTGATTGTAAAAACTCATCCTTTTGTTGCACTTTTTCTAATAATTGTGTAGCTGTCATATTTTGAAAGTGTGATCCTGATTTTAATATGTGTTCAACTCTGTAACATAAAGTTGCTAGTTCACTTTCAAAGAGTAGGTGGAATATGTATTCCACATTTCGTCTAAATCTGGGATCTTCAGAATACATCCGTAATGAGCAGTATTCTGAAGCTGATATTTGAATAGGTCTATCATCATACCTTCCTCCTTTGCCAGTAGGAAAGAGTAGAGGAAAAGCACGTGCTTCTATACTTTTTTCCCATATGCTGATTGGCGATCCTTTTGTTTGACGCATTTGGTACGTTTCCAGGACATCTTCTATGGTGTCATTAGAGTGCAAAGAATGAATTGTATAATGGTCTAAAGTATTTGATATTGTAGCAGGATCTAGTAGCTCTAATTGACCAGCTTCTTGTGTTTCTTGAATTATTTCAGTTGTATCTTTCAAGTTTTCTTCAATATTAATTTCTTTGTAATATTCATTATTCTCTTTAAGATATTGCAAGGCTTGTCTTACTTTATGTAAATCTACCAGCTGTTGCCATATTTTTTTGTCTTTTGTAGGTACTCCATTTAGTAAGATAATTAAAGATTTCTGCATTGGACGTTGCACTCCTAGAGTATGGACATTTTCTTTTCGATCTAATGGTAAATAAACTACTTTTCCACGAATGCCTTTTACCAATTCAGAGTGAGGTAATTTTGCTGTTTTTGGTTGAAGGCGTATTATTGCTTGAAATGGGTGTACTGTTTGAATTATGATGCTCTCATATAAATTAAGTTGTTGTAGGGGTTTTGGTACTGGGTATAATTCCAAATTATTTGTGATAGCACGTGAAGGAGTTTGGTTGTTGTCAAGTTTTGTAGTGCAGTAACTGCAAAGTATTAAGGGCTCAGTTATTTCATATTTGTTTTCTGCTACAAGGTAGAGAGCTAATTCAAACCATTTAGAATCTTCATTGTCTTCTATTTTGTATGATAAGTCTACAGTTTTTGTGTTACTTTTATAAAAAGTTCTACTGCAACATACACATACATGGGTTGGTACTTCAGCTGATGTACTTTTAAAGTTTAGTATTTCTTTTTTGTATGTGTTTAGCAAAAGGTTGCCATGTGGAAAATTGTTGCTTAATTGGTTTAAAGCTATTTCATTCTGTAAATGGCTTTCACTTCCAAAATATCTTTTCTGGATATAGTCAATTTCTTCAAGTAGGTCTTTTGCTGTACCATATAGAAGGATATTATTTAAATGTGCTAGTGCTAAAGCAGGACTTTTAGTATAGTACAGTTTATAGACTATATTTCTTATAGTTTAATGATGTGTTGATATCCTTTTGATATCATGGAAAGTGGTTTTACAAGTAGGTCCTCTAATGCAGGCCAATGAATGTCCTTGTAGTCCTGTGTACTTGCGCACTGGACAGGTATCCATATTTTGCAGTAATTTAATTTTGATTTTGTCTTTGCTTTTTACATATTTATTGAGGAATTGGCATAAAGATTTGAAACATTGTTTGGGAGTGTTACACATTGACGTGCATGGCCCTTTTGTACACTAGACGTTCTGATTCAGTTGAATAGAGGGGTAATTCTAAGTTTTCAGGGCATATTTTTGTAAGGAGTACTTCTTGTTCCATTATGGTATTATTCACTTTTTCATAAGCTCGACCACTGCTATGTATGGCAATTGTATTTGTTTGCTTTTGTTTGTACGCTTCTTCATTAAAATATGGTTCTGTGCTCGTAGTGTGATTCCATTCACCTCTGCAGAAACTTAAGAAGTTCTTTCTGTTGACATTTCACTTATTGAGAAGTCTTTTTTGTAATTTAGTTATTAGTTTTGTTAGTGGTTTCATTTTGTTTAACAGTAAAATAAATAACTTTCTTTTGAGAAGAATTGCACTGTCCATGAACGTTTCTAAGATTAATTTCCTATGATAGGTTTTAAGCATTGAACCTGATTTCTCTCCCGTTTTCATAAGATATTGAAGGACTTTGTGACGGTACATTTTGGCTAAAATACTTTTCTTGGTATGCTTACTTTGCACTATATTAAAATTTAAAGAAGTAGTTTTATCTGTAGTGATAGCTGATGTTCTGTTAATTGTTTTTTGGTTTGTTTTACATTTTGATAGAGGAGGCAAACTTATTGTACTTGAAACTTCTTGTGTTTCATTAAATGACTGTATTAGCTGTTTTGTTTCAACTTTTTTTTACAAATTCTGCTAGAGATGGATGCTTATGTTGGACACTTTTATTTTCATTTGCTCTACTTTTGCGTTGCTTTCTACGGACTTGACTTTTGGTAGGCATTCTTTAGGGTCTGTTGAAAAAAATAAAGAAGGTATGGGTAGGGGTGTTCAGCAATGTATGTGTGCTGTGTGCATGAGTGTTTGAGTAAGATGATAATGATGTATGTAATGGTGTGCGATTGTGCATTGGGAAATACAACTAGTAGGGATAGATATTCTTGAATTTATGTATTACTAAACTGGGGTTCAGATGATAAAAAAAAAAGTAAGCTAGTGGTGTGGAAAAGTACAAATAGTAAATCTAATGTATACAATTGAAACAGTTGTTTGTTCTATAATATGAAAATTGTAGCGGTTCAGTGGGTAATGTGTGTGTCCAAAAATAGGAATTTGTGGGCCATTCTGGCTGTAAATCGCTGTTTAAGACATGGAGATTTTTGGACAAAATGATACACAATCTCTATTTTTAGGCACAGAAATAGCTTGTATTAACGTTATAGTATGTTTGAGTAATAATACAAATATTATGGTCATATTCTACTTACTTTTTTTCTTAAATTAACAGGTAACTTCTTATTTCTTCTTTTTTGTTCGAATTTGGCTGCTTCTTTTCAGGAGTCTGGTCTTCACTGCAATTGTAAAAGCTTCAAATTAGTAACTTTATTTGTATATAGTGCTGTTTTTAATTTAGATATTGATTTTTTTAATTGACATCCTCAGCACCTTCTTTAAAACCATTCAACTAATGTATTTACATAAGATACATTGCATCAGTTCAGTACATATGATATTTTCTTAATGAACAAATTGTATTGAATGACTAACTGTATCAAAAAAAATATCTTTACTATGTTTTGTGAAATTTATAATATACCAGTGAATACCACTATTTCTGTAACTAAGCTGTTCTAGGTAATAGCGCCTTAATGTCATGTCTAAATCAAAGTAATTAAGTAAATAAATAAATAAAAACAAAAAAATATGAAATTGTATAAGTATTTTTTTAAAGATTTAAACATAGATTGTGTTTGCATGCAATTTTGTTTGAATATATGTAGTCTATATATTTCATTTAAAAAATGTTAGTTTAACATGATTTGAGTGTGTGTGTATAAAGAAAGTAAATAGTATAAAGGTTTATAAGTGATAGTTGATTTTAGGAAATTGAAAAAAATACAGTAAATTCATTTTACAGATTACACAAGCTAAACGTCTGTTTGAAAATGTGTTCATCTACTGTACAGAAAATATGCATACCTGAAGTTTGTGTTCATGCATATGGATATTGTCACGCCGCCCCCCACGTTACCTACTGCACCTATAAAAACAAGGACACGCCCTTCCCCGTCTGTGACCTCCACCCCTCTTGCCACCCGACACACACACCTTAAAACATGCACCTCTTTGCCTCCTCGCTTCCTGTACAGCAGGGCACGGCAGGGCATGATTGGCAGGACTGGCGTTTATCGCCCTTCACATCGCTGGCAAATGAAGTGGACACTTCTTCATAGCCGAGAGACGCGGCATTCATGGAAAACTGCGCATCACGGCGCGTCATGGATCACGTGACTCATGGTCCCTTAGCAACGCCGCAGCGTCTGTTTCCACACCTCACGTGATTACGGTCACGTGTTTTCTTCCGAGGGATAAAAGGAGACCGGAAACTGTAGACGTTGCTTCACAGCTGTTTTCGTCTGGCTCACGTGTCGCCCACTACTTTGTTCTAAGGATCTTACCCATCGCCTGACCACGGTTTGCTTCACGGATTGTTACTCTTTGCCCTTATCTGTTATTGACTGAACTTTGGATTACCTGTTGACTGCTACGCTTCGCCTAACGGATTGCTCTGTGCTTAACCCTTCATCTGTCTCGACCTGGATCGCCTGTTTTTGACCTCGGACTGCTTGGTTTTCTCTACGTATCACGTACCAATTTGGGATTTCGGTCCTGCACTAGGTGTTCACCTTGCCTACTGCCTGGCCCAATAGCTGTCTGAAGGTCTACGCCTCTGTCGGCCTTTCCAGAACCACCTTCATATCCTCATAGGTACATTGTGTTCGTGTATTTGGCATTTAGTATACATTGCCTTGTCCTGTATTCTAACCACATTGCACCTTGCCTTACAGCGCTCAAGGGGTTCTTCCGGTTGTGTCCCACGTCCAGGCTTGCGGACTTCCACCTGTGGCTTCAAAGATCACACAGACAGTGTTTCTGGTGTTGTCAGTGTGATACTTGGGGACAGAGGGGTTGCCCATACTCTACACGACCATCAAGTTTGTAACAGATATGCATGGAGCTGCAAGTAGAAATCTTGGAGACTTGTGCAGTATTTCTGGTAGATGGTGCTTGCCAATGATATGACACTTGTACTCAGAGAGATTCACAGTACATTTGCAGTGCTGATCTATGATGATGCAGTTAGATGTAGAGGTCTTGAATGTGATTGGTGCATGATGATGTGACTTCTTAGCTACATCCAATGAGGGAATGGCAGAGAGAGTGAAGTGGAAATGGTAGAAGGACTGTTCATGTTACGATATGTCTGCTGACATGGCGGTGGTTCGCGGACACCGGGAGTTACATCCGGGGATTTTTGGGTTCAGAAGTCATGCAAATGAGAATGAGTAGTGAAAGGGATTGGTCAGGAAAGTTTAGTGGGTGTGTTGTGCCAGAAGAGAGTTTCTCATATACTGTTTTTGCTGAGAGAACAACATATAGCTATGTCTGTGTGTTTTAGGAAAAAGATTGTATGGATTTTGGGAGATTCATGGATATATTGGTTGAAGGTGCATGCAGAAAGCTATGGAGTAGCTGTAGATCTTGGATTCCCACATGTGGAAGTACACTCGCATGGAGTGTCATGCTCACCTGATTCCCACGGAGGCGCAGGTCTGGCTTCGAGTGCTGATGCTTCTTCAATGGTGAAGCGCAGGACTCTGAAGATAGACAGGAAGGGCCCCTCTACTCTGGCTTTTCTGGTTCGCAGGAATATTCCCTTTAGGGTCTGGAAGGATGAATTCTCCATCCTGCTTCTGATGCAGGGGCGCGTTGAAACCCAGTTACTTCACTGGATTGAGGTTTGATGGGAGTTCAAAATAAGCTTGACTATTCAGGTGAGGCGCTGTAAGAGTTCTGTTGCAAGTTCAAAAGTTCAAGCTTAATAATAATGTTCATTGTCTTATTGCAGCAAGCGCTAACGCTTATGTCTTTTTCCCCTTAGGGGCCGGGGTTCGGAATGCCGGAGATATGGCGCCGACCCGAAGTGAAACGTGCCATTCCAGTAAATGACAGGTAAGTTCTGGATGAGCGTTCGGGTAATGTCTTTGCATTCGCTCATTCAATGTCTTTGTCTTTTTTCCCCATAGGGGCCGGGGTCCGGAATGTCAGGAAGCGGCAGGACCCGAAATGAAATGGGAATGACCCAACAGGTAAGTCTTAGAAGGAAACTGAGCTTTTCCTATTCCCTTCCTTCTCTCACCTTGTGTTCTTGTCTTTTTCTCTCTAGGCTCTGGGAAGTGGCTGCGGATCCGGATGATCGCTGCTGAAGATGGAGGTGCCCAGGAAAGGTGAGTGAAATGCAGCGCTGCAGCGATCGAAGCGAAATGCTTTTACAAATGATGTCTTCCCTTTCAGGATCGTCGATGTGATGTCTCTGTGATGCAGCTTTAGCAGGTAAGGTCTTCTTTCTCTCCAATTCCCTCTTATCTCCCTTTGCAGGTGACCCAGGATGCTGACGGGCGTGCCTGAAGTCCAGATGCAGGAGCTGACACGGTGAGCGTCCAGCTGCGAGGAGCAGAACAACGCGAAGCGTGAGTTGCTGATCGGGCGTGGTTGAAATAGCTTTGGAAGAAGTTCCAGGTATGTATCCTTCCACCGATCAGGTATGTATCCTTCCCCGACCACACCCAGGTGGAAAGTAGTCCCACAGGTAAAGTAGTTCCATTCAGGCCTCAAGAGGGCCTGGATGTAGCAGCATGGTCTGCATCAGGTAAGTGCACATTAAAACACTTGAACACATGTCTAGCTTTATGAGCCTGGTGCCTAAGGCGCCAGGACAGGGGTCCAACATGAGCCTGGCGCCTAAGGCGCCAGGACTGTGTCCAAAGGGCCCCAGCTTGGGCCCGCTGGCACTTCCCTGGGCAAAATGATGCCTGCCTCTGGGGTTGCTGGGTCGGACCTGGCTCCTTGGAGGTAGGCATCATGACAGTACACCCCCTAAAGGCCCCTCCCAAGGTTGTTCCTTCCGGGGGTTTTGGCTTGTTCGGAAATCTCCGGTGGAACCTTTGTATTAATCGAGGTGCGTGAACATGGTTACTAGGCTCCCACGATCTCTCCTGAGGTCCATATCCCTTCCAGTCAACAAGATAGAAGAGTTTTGACTTTAACACCTTGGAGTCTAAAATGTCTTTAACTTCGAATTCTAATTCCCCTTCAATTTGAACTGGGTCTGGAGGCTTGGACAATCGGGTCCCTGGTAGTACTGGCTTCAAAAGTGATGCATGAAAAACTGGATGAATACGCATGTTAGACGGTAAATCCAGTTTAAAGGCCACAGGATTGATTATAGCCTTGATGGGATAAGGTCCTATGAATCTGGGATTGAAGGTTCGCGGGCCCTTGAGGGGTAAATGTTTCGTTGCTAGCCATACCTGGTCTCCTACTTGGTAAGGAGGAGTTTTACTTCGGTGCAAATCAGCGTTTTATTTATACTTTTTCTTGGCTTGCTGTAAATGAGTTGCCGCTTCTTTGAAGGCTCGGGTTATTGTGGAATGCAGATGATTTACTGCGGGCATTTCCAGGGTCAGAGGTGGATCTAGGTCAGAGGTCCGAGGATGGTGACCATACAAAGTATAAAAAGGAGTTTGTCCAGTTCCAGAATGCACTGAATTGTTGTATGCATATTCTGCGATCCAAAGGATGTCTTTCCAATTTAACTCGGATTGGTGTAACATGCACCGAAGATATTGCTCGAGAGTCTGATTGGTTCTCTCGGTTTGTCCGTCGGGCTGAGGGTGGTGGCTGGTGGATAACCGCACATCTATTTGTGCTAGTTGGCAACACTTCTTCCAAAAATGGGAGATAAATTGACTTCCACGATCCGAGACTAATATGGAAGGGAAACCATGTATGCGAACTATATTCTCCAGAAATTCCTTGGCCAGGATGGAAGCTGAAGGCAAACCTTTTAAAGGGATAAAGTGGGCCATTTTGGAGAATAGATCCACAATTACAAGGATAGTGTTGTAACCAGCACAAGGAGGCAGGTCAGTTATAAAGTCCATTGACAAGGTGTGCCATGGTGCCGGTGGAATATCCAAGGGTTGAATTAGGCCGGCTGGCCTTTTCTTTTGACCCTTGTTTTGGGCGCAAATTCCGCAAGACAATACAAAAGACTTTATGTCTTTTCTCCAAGAAGGCCACCACAAGTGGCCTTTGATTTTTTCCTCCGTTTTAGCGATACCAGGGTGTCCTTCCATTAATGATTCATGATGATCGGCAATAACAAGTTCTTGCAATTCTTGACTTGGCAGAAACAACCGCTCCTGGAAGTAGGGTAAATCATCCTTAACGGTGTAATGAGGACCCTTTTGACTCCATTCCAGTAAGGCTGAAGAGTCTAGAAGTTGTTTTACTTGCATTTGGATGTCCTCAATAGTTTGCAATGAATTTAGGCCGCAGATTCTTTGTTCAGGTATGATTGGCACAGGTTCTAAACCCGAATTGGGTTCTTCCATGCCAATCCGCGATAAGGTGTCCGCTTTGCCATTCTTGCAGCCAAGGCAATAGGTAATTACAAACTCAAACTCCGCAAAGAATAGAGCCCATCGGAGTTGTCGTGAAGATTGAGCTTTGGCCGTCTTTAAATACTGTACATTTCTGTGGTCCGTAATTACGGTGATGGTGTGTCTTGCCCCGAGAAGGTAGTGACACCAAGCCTTGAAAGCAGATTTAATAGCCAGTAACTCTTTGTCGGTAATTGCGCAGTTGATTTCAGGAGGAGAACATTTCCTGGACCAAAAGGCTACAGGTGTAGTTGGTTAGTTTCTGGGTCTCTTTGCGACAGGACAGCTCCCATGGCCGAACTGGATGCGTCGGTTTCCACAATGTAAGGGAGATCTGGGTGCGGGTGCTTCAATACAGGTGCAGAGGTGAATTTGGTTTTCAGGTCCTGAAAGGCTTGTTCGGCCTCAAGAGTCCATTCAAAGCGTTTTTTTTTCTTTAGGAGAGCTGTGATGGGTTGGACTGTTCGGGATAATTCCGGGATGAATCTTCGATAGAAATTGGCGAAGCCGAGCATGCTCTGAACTCCCTTCACCGAGCTAGGAGATGGCCATTTGGGGATGGCGTCCACCTTTCGCGAGTCCATTCGGACTCCTTGAGGTGTCAGGATGAATCTGAGAAACTCAACTTCTGTGGTATGAAAAACGCATTTTTCGAGCTTTGCAAATAGTCTCTGCTGGCGCAATTTCTCAAGAACTGCCCTAACATGTTTTCTGTGATCGGATTCTGAAGAAGAGTACACCAGGATGTCATCAATGTAAACAATGACACAGACATCGATAAGTTCCCGAAGAACATAATTCATAAAGTACTGAAAGGCGGCAGGTGCATTGCACAAACCGAAGGGCATCACCTGATATTCGAAGAGCCCAAATTTGGTGCGGAATGCAGTCTTCCATTCATCGCCTTCTTTTATACGCACCCTGTGATAAGCTCCTCGGAGATCTAACTTGGTGTACACACAAGCGTCTTTCACCTGGTCGATAAGCTCAGGGATCAGGGGCAGAGGATAACGATTCTTAATCGTTATTTGATTTAGGGCGCGATATTCTATACATGCTCTAAGGTCGCCCTCTTTTTTCGGCACGAAGAACAGAGCTAAGGAGACAGGAGACTTGGACGGGCGAATAAAACCATTGGCTAGGTACTGATCTAAATACTGACGCAAATGCAGGTTCTCAGGTTCTGTAAGAGCATAAATCCTACTACAAGGTAGTTGAGCATTGGGTACCAGATCGATTTGGCAATCATAGGACCGATGGGGAGGTAACGTGTTCTTCTGTTACTTCTGAAAAACGTCTTGGAATTCTTGGTATTCTGACGGTAGCTGTACAGGGGTGGAAGTTGCTGAGGCTAGACCCATAACTGGATTTCTTGGATAACAAGTTGGTTCACAATCAGGAAAACTTATCTTCTTTGCTCGCCAGTCAATTCTGGGATTATGTGTTTCTAACCAAGGAATTCCAAGAATTACTTGAAATTGTGGGGCCTTGATCACATCAAACACGATTGCTTCCCGATGTCCATCCTGACCCACCAGTGTCATTTCAACAGTGGAATGAGTTACAGGCCCTGAGGCTATTTCGGTTCAATCTACTGTAGTAATGACATCTTGGGTTACTTTCGGGCGGAGAGGGAGCTTAATCCTGGAAGCCAATTCACGGTCTATGTAATTTCCAATAGCTCCACTGTCGATGTACGCTATTATAGCATGCAACTGCTAAGGCTGTTTTGGATCCAGGAGCACCATTGGCATGACAAAGTGCGAGGTCAAAGAGTTTGTTTTCAAGCTCAGCAAGCGGACCCCTACGCTTGTCGGGCTAGGTCGTTTCCCGAATCAGGTGTCAATAAATCGTTATCAATGGCTCCAACCACCTTCTTAGGTGGTTTAACCGGACAATTTCGAAGAAAGTGACCGGAAGTCCCGCAATACAGACAAAGTTCCATTTGCCGCCTTCTCTCTCGTTCCTTCTGTGTTAATGGTCCTTTAAAACCGCCGATTTGCATAGGTTCAGATACGTCGGTACTCTTGGAGTTAGCGTGGGTTTTGATCGGTACTCGGGTTTCGTACTTGAACCGATCTGCTTTTCTATTTTGAAGTCTGTGATCAAGTTGAACCACCAAGTTATGTAGTCTGCGCAGACCTGGGGTGGATCTACTATCTGAGCTAGAACATCCTTAAGCTCTCCGCGCAGGCCTCGATGAAACAATGTGATCCTTTTGTTTTCTGGCCATCCAGTTTCCACAACCAGTCTATTAAAGGTGGCAACGTAGGACAGGAGATCCTGATTACCTTGTCGTAAGGATAGCAGTTCGTTATCAAGGGCCTGTCCTTGAGACTGTCGAGCAAACAATCTTTCCATGCTGGCCTGGAAGCCCTGAAAATCCTGGAGAATGGGATCATCCTGATTTACCAATGGAATAGACCAATCGGCAGCACTGCCACTGAGGTAAGATAGTATAAAGTTGCAGGGGGCATAGCGGGTATTTTGGCCATGCAAAGAAGAGGGGCAGCTCTAAAAGTGTAAGAATTAAGTTCACCCTCTAGTACAATAAGTCTGCGGAAAAACATAGAGACCCTCAGGCACACGGTGCCTACGGATTCTTGAGAGGCTCAGTCGATGCTTGTGTGGGCACCATGAAGGGCTTGCGGAAAATGTTGAAGGTAAATCATTTTGCCAGAGTGAGGTCTGGTATCATTATCAGCCAGGGTTAAGAGTTGAGCATTACAAGCAAACATATATGTATATACATGTTGCTAGACTACTCACATAACGATAAAACAGTGTTGATAAAATAAATATGCTGCTCTCAAAATGAATGTCCATGGAAAAACAGAGAGAAACAGTCTCAGTTAAATGGCGTAGGTTAAACATCAATCAGGAGCATGATTTGCAGGGCAGTGACAAGTACCCTTGATGGTTGGCCTGAATAATCCTCTGAATTCGGGCCCAGATCCCTGCCCACCCAGCTGCATACCCGCACTGCCTCCTGGCAACCCTTGCACTTGGGTCTGTACCTGCAACCCTACAGTCCCCTAACCTGCACTTATTAGACACCCTTAGTCTCTGCTTAATTCTTGCACTTGATGTCCCACTCATGTCCCCCTGCTCCCCACCCCCAGCAGTCAGGGGCACCTGCCAGCAGGCCCCACTCATGTCCCACTCATGTCCCCCAGCACCCCACCCCCCAGCAGTGCAGGGCACCTGCTAGCAGGCCCCCACTCATGTCCACTCATGTCCCCTGCACCCCCACCTCCCAGCAGTGAGGGGAACCTGCCAGCAGGCCCCCACGCGTCCCACTCATGTCCCCGTGCTCCCCACCCCCCAGCAGTCAGGGACACCTGCCAGCAGGCCCCCACTCATCCCCCACTCATGTCCCCCAGCACCCCCAACCCCCAGCAGTGAGGGGCACCTGCCAGCACGCCCCCACTCATGTCCCACTCATGTTCCCCTGCACCCCCACCCCCCAGCAGTGAGGGGCACCTGCCAGCAGACCCCCACTCACATCCCCCTGCACCCCCACCCCCCAGCAGTGAGGGGCACCTGCCAGCAGGCCCCCACTCATGTCCCACTCAGGTTCCCCTGAACCCCCACCCCCCAGCAGTGAGGGGCACCTGCCAGCAGGCTCCCACTCATGTCCCCCTGGATCCCCACCCCCCAGCAGTGAGGGGCACCTGCCAGCAGGCCCCACTTATGTCCCACTCATGTTCCTCTGCACCCCCACCCCCCAGCAGTGAGAGGCACCTGCCAGCAGGCTCCCACTCATGTCCCCCTGCACCCCCACCCCCCCAGCAGTGAGGGGCACCTGCCAGCAGGCCCCCACTCATGTCCCACTCATGTCCCCCAGCACCCCCACCCCCAGCAGTCAGGGGCACCTGCCAGCAGGCCCCCGCTCATGTCCCACTCATGTCCCCCCCAACACGTCAACATGACCCACAATCATGGCCCTCATGGCCACCAAAATCCCACGGCACACCACCCCTGCCCAAATAACCAACCAAGCATAACATACACCCCACATTGAAATGCCCATTACATGAAACAACCCAAATGGCATGTATGTACATCAACAGATGTCTGTCACACACACACAATGGGTGCCAGTGAATGTGAAAACCGACATCGTGACATGCATGAAACCAATGAGAGAATACCACACATTGAAGTACAGGAAGAAATGTGTTGAACAGAAAATGTGAAAGAAATTCAAAGACCAAACAATGGACATAAGGAAAATAATGCAGAATGTCACATAATGATAAAAAAAGGAAATCAGAATCCAAAATATATGAAATCAAAAATTTCTCCAAAGTCTCCTTCCAACAAAGCAAATCCAAATAGAAATGAAAAAGTAAAATCCATTGCTTCATGGAAAAATCAAAAAAGAAAATGCCAACAAATCCACACTCCAACTATTTACAAGGATGAAATCCTGGGTCCATGAGCCCAACTGTCCAAATGAAACCTACAAAAATACACTAACTAATGAAGAACTATATACAAAAATGTGGGGAATTGTACAAGCGCCCCAAAAAAAAAGAAAACCAAAATGAAACCTAACACTAAATAACTATTTACAATGGCAGTGGGCTAGTCCGACGGCTCACTTTTTGATGTCCCGGGCCAGGTCATCATCAAACTCACGCTCAATGTCCTGGAGGTGGTCCTCTTCCATGGCCCCGAGGATTCGCAGGGATGATGACATGTTGACCTCCAACTCCTTGCGAATTGCCTCAAAGCACTCGGCCCGCCTCAGTGCCCTCCGCATGGAGTTCTCCGCCCTGACCATTGTGAGCCGTGCCTCTTCCGCCCGCTGCCGCTCCGCATCTATGGCGTGGCCCAACCGCTGCCACATGGAAGACACTTGCATTCCTGGGTCCTCCTGCCCTCTGGCCGATGCCTGCCCCTCCAATGTTGAAGGCCCCGAGTCATCATTGCTCCCACCATGTTGCTGCTGCTGCTGCTGCTGCTGTGCCTGTGCCTGCACCCTGACTCTTGCTGCCTGCACATCCTCCTCCGGCTGGGGTGCAGTTTTCGTGGTGGCCACCCCTGCTGGACGTCCGACTCCCGACTGTGGCAGGGATGTGTCCTCTACCAGCCTGGCCGCTAAGTCAGAGGCAGCTCCACAGGGTACCCAGGTAATACATGGGTGGGAAGATGGCATGGAGGACGACTGGCGCGTAGGGGAATCAGGTGAGGAGGGGGTCGCAAGAAGGTCCAGCACACGGAGGAATCCAGCACTGGTGACCCGTCCCAGTAGGTCAACGTGGTCAAATAGGCATCCTAGATGACGTGCAGTGTCTTCACGAAAACACCGCAGGTCACCTCGCATGCCTCGTTGACACAACGCTATCCAAGCCAGGACAGGCTCAACCCGGTCCTGGAGAGCCACGTCCGCAGGGAGAGGAAGGCCAGTTGTTGTGCGCCCATCCCCTCCCTGAAAACGTGTCTGGACATAAGCATCCCTGCGGGTGCCGAATGATGCAGTCACAGGATCAGGGACAGGATTACACACAGGCAACTCTGCGGCGGCCTGTGCTGCCTCCTGTCCATGCCCCTGCACTGCACCACTGTCACCAGTGGAATCCCCACCTCCAGACCCCGGGTGTGTCCCTTCCACGGCCTCCTCCTCCTCCAAACCCCCCACCAACCTGGATGACTCCGTGCCATCTTCCTCTGTCGGACCCTGTGGGGTCTCAGCTGCCCCTTCTGCTGCTGAGGAGTCCATCTCCAACCTCGTCCTCTTGGACCTACCCTCGGCAGCTGCGGCCTGGGACGCGGCACCAGACTCCTCACTCCCCGAAGAGGTGACAATCTGGGAGGGGAGCCGGGCCTTGTGTCTGAAGCTGGTGGTGCGATCCCTGCCGCTTTGCTCCACAGCACCCTCTCCGCCCTCTTCATCAGTTGACGCTGCAGACGGGGAGAGATAGAACACAGGCATCAGGGCACTGTGCAATGGACTGATACACACATGACAGTTGTACATGAGAGGCAGTGTCAAACTTCAGACATGGCATCACACTCCCTAACACACATGTCATTTCTACTCACACACATGAGCAATTCCACAGCAATATTGCACCAGGCAGCACCATCCATACACATACAACAGCATCAGCATCCGAAGGTGAGCCTGACGTCACATGAAACACGGAGAGTACACAACACATGCACACACACCAACACACTTACATGCATGTGTACATGTCCACCAACTGTCAGAGTGATGAGATCCCCATCCATGTCACATCTGGCATTCAGCCTTCTACATGTCAGTGCCACATGCATCCATGTTGCATCACAGTTGCACACTTGTCAAATACACACACATGCACATGTATACAGTGCAGATACATGCAGCTGGAACCAACATCCATGTGTGACACCACAACCATGCCAACGTACATACACAGTAATTCAAACATGTGTGCTCCCACATCTGCATTTGGCCTGCATGCTTACCCACACATACACCATCCATGTGTCTCACACATGAGAGGACTCACATGTGTCAGCCTCACGCCCCTGTACATACACATCCATACATGGCCCTTCAGAAACACATGTATAACCTGCACACTACTGGCACACCACAACAAGTCCAGCGTCCAACCAGTATGCATGTACACTTACCGCTCAACTCCAGACGGGTCTGCCTCTCAAGGACCTGGACGTGGAGCGCTGGGCTTATGCGTTCCAGGACCCTCATTTGGTGGTCAGACAGGTGGCCCCGGCGCCCCTTGGCATCCGCTGGCTTCAAGAGGCGCCGGGCCTTGACGAGGGTCCTGGACCTTAAGTCCTCCTAGCACTTCTTGACATGTTTGATGTCACGGACTGCCACCCCCTCCTCGTTGATGGCAATCACGATGTCCATCCAGATCCTGGTCCGTCCTTCATAGTCGGCGTGCAAACTTCCAAAGAGGTCATCATACTGTCCCAGGACTTGTTCCACCAGGACACCAACTTCCCTGGCACTGAAACTGGTGGCCCTCTGCCTCTCTGGCTGGGGGTTGCCAGTGGTGCCAGATGGTGTTGTGCCCGACATGGCAACCCCAGAGGCAGGTGATGGTGGGCAACTGGGTCCTGGGGCTGGGCTGTGGAGCGATGGTATCCCAGTCGGGAGTCTACAGTTCCAGCAGGGGTGGTCACAGCAACTGCACTGCTGGCTGACGTGCAGGCAGCAAATAGCAGGGCATGTGGGAAGCAGGCAGGCAGGCAGCAGCAGATGGCAGGTGGGAGCATGCTCAGGGCTCTTGGGCAGTAATTCGGCCCACTGGGCAGGAGCATGGTCTTCCGTGTGTTGTCGCGTGGCCAGCTTGATACGGAGTGATTTGCCACGTGAAAAAATTGCACGTCAGCGTGTAATTCGAGGAAAGGCCCTTAGCGTGTAAGCGCGTCTGTGACGTTACGCAGGCAGGTGTTTCCCTCGTGACGGGTGCATAGTGAATCAGCACGTGAATACACCGCACGTATGCGAATACATTGGACCAAAGGCCCTTTAGCGCATCTGTGACGTGACGCACAAGGGCGTTTCCCTCACGGGTGCATGTTCATCGTACACGGGCAAAAACTGCAGGTCCGAGTGTCAGCTCGTGTAATTGGAGGAAAGGCACTTAGCACGCACATGCGTAAGTGACATTGTATGTGTGGGCCGATTGAAAAAGTACGTGTAGCACACCATTTTCTTGTACATGCTTTTCGTGGAAAGCGAATGGGTGAATTTTGTACTTCTAGTCGGTTCACACGCGATTACTTCACAGCGGTTCAAGTTCGTACTCCCTGTTACCTCTGACAGCGTTCAATCCTTATTTTGGCCTGTTTCCTCAAACAGCGTTCACTTCTTCTTTTGTCCTGTTTCCTCAGACAGCGTGCAATTCTTCTTTTGGTGGGGTGTTGCCAACGCACACACGCGCATCTTTTTCATGTTCTTTTTCCAGGCATACGGTGAGTCGCGCACGTCACAGACAGCCTTGCTAGAGCACTAGGGTACGAATTCCATCTAGTATCCTACCTCTTTCACCCCAAATTGTCCAGGACAATTGTTTACTGCTAATCCCATACGCACAACAACATCAGTGCCATGGTTGAGAGGCGACCAAGCGGTAAGGGAGGCAAAGGTGGCTGACCTCCAAAATGTGGGCGTGGTGGGCGTGGTGGGCATGGTAGGGGACGTGTCCAGGATTTGCAGGGTGCCCCTAGACCCCCGTGTGTGGAGGACCAATCCGGGACACCCATGCCCCCCCATGGTTCTGGGAAACGTAGCTGACACCATTCCAGCTCAGCCCTTTTTGGAACAGCCCATTTTGACACCAGAACCAGTACAGGATGACTCCCAGGCTGACTTCCAGGTCAGCAAGTCTAAGCCACGTGTGGCGGTGCAAGTTGCTGTCACCAGGCCACGTGGATCTGGGGCAGCAATGTCATCTGCTGCCCCAAGTAGGCAGGGTGGGGAGGCTGCAGGTGGGGAGGCTGCAGGGGCAGCAACTCTATCCACCCCAGCTCTGAGTCTTCCAGCTGGGACAGTGTCGGTCCAGCTCCATCAAACCAACGTTGGCCCTGCCAACATCACCCTGCAGCCAATGCCTGCACCAAGAACTATGGTCATTGTGCATTCGCACACTCCTAGTACCCAGTCCACCGGTGCTTCTGCCCCTACTGACCAGAGCGGAGTAAGCCACTCAGGATCCGCACCACCTTTGAAAAGGAAGAAGAAGGGTGCTCTGGCAGTACAGCCTGAGACCCCAGACACAGATACACACTCTGGCATGTCAAGGGAGCCTAGCTTTAATGACGCCAAACTTGATGCACTTGTGGCCTATGTGTCAGCACATAGCCGCAAAATGGTGGTGACTGCAGGGTGCAAGACCACACCTGGTCAATGTAAGGCACACTGGCAGACCATCGCCGACATCATAAGTGCCCTTGGATTTGTGAGGCGCACAGCTGATGATTGCTACAAGCGGTGGAATTACCTGTAACGCAGAGCAAAGAACAAGCTGGCCTCAACTCATGCCTCTACTCTGGTGACTGGCGGTGGGTCTCCACCAGAGGACAACCAACTCACTGAACATGAGTCTGTTGCTGGAACCTTTGTCACAGAGGAACAGATCCAAGGCGTGGGAGACCTACCAGATTATGACACATTGTCCGGTGAGTTCCCATGCATGTGTGTGTAATCCATGTGTATGTTGTTTGGGTGACGTGTTCTGATTGAGTGCCTGGTGAGGGTGTGTACTCCTGAGTGGTATGGGTCACCCATGTGCTACCTCCAAAACATTCACCGGCCTTGAATTTGGGTATGACAGTATCCCTTCTGCCCACTTTAGCCAATTAGCGCAACATTACTGCAGTTGCCTTGAACTGTCATCTTGCAACAACATTGTTCAGTTTTTTTCAGGGTTCATTCAGGCTTTTTGCTTCTATTCTCCACATTTATCAGCCCTAATGACACATATGTGACATGTTTCTGTCATTGATTACACCCCTCATTAGGCCACCTTTGTTACCTTGTCATGTGAATGATTGGACCATTCAGGCTGATTGATTATTGGCCTGCTCACATTGATGCAAGTTTGAATTTGGTACATGATAATTGTTTCCTGTAATGTTAAAGTGACCAACCATTGATGTGTACATCTGCCTACAATCACTGTATTATTGTACACTGGATGTGTAGCAGTGTGTGGCACATGCACATTTTGCCACACTATTTAGCATTTCTCATCTCATCATGTCCATCTCACAGGGATGGCTGACAGTACTCATTCACTGAAATATCGCTGTACTAGTCAAATGTGCCATGGCTATGCTACATGCCATCTGTGTGCTGGCATGTGTCATGTATGTGTATTGGACATGCCACTCACAGGCTGATGTGTGATGCCAGTGCTACCCACCATGCAGCAAATGTGTTGCTTTTCCATCTAGGTGTCCTTAGTGTCTGCTTTTTAACTCCCCTTCAAACTCATTGACAGTGCATGCATGCTAGGGTTGTAGTCATGTGGGACATGTGTACATCATGTACTGGGTCTCTGGCTTGTCAGGCCTATGTGTGTGCTATGGTGCGCATGCATGTTTCCATTTGTTGTATTTCATGTTTTCGCAGGTGATGACGCACTTGATGCTGGTGAGGTTGAGGAGATGGTGCAGACCCAGGAGGAATATCAGCCACGACCTGGCACCAGTGGAGGACGTGGTGTGGTGGTGGGTGAAAACCCTTTCGTACTGCAGACCATACTGTTCAGGAGTGCCTCTGGGTGCACCTCCCCAGACCTCTATTTAGGTGCTGAATCGGATGATGAGACTTATGTGCTGTCGCAGGTGAGTGCATCTGGCAGGGATTCTGTTCTGTCCAACCCACCTGCACCAGGAGTAGAACCCTCTATGGGGATGTCAGTGTTGGAAGGTCCGCCTTTGGCGGTTACGGATGCAGGGTCACACTCCACAACATCTGATCGTGTTCCTGGGCCAGCAGATCAGAGGGGGAATGCAGTCCTGCAGCCTCAGGCAGTGCCACCACAACAAGGTGCAGATCGCCTTGCCCCGAACAGGTGTGGTGCCGGCCGACGCGGTGGCCGTGCGCCACCAGGCAATACTGTATGGGAAAACTCAATGTACGGCATAGTAACCCAACAGGGAGCATTGGTTGAAATGATGGCTCAGGCAATGGAGAGGATGGCCACTTCCATTCTCCCCCCTGAAAGGCAGATGGAGCAACAACAGCAGGCAAAAGAGTCCATTTGCCAATCACACAGGGAAGACATGTTGGCGTCCAACAGGGGCCGACGGGCGACACTGGAGACTCTGCGTGAAGCCATGTCAATAGAGTCACAGGGCCACAGGGAAGCCCTGAGGGTGGAACTCAATAACCTCAGGGAAACTCTGGTTGAACTTGAGGCTTCCCGAAATTTAGGGCATAACAGCAGCTGGAGCAGCTCACACGTTCGCTCTCAGCTGAGCTGCAGGCAACCCGTGAGGAGATCCGGGCATCAAGCGAGGCTATGCGTGCACACCTGCATGCTTGCTGCCATGGAGGACCATACCAGGGCTTTGCGTGGGCTGCCTCCCATAGCACCACCTCCTCCTGATGCAGCAGCAGAGGGTGATGAGAGTGACAGCAGTTCTTCCACAATTGCATAGCTGTGCAGGCCAATTTTTTTTCTCGCAACATCCACGCAGTTGGGTGTTGGTGTGCGCCCTGTCCTCGAACCTCCTAGGTGCCCCCCATCCCCCACATGGCCAATTTCTTTTCTTTTTTTTATTTTTCTTTTTTTACAGTGTGTTGCCTTGTGTGGCTCCCATGGGCATCCACTGTGTATTCTGGCAGGGCACATGCAGGCTTGTCCTGTGTTTGGGTTAGATGCTTGGGTTCCTGACACACACACACCCCTCCTGCTTCCCGTTTCCATGGGCTTGCAAAGGGTGTGACCAAGTGACAGTAACTTACACAATGACATTGGACTCCCATGAGCTGTGTGGGCAGTCTGTAGTCAATACTGTGTGGACATCCCTAGTGGGTATTGTTGATGTATTGAACACTACATGGTGTATTGATATGTGCTTGTGCATCCATGTCTTCATCCTTATTCGCAGGTACCTTCTTCATTTCTTCACATGGACGTCTCCTTTGCAGATGCAGTTCATGTTGTATGCAGTACACTGACACATTTGCGTGACAGCAATACTCTTCAGTTGGAAGGGGTCGATGTGCTGGCTTATTCAGGTTGTAAGACTTGCACTACTTTGACTTGGTACTGTAATATTTTAGCAATGTTTCATGTTATGTTGCTGTATTGTGTTGCTGGTAAGTATTTGGTCATGTGTGCTGTTTGTTATTGATTACTAGGAGCATATTGTCTGTGGCCTGTTTCCTTTAGGGACAGTGCACTTTGTGACACTTGTGTCAGGTGCTGTGCATTCCTTTGTTTGCTTTCACATTGCATGACATGCCATGGTGTGTTACCTGGCCGCGATGGGGAGGGGTTAGGTGACATGGCGCTATTTTCATGTAGTATTTTGCAAAGGGGTAGTCAGTCATGCAGCATAAATGTGTGTCTTTTAGTGACACAGCATTGGTTGTCTTTCAGTAGGTAGGGATGCACACAATGTAACACTTCCAGGTGACCAATCTCAGGCTGGTATGGATGTGACAGTTGACTGTCCCTAATGTCATCATCATTGATTGTCAGCTCATATGTGCCAGGCCTGTGTGCACGCCAGAGGGGTGTGATTTTAGGTGAAGCAATTAGCCACCAGCTGCGTACAGGCTGTCTCACCATGTGCCCTTTCACCTCCCATGCGCAGCGGCCGTGCATGTGGTTGGGGATGTGGGGGCACCACCATGTCCACTGGCAGGCCCTGGCGTGTTGCAACGTTGTGTAGGACACATGCTGCCACTATGATCCTGCACATTACTGGGTGAGCGTACAACAGCTGCCCACCAGAGCGGTCAAGGGAACGAAAGCGTGACTTGAGCACTCTGAATGTGCGCTCCACTATGCCCCGGGTTGCAATATGTGCTGTGTTGTATCTTACCTCGGGTGGTGTGGTGGGGTTCCGAATTGGCGTCATAATGTGGGTGCTCAGAGGGTAGGCACTGTCCCCTGGGGAGGTGATGATGGGTATCATTAGTGGGGTTGTGACATTACTCAGTATGTGACATGTATGCATGTGCAGTGGCATTTATACTCACCAAGCAGCCATGTATAGCCATGCCGCCCAGCTTCTAGGTTCCGGTTTAGGGTTGACATTCTGTAAATGAAACTGTCATGGGTGGACTCTGGATAGTTGGCATATACTGAGGTGATGATTCCCTTGGCATCACATACTACCTGCACGTTGATGGAATGCCAGTGCTTGCAGTTTCTATAGATGTGCTCAGATGCCCTGGGATGACGTAGAGCCACATGGGTGCAATCAATGGCAGCTAGCACTTTGGGGAAGTGTGCCAACCCGTAGAAATCCTGGATGGCAGCCTGCCTTTCTGCAGGTGTTCTGGGCAGGTATATGTGCCTGTGGACTGATGGTCGTGCAGTCATGATGGCCAAGACCTGGTGTAGGCAGCATGACTGCGTGGCCTGTGACACCCCCCCACTATGGCACTTGTCTGCTGAAATTAACCAGTGGCCAAGAAGTGCAGTACATTGAGCACCTTTTCCAAGGGGCTCAGTGCTTGGGATCACAGGGTGGGTGATGTGAGGTCATCCTCCCACTCACTCACCAGGTTGAGTATTATGTGAGTTGGAAACCTGTACCTCCCATACACCTGGTCATCAGGCATCCCAAAAAGGCTGGTACTGGGTGTAAAAATTCTGGCCCTGCTTATCCTCCTCCTTCTGCTGTATCCCACGACCACTGCTGCGAGGAACGGTATATTCATCTTAGCGTCTGAGCTTGTTTGTTGTTTGCGTGCACTTTTATGCTGCGTGGGTCCGCGCACACCTGCTTCCTGCTGGCGTACGTGTTTCGGGATTAGCGTGTCTTATTTGGCGCACGCGTTAGCCCCGTTCGATTCCATGAATACGTGTTGTAGGTGCGCGTGTGGGCGTTCCGCGCATTTGCCTCCTATACTTCCCCCGTAATGCCCACATTTATTTATTTATTTTTTTTAAACTTTGGTTTTATTGGCATTTTAAAGAATATGACAAGCGGGTTACATATGTGATCACCAGTTGTACACAATGCACTTGCCCAACCAACTCCCCCCCCACCCACCCAACCGCCCCCCCCCCCCTTCGGACCCCCCACCCCTCGTTTTACCAACTCGAACCCTGACATAGGGAGATTTGGACTTTTCTTTTGCGTCCATTACTTTGGTAGTGAGTGTGAGCGTCGGCGCTCTTTGGTGGCTGACGGTCGACCGACTGTCCCCGGGCCGTGGGCGCCCATTCCGTCCCCAGGGTCCCTGGTACTTTTAGGTCCAATCTGTCGGCTTAGGTCCCCTGAGCCCCGCTCAGCACCCCCTCAGGCTTCAGTGCACATCCCATCCCCAGGCCTCCCTTACCCCCTGCCAGTTTTCAAGGAATGTCCCATAATCATTGTTCACCATGGCCGTGAGTTTGTCCATTAAAAACAAGTTTTTCAATTTCTTTAGCCAGTCAGCCTTGGGAGGGGTCTCCGAGCTCTTCCATTTCTGTGCCAATGCCACTCTCCCCGCCCGTAGCATCGTTTCACACATTCTGGGGTACCTGTGGAGGTCCGAGGTCTCTGGCCCAACAACACCGTCAGGGGGTCCTGGGGAAGCAGTTCGCGTTGTTCCCCATTCTGCGTGTTCCGCCCCGTGTTCCGTCTACTTTTGTTGTGTGCGCAACGCTATGTGCGCTTTTGCTGTGCGCGTCGCGCACGCTGTTTGATGACGTGTGCGCCACGCAGGATTTTAGCGCACATCCATGGATTTACATGCGCATGAATCGATGTGTACGGGTTTCGCTGTGATTTTCGCACTTGCGCTGCGATTCGCACGCTTTCGCACGCTTTCACACGCTTGCGCAGAAATTTTCAGCGCACATTCATTCCATGAACCGGTCTGTTACTGTTTAGTGAATACATTCGATGTAGAAATAAGCTTGGGATACATTAAAACAATGCATAATAAATGTATTGTATTGCCCCCCATATATGACAACATAACAGCAATATAAAGTGTGAAAACAGCACATAATACAAAACACATTAAATTAGTAAAAATGAATACTGAATTTTCACTGGCATCTTGCACTTATTTCCAACAATAAAAAGAATATTACAAAACGAATTAAAATCGCGTATAAAAGATTAAATAACTCTGGTGCTAAAAGTACTGCTCACTGAAACCATACAACATAAATTGGATGAGCAGATCCTAACATGGTGACCAGTTAATTGAGAGTTCACCCAGTTGATGAGGAACTCCAGCAATTAATGAAGCATTCACCAAGAGTAACTCTATTCCACAATCTATTAAGGGTAGACAGGTAGGTGCACAGGACCTTGTACACGGATGTTACATTGACTCACTGGCACCTGAATTGACTCTGTCGCAGTCTCCCACTCTTAGCAGTGTGTTTGCGGCAAGGGCAAGTGCATGCAGGTGTGAGCGACTTCACCCCCTTCTTGTATGACAAGGAATCCCCTAGTGATCAAATGATAAACAGTATCTTGAAAGGTTGCATCAGAGATAAATTAGGGACAGAATTATCATAAATATATTGGAGAAACAACTGCTTTAGATGATAACAATATGGACATGATCGCACTCTAGTACAGTATGTTTCCTATAATGTTGGATGTGTTCTATATATTTGATAATAGGTTAACATTAATGTTTGCATTCACAAAGTATAATCTTTAACTTTTTGCTTGGGAGTGTTCTATGAATGTCGCCAATGATTCCTTTCTTGATTTGTATGCGAGTCCTGTTGACAGATTAGAGTGTGGTGTTGCTAAACATCTTGCATGTTTCACAGAATCATTTTTCTTTCACTAAACATTTTTCAATTTCAATATTGCATTTTGGGTTTCAGATTCCTGTATGTTTTGGAATGTATGCACTATTTTTCATTTGGCTCAATACTGTTCCTTTCACAAAATAGTTACCTCTACCAAGTCCTTGTAGCCAAACTACGAGAGTAGAGAGGCACCCTGTGCTGGAGTGTATACCGACCAAGTACATGCTGGATATACCTCCCAAGGAGATGGAAGAGGCAATTTTTGCACAGAAAATAAATAAAGCCCTGGGCCCAGTTTCAACACCGGCAGATCTTATTCTTACAGATATAAGAGTGTGGGGCCCTCTACTTTGGTGACTCTTTGCTAGAATAGCTAGCAGCCAAATGTTACCCCCAGCATGCAGAGGAGCCATAATAGTGCCAATATATAAAAAAGGGGCTAAATTCATGTGCAGCATTAGCCTTGAGTATGAGACAGGAAATCCATCGGCGGAAGACCAAATTACTGGTATCTTCAAAATATACTGGGAAATCTACCCATCCAATCCCCTCTGAAACGTTGAAGTTGAGAAGGGGGACTTCTATTACTACATAGGAGTCCGATTAGCTAAAAGAGGCTGATGGGGAAACAGATTGATAAGTCCATACCCAACTTTACAAGACATTGGGGGGTTGCACAATCCTTTCTGAGACAGACAGTATGGGGGGAAGGCAATTTACCAAAGCTTGGAGACATTGATGGCATGTGCCATCTCGTCAGCATTATACAGAGCTAAATTATGGGGCTCACCAGGTCTCAGGAAGTTAGAGCAAAGAGAGATTGCTATTATACACCATTGATTTCTCTAAGATTAGATTTAGGGGATGAAGGACTAGTATACAATGCCAAATGTAATTCTGTGTCAGATAATGACAATGGGGTCATTATGTTCTCATAAATCAGAAGTGGTGGATATCTGTCCACAAAGAGGAGCAAAAAGGCTCCCCTGGGTCCTCCATGTCTCCAATCTAAGTGTGAAACTGGGTTTAGCCCCAATTTCTACCATTTTAAACTCATGGAATGTAATCCGAAAGTGTACATTCTGAAGAAATATAAAAACAGGTACTACCAGCTGAAATATCGTCGATGGACTCCACCTGTGTAACGGCAAAGCATCTATCGCTCAAAGCTCCCGTAAAATTATCGAATGACTCCTAAAGGCGGTGCTCCCCGGGGAGCACCAGAGACCCAAAGGGATAGCCACAGCAGGCAGAAACACAACGCGGTTGTGTTGGAAAACGCTGCGGTTTTTCTTTCCGAGTTTCTCAGGCTCCTCCGAGCGGGAGCAGCCTGAGAAACTTCGAAAGAAAAACTGCAGCGTTTTCCAACACAATAAAGTTGTATTTATGTTTGCGGTCACTTCAAAAGCGACCACAAACATAAATACAACGTTTTTAAAGCTGCGGTTTTATTTCTAAGTTTTCCGGGCTCCTCCAGCCCAGAAAACTTAGAAATAAAACTGCAGCTAGTGCTTATTTTTTTAAAAAAAAATAAATAGCACTTACCGAGATTCAGCTGCAGCTTTCCTGCTCTGGTCTTCCGTCCCCATCCTCCGCGTACAGCACTAATGAAGGGAAAGCCACCCAGCGGTAGTTTTTGTTTACTACAGCTGGCTGGCTTGTCCTTCATTAGTGCCGCAAAGGCAAAAGCCAGCACAGGAGGGCATCCATTTCACAAAATGGATGCGCCCATGTGCTTGCTTTTGCGAATTTTGAGCTTGAATAGCTCAAAATTTTACATAGGAAGTTTTAAAAAAGAGAATGCTAGTATTTTTTTTTTATGTTGCCTATCTATTTTTTAAATACAATTTTTTACTAGACCATGCCTTTAAAGACAAAGAGGCACACATCTTGTATTTTAAGGCCGGATTAGGGGTCTTGCCATTGACAGCCATCACTGGCATTTGGGTTGGGGGTGCCACAGTCAGATGCAAGATCTGTCAAACTGAAAAAGAAGATGTACAACATCTTTTCATTGTTAGACTTTTATATAACAATTTGTGGCGCAGATGGTGCTTCCCAATTTATAAAAACCTAAATATGGTGACTACCAGCCAGGCCATTTATACGTTTTTGGGAACCTATAGTGAATTTGAACTAAGAAGCAAATGAATAGATTAAGAGCTTTGTGGCTATTAAAAATACTATGAAATCACTTGCTTTTAAATTGGGATCTTAAATTGTTATTTTATTGAATGACAGTTGGTTGGTATGTTTTAGAAAGGTTTGTTTAACCATAGCAGTGATTTTGTATCATCTGACTGTGATTAATTATTTTCTGTTACTATGTGGATTTTATGGGGTTTGTATACAAAAATTGCTTACTACTACTACACTAAATAGTTTTCTTACAAATGTATCCATCGACTCTATTGTGCAGGTACAGAAAGCCGCTACTCAGGGGAATTCATAGAATTTCGCACAAAAGTGGCGCATGCGGCTGGCGCACAGTGTGCGCGTGCGAATGTCTGCGCCAGCCGAGTGTGCTAAAATCGATATCCGCGCACAGCATATTCATGGATTTTAGCCTCCAAAACCAGCCGTGGCGCAGAGTGGCGCAGCGACCCTGCAGCAGCGCCAGTTACGCCCCCAAGAACGCCCTCGCGCAATGAAAAGCCATCAAAATTCCCAATTCAGCACAAAGGGCTGTGCTAACCCTGGACCAGTATACAGGGCTGGCAAACAGCAAACGCTGAGCGGGGAACGTGTATTACTGGGGTGCGCGGGAAGTTCCACACGCGATTTCAGCAGGGTACGTGTATTTCTGGGGTGCGGGGAAGTTTAACATGCAATTTCAGCAGCGTACGTGTATTACAGGGGTGCGCGGGAAGTTCCACATGCGATTTCAGCAGGCTACGTGTATTTCTGGGGTGCGGGGAAGTTTAACACGCAATTTCAGCCGGGTACTGTATTACAGGGGTGCGCGGGAAGTTAAACACACAATTTCAGCATGGTACATGTATTTCTGGGGTGCGGGGAAGTTTAACACGCAATTTCAGCAGGGTACGTGTATTACAGGGGTGCGCGGGAAGTTACACACGCGATTTCAGCAGGGTACATGTATTTCTGGGGTGTGGGGAGGTTTGACACGCAATTTCAGCAGGGTACGTGTATTACAGGGGTGCGTAGGAAGTTCCACACGCGATAGGCCCTGTGCGAGTGGGGTACGTGTATTTCGGGGGTGTAGGGGAGTCCTACACATGAATTGGCAGTGTGGGTCCTTCCAGGTGTTCCCTCTACACCCTCCACGGCCCCTGCAGGCAGACCACACCACAGGGGAGTACCCTGCACCCCTGGTCATGTCCCGCAGGCAGCCCATCCACCATGGGCATGCCCCCCCAGCCAAGCCACATGTCACCTTGCACTAGTGATCACCAACGCATTACCCCCTTGGACCTCCACCCCGCAGCAGTGCAGGGCACCTGCCAGCAGGCCCCCACTCATGTCATCCAGCACCCCCACCCCCCAAACAGTGCAGGGCACCTGCCAGCAGGCCCCCACTCATGTCCCCTTGCATCCCCACCCCCCAGGCAGAGCAGGGCACCTGTCAGCAGGTCCCCACTCATATCCCCTTGCACGCCCACCCCCCAGCAGTGTGGGGCACCTGCCAGCAGGCCCCCACTCATGTCCCCTTGCACACCCACTCCCCAGCAGTGCGGGGCACCTGCCAGCAGGCCCCCACTCATGTCCCCTTGTACCCCCACCCCCCAGCAGTGCAGGGCACCTGCCAACAGGCCCCCCTTCATGTCCCACTCATGTCCCCTTGCACCCCCACCCACCAGCACTGTGGGGCACCTGCCAACAGGCCCCCACACATGTCCCCTGCACCCACACCCCCCAGCAGTGCAGGGCACCTGCCAGCAGGCCCCACTCATGTCCCACTCATGTCCCCTCGCACCCCCACCCCCCAGCAGTGCAGGGCACCTGCCAGCAGGCCCCCACTCATGTCCCCTTGCACACCCACCCCCCAAGCAGTGCAGGGCACCTGAGAGCAGGCCCCCACTCATGTCCCACTCATGTCCCCTTGCACACCTACCCCCCAGCACTGAGGGGCACCTGCCAGCAGGCCCCCACTCATGTCCCCTTGCACCCCCACCTCCCAGCAGTGCAGGGCACCTGCCAGCAAGCCCCCCCTCATGTTCCACTCATGTCCCCTTGCACCCCCACCCCCAGCACTGAGGGGCACCTGCCAACAGGCCCCCACACATGTCCCCTGCACCCACACCCCCCAGCAGTGCGGGGCACCTGCCAGCAGGCTCCGACACATGTCCCCCAGCCAACACGTCATCACAATCTAGATCCCTGACCCTTATGGCATCCACCCACATAGAAAAGGCTATTACATGATACAACCTCAATGGCAAGTATGTAAATGAACACATGTCCGTCACACACAAACAATGGTTGCAAGTGAATGTGAAAACCCATATCATGACATGCATGAAACCAATGAGATAATACCACACATCAAAGTATGAAGAAAAAAATGTATTAAAAGCAACATGAATGGAATTAAAATCAAACAAACAACAATGGGAATAAAAAAAGAAAAGCTGCATGTCTGTAAAATAATGAAAAACAAGAAATCTTAATCCAAAGGAAAGGTGTCCAAAGTCACAGTTCAACAAAGCAAATCCAAGGGAAAAACAAAAGTGAAAACCATTGCTCCATGGGGAAATCCAAAAAAAAAAGATGAATCCAATAGTGAACTATATACAGATGAACAATCCAGGGTCCATGATCCCAACTGGAGAAATGAAACCTATCAAAAATACTACCTAATGAAAAACTATATACAGAAACGTGGTGCATTGCCCAAGCGCAACCAAAATAAAGAAAAAAACAAAGGAAACCCAACACTATCTAACTATTTATAAGGGCAGCGGGCAAGTCCAACGGCTCACATGTTGATGTCCCGGGCCAGGGCATCATCGAACTCCTGCTCGATGTCCCGGACGCGGTCCTCTTCCATGGCCCCGAGGGTTCGCAGGGACGATGACATCTGGAACTCCAGGTCCCTGCGAATGGCCTCGAGGCACTTGGCCCACCTCAGGGCCCTACGGATGGAGTTCTCCGCCCTGACCATCGTGAGCCGTGCCTCTTCCGCCCGCTGCCGCTCCGCATCTATTGCATGGCCCAACCGCTGCCACATGGAAGACACTTCCCGTCCAGGGTCCTCCTGCCCTCCGGCCGATGCCTGCCCCTCCGATGATGAAGGCCCTGAGCCATCATGGCTCCCACCTTGTTGCTGCTGCTGCTGTGCCGCTGCCTGTGCCCTGGCTCCTGCTGCCTGCACATCCTCCTCCAGCTGGGGTGCAGTTGTTGAGGTGGCCACCCCTGCTGGACGTCCGACTCCCGGCTGTGGCAGGGATGTGTCCTCCACCAGCCTGGCTACAGGGTCAGAGGCAGCTCCACAGGGCACCCAGGTGACACATGGGTGGGAAGATGGCACGGAGGATGACTGGCGCACAGGGGGTTCAGTTGAGGAGGGGGTCGGAACAAGGTCCAGAAAACAGAGAAATCCGGCCCTGGTGAGCTGTCCCAGTGGGTCAACGAGCTATGCGAGAAGACGTACAGTCTCCTCATGAAAAAACTGCAGGTCAGCTCGCATTGCATGTTGACGCAACACCACTCCACCGAGAAAAAGCTCAACCCGGTGCCGGATAGCCACATCCGCAGGGAGAGGAAGGCCAGTTGGTGTAAGCCAATCCACTCCCTGAGAATGGGTCTGGACGTAGGTATCCCTGCTGGTGCAAGATGATGCAGTCACAGGATCGGGGACAGGATTACACACAGGCACCTCTGCGGCAGCCTGTGCTGCCTCTTGTCCCTGCCCCTGCACTGCATCACTAGTACCAGTGCAATCCCCACCTCCAGACCCCGTCTCTGTCCCTTGCATGGCCTCCTCCTCCACCAAACCCCCCACCAACCTGAATGACTCCGTGCCATCTTCCTCCGTCGGGCCCTGTGGGGTCTCAGCTGCCCCTTCGGCTGCCGAGGAGTCCAACTCCAACCTCTGCCTCTTGGACCTCCCCTCGGCAGCTGCGACCTGGGACACGGCACCGGACTCCTCACTCTCTGACGAGATGACAACCTGGGAGGGGAGCCGGGCCTTGCGTCTCCTGCTGGCGGTGCGATCCCTGCCGCTGTGCTCCACAGCACCTTCTCCGCCCTCTTTATCAGTTGAAGCTGCAGACCGGGAGAGATAGGAGACAGGCATCAGGGCACTGTTCAATGGACTGATACACACATGACAGTTGTACATGAGTGCCATTGTCAAACTTCAGACATGGCATCACAATTCCCAACACAGATGTCATTGCAACTCACACACATGAGCTATTCCACAGCCATATTGCAATAGCCAGCACCATCCATACACATACAACAGCATGAGCAGCCAAAGGTGAGCCAGACATCACATGAAACACAGGGAGTGCACTAGACATGCACACACGCCACCACAATTACATGCATGTGTACACCTCCGCCAACTGTCGCAGGGATGAGATTGGCATCCATGTCACATCTGGCAATCATTCTTCTACATATCAGTCTCACATGCATCCATGTTGCATCACTGTTGCACCCATGTCAAATACACACACATGCACATGTACACAGTGCAGATACATGCAGCTGGAACCAACATCCATGTGTGACACCACAACCATGCCAAATTACATACACAATAATCCAAACATGTGTGCTCACACATCTGCATTTGGCCTGCATGCTTACCCACACATACACCATCCATGTGTCTCACACATGAAAGGACTTGCATGTGTCAGCCTCACAGCCCTCTACATACACATCCATACATGGCCCTACAAAACCACATGTACAACCTGCACACTACTGGCACACCACCACACGCACAGCTTCCAATCAGTATGCATGTACACTTACCGCTCGACTCCAGACGGGTCTGCCTCTCAAGGACCTGGACGTGGAGCGCTGGGCATATGCATTCCAAGACCCTCATCTGATGTTCCGACAGGTGGCCCCAGCTCCCCTTAGCATCTGCTGCCTTCAAGAGGCACCGGGCCTCTGACAACTGCAGACTGACCCCCCCAGCCGCAATTCCAGTAGCCGCTATCTACTCAGACCACAGCCATGGCACTTATGAACGTCGATATGGACGACGCCTTACTCATTCACCAAGTCTGAACTCGACCCCCAAGTCCTGAAGACAGTTCGGTATCCTCAGTGCAGCGCTGCTCCATTTCCATCAGCCACTGCCTCATGTCATCTATTCACCGAACCAGAAACACAAACTCAAGTGTCGACATCGTTAATGTGTTGTGATTGTTAACAACACATAAAATAGACTGTCACTACTGTATACTAATCCACTATAATGCAGATTTATTGTATGCATATATGCCACACTATGGCACAAAAAAACTCAAAAACGTCTTCCTGTTAAATAAATGTATATTGTTTTGTTCCTCCACTGTGATTTTTTGTTCTGAGCTAGCAGCAATCTAGCTCTTTTGCAAGGCCTTAGCGACCTCCTGTCAAGCTATTGGCTTGGGAAGCCTTCGACTCAACCCCCGTGCATGTATTACACGTACACTTATTTTTGTGTTTCTGGGTGCCACAGCGTAGTGCAGGTTCATTTTTCCACGCACATGGTCTACGAGGGGTTGTGTGCACGTTTATTTTTGTTTTTGGGCTGCCTGTGCATTGCGTGACCCGTCATCTTCCCCCAGGGGTCACAGAAAGCCTTGTTAGAGCACTAGGGTACGAATTCCATCTAGTACCCTACCCCTTTGACCCCCAATTGCCCAGGACAATAGTTTACTGCTCCTCCCGTACGAACAACAACATCAGTGCCATGGTTGAGAGGTGACCAAGCGGTAAGGGAGGCAAAGGTGGCTGACCTTCAAAAGGTGGACGTGGTGGGCGTGGTAGGGGACGTGGCCAGGATTTGCAGGGTGCCCCTAGACCCCCATGTGTGGAGGACCAATCAGGGACACCCATGCTCCCCCCGCATGGTTGAGGGAAACGCGGCTGAGACCATCCCAGCTCAGCCCCTGTTGGACCAGCACATTGTGACACCTGACCTGGCACAGGATGACTCTCTGGCTGACTTCCAGGTCAGCAAGTCTAGGCCACGTGTGGCGGTGCAAGTTGTCACCAAGGCACGTGGATCTGGGGCAGCTATGTCATCTGCTGCCCCAAGTATGCAGGGTGGTGAGGCTGCAGGGGCAGATGCAGCTCCATCCGCCCCAGCTCTGACTCTCCCAGCCAGGACAGTGTCGGTCCTGGTCCATCATACTGATGTTCCCCCTGCCAACATCACACTTCAGACAATGCCTGCACCAAGTCATATGGTCAATGTGCATTTGCACACTCCAACAACCGAGTCCACCGGTGATTCTGCCCCTACTGACCCACTGGCAGACCATCGCCAACCACATAAGTGCCCTTGGATTTGTGAGGCGCTCAGCTGATGATTGCTACAAGCGGTGGAACGACCTGAAACACAGAGCAAAGGACAAGCTGGTCTCAAATCATGCCGCTACTCTGGTGACTGTTGGTGGGTCTTCACAAGAGGACAACAAACTCACTGAACATGAGTCTGTTGCTGGGACCTTCGTCACAGAGGAACAGATCCGAGGTGTGGGTGGGAGAACTACCTGATTACGAAGCATTGTCCGGTGAGTGCCCCTGCGTGTGTGTGTAGTGCATGTGTATGTATTTTGGGTGACGGGTTCTGATTGAGTGCCAGGTGAGGGTGTGTACTCCAGAGTGTTATGGGTCACCCATTTCCTTCCTCACATGGGATCACGTGCCTTGTATTTGGCTATGACTGCATTCCTTCTGCCCACAGTATCCTATTAGGTCCACAATTCCGCAGTTGACCTTGTACTGCCATCTAACAACTACATTGGTCAGAATTTGTAAGTGTGCCTTCAGGATAATATTTTACACTCTCCCCTTTTTTGCTAGACATTTATCAACCATATTGTGACATATGTGATATGCTTCAGTCATTGTTTACTGGCCATACTGGGGCAATGCTTTACCTGGTTATGTACACAATGTGACCATTCAGCCTTATGGAGTATTGGCCAGCACAAATGTTTAGATGAGTGCCTGTTTGCATGTGGAAAATGACAGATGTTTCCTGCGATGTCAATGTGAGGAAAAATAGATCAGCCGACTATTACTGTATTCTTGTACCTTGCATGTGTTGCAGTGAGTGGCACATGTGTACTTAGTCCCAGTATGCAGCATTTTTCATGTCATCATGTCCATCTCACATGGATGGGTGACAGTACTCAATCACTGACATATGGCTGTACTTGTCAAATGTACCATGGCTATGCTAAATGCCATCTGTGTGCTGCCATGTGTCATGTATGTGTATTGGACATGCCACTCATAGGCCAATGTGTGATGGCAGTGCTACCCAGCATGCAGCAAATGTGTTGCTCTCCCATATTGGTGTCAACAGTGTCTGCCTTTTGCCTCCCCTTACTACTCAGTGACAGTGCAGGTATGGGAGGGTTATAGTCATGTGGGACAAGTGTGAATCATGTACCTGCTCTGTAGCTTGACAGGCCTATTTGTGTGCTATGGTGCTAATGCCTGTTTCAATTTTTTCTCTTTCATGTTTTTGCAGGAGATGATGCACTTGATGCTGTTGAGGTTCAGGAGATGGTGCAGACCCAGGAGGAATCCCAGGCACGACCGGGCACCAGCGGGGGACATGGTGTGGTGGTGGGTGAGAACCCAATCCTCCTGCAGACCATACTTTCCAGGGGTGTCTCTGGGTTCACCTCCCCAGACCTCTATTCAGGTGCTGATTCGGATGATGAGATCTATGTGCCGACACAGGTAAGTGTTTCTGGCAGGGATTCTGTTCTGGCCAACCCACCTGCACCAGGGGTAGATCCCTCTATGGGGATGTCAGTGTTGGTAGAGGCGCCTTTGGCGGTTACGGATGCAGGGTCACACTCCACAGCATCTGATCCTGTTCCTGGGCCAGCAGATCAGAGGGGGAATGCAGTCCTGCAGCCTCAGGCGGTGCCAGCACAGCAAGGTGCACATCGCCTTACCCCAAACAGGTGTGGTGCCCGTCGACGCAGTGGCCGTACGCCATCAAGCAATAGCGTATTGGAGAACTCCATGTACGCTATGGCAACCCAACAGTCAGCATCAGTTAAAATGATGGCTCAGGCAATGGAGAGGGTGGCCACTTCCATTATCCCCCCTGAAAGGCAGATGGAGCAACTACAGCAGGCAACAGACTCCATTTGCCAATCACACAGGGAAGACATGTTGGCGTCCAACAGGGACCGACAGGCGGCACTGGAGACTCTGTGCCAATCCATCTCAATAGAGTCCCAGGCCCACAGGGAAGCCCTGAGTGAAGAACTCCATAACATCAGGCAGACTCTTCTTGAGCTTGAGACTTCCACTAATTTTAGGGCAGAACAGCGGCTGGAGCACCTCACAAGTACGCTGTCAGCTGAGATGCGGGCAACTCGGGAGGAGATCCGGGCATCACGTCAGGTGTTGCATGGGGATCTCCGCACTATAATCCTCCAGAACGAGACCTTCCACACCCGCATGCTTGCTGCCATGGAGGACCATACCAGGGCTTTGCGTGGGCTGCCTCCCATAGCACCACCACCTCCTGATGCAGCAGCAGAGGGTCTTGAGAGCGACAGCAGCAATTCTCCCACATTGGCATAGCCGTGCAGGCCATGAGCCCATGGAGGTGTTTTTTTCCCCCAACATCCACACAGGTGGCTGTTGGTGCGCACCCTGTCCTCGGACCTCCTGAATGCCCCCCCTGGCCCTCACATGGCCATTTTTGATTTTTTTAAAACATAATTTGACAGTGTGTTGCCTTGTGTGGCTCCTGTGGGCATCCACTGTATTCCGGCGGGGCACATGCAGGCTTGTCCTGAGTTTGGGTCAGATGCTTGGCTTCATGAGACACACACCCCTCCTGCTTCCCGTTTCCATGAGCTTGCAAAGGGTGTGACCAAGTGACAGTGATGTACACAGTGACATTGGGCTCCCAAGATCTGTGTGGGCAGTCTGTAGTCAATACTGTGTAGACATTCCTTATGTATATTGTTGTTGTATTGTACACTGCATGGTGTATTAATGTATGATTTTGCTTCCATGTCTCCCTCTGAATTTGCAGGTTCATTCCTCATGTCTTCACAAGGCCGTCTACTTTGGAGATGGAGTTCATGTTTTATGCAGTACACAGACCAGTTTTGAAGGCTGCAAGACTACAGTTTGAAGGGGGCAATGTGGTGGCATATTCAGGTTGTATGACTACGACTACTTTAACTTAGTACTGTCATGTTTTAGAAATGTTTGAACTTGTCTAGATGCATTGTTTAGTTGGTAAGTATTTGGTCATGTGTGTTGTTAGTTCAACATTACTAGGACCATATTTTGTGTGGCCAGTTTCCATTAGGGACACTCTACTTTGTGACCCTTGTGTAAGGCTTTTGGGATTGCTTTGTTTGCTCTCACATTGCATGACATGCCATGGTGTGTTGGGTGGTGGTGCTGGGGAGGGGTTGGGTGACATGGCACTGTTCTCATGTTGTATTTTGCAAGGGGGTCATGCATTTAGCAGCATATGTGTCTTTTGATGACACAGCATTGGTGGTGTTTCTGTTGGTAGGGATGCACACATTGTGACACTTCCAGGTGACCAATCTCAGGATGGTATGGTTGTGACAGTTGACTGTCCCTCATGTCATCATCATTGATTGTCAGCTGGTATGTGGCAGGGCTGTGTGCACTCAACAGGAGTGTGATTCTAAGTGAAGTAATTAGCCACCAGCTGTGTTCGGGCTGCCTCACCCCATGCCCTTTCCCCTCCCATGCGCAGCGGGCGTGCATGTGGTTGGGGATGTGGGGGCACCACCATGTCCACAGGCAGGCCCTGGCGTGTTGCAACTTTGTGCAGGACACATGCTGCCACTTTGATCCTGCACACTACTGGGGGAGCGTATAACAGCTGCCCACCAGAACAGTCAAGGGAGCAAAACCGTGACTTGAGCACTCCGAATGTGTGCTCCACTATGCCCCGGGTTGGAATATGGGCTGTGTTGCATCTTACCTCGGGTGGCGTGGTGGGGTTCCGAATTGGCGTCATCATATGGGTGCTCAGAGGGCAGGCACTGTCCCCTGGGGAGGTGGTGATGGGTATCATTAGTGGGGTTGTGACATTACTCAGTATCTGGCATGCATGCATGTGCTGTGGCATTCATACTCACCAAGCAGCCATGTATCGCCATGCCACCTAGCTTCTAGGTCCCGGTTTAGGGTTGACATTCTGTAAATGAAACTGTCGTGGGTGGACCCTGGATAGTTGGCATATACTGAAATAATGATTCCCTTGGCATCACATACTACCTGCATGTTGATGGAATGCCAGTGCTTGTGGTTTCTATAGATGTGCTCTGATACCCTGGGGGGACGTAGGGCCACATGGGTTCAATCAATGGCACCTAGGACTTTGGGGAATTGTGCCACCCTGTAGAAATCCTGGGCGACAGCCTGCCTTTCTGCAGGTATTCTGGGCAGGTATATGTGCCTGCGCACTGATGGGCGTGCAGTCATGATGGCCAAGACCTGGTGTAGGCAGCGTGACTTTGTGGCCTGTAACACCCCCCCCCACTACGGCACTTGTCCACTGAAATGATCCGGTGGCCAAAAAGTGCAGTACATTGAGGACCTTCTCCAGGGGGCTGAGTGCTTGGGAGCAGAGGGTGGGTGATGTGAGGTCATCCTCCCACTCACTGACCAGGTCGAGTATTATGTGAGGTGGAAAGCTGTACCTCCCATACACCTGGTCATCAGGCATGGCAAAAAGGCTGGTTCTGGGTGTGAAAATTCTGGGCCTGACTATCCTCCTCCTCCTCCTGCGGTATCCCACGACCACTGCTGCTAGGAACGGTATGTTCATTCTGGTGTCTGAGCTTGCTTATTGTTTGCGCGCACTTTTATGCTGCGTGGGTCCACGTACGCCTGCTTCCTGCTGGTGTACGTGTTTCCGGATTAGCGCGTCTTTTTTGGCGCGTGCATGTGGGCATTCCACGCATTTGCCTCCTGTACTTCCCCGCCCACCCCAGATTTACACGTACCCCGCTCGCACAGGCCCAATCACATGTAAAACTTCACGCGAGCCAAACTTCCCGTGAGCCCCTGAAGTACACGTACCCCGCTCGCCCAGGCACAATCGCGTGTGAAACTTCCACGCACCCACGAAATACACGCTATTTTTGACACAGCGGGTGTCTGTGTTTGTCGCGTACCCCTTTGCACGTCATTTTTCCTGGAGGGCCACAGTATGGGAAATTCATCAGAGCTGTATATATGTGCTTTTTGATAGCGCACATTTTTTTAATGCACAGGGACGCTACCGCCTGCCTTTGTGTGGCGGACATGTGTTGATGTACATAGTTGACTTTTGGTTTGTATCATGGAATCGCCATTTCACTGCTGGGGGTGGGGGTGCTGGGGAACATGAGTGGGGGCCTGCTGGCAGGGGCCCCTGACTGCTGGGGGTGGGGGTGCTGGGGGACATGAGTGGGACATGAGTGGGGTCCTGCTGGCTGGGGCCCCTGACTGCTGGGGGTGGGGGTGCAAGGGGACATGAGTGGGGGCCTGCTGGCAGGTGCCCCTGACTGCTGGGGGGGTGGGGGTCCTTGGGACATGAGTGGGGGCCTGCTGGCAGGTGCCCCTGCACTGCTGGGGGGTGGGGGTGCTGGGGGACATGAGTGGGGGCCTGCTGGCAGGTGCCCTGACTGCTGGGGGGTGGGGGTGCAAGGGGACATGAGTGGGGGCCTGCTGGCAGTTTCCCCTGACTGCTGGGGGGTGGGGGTGCAAGGGGACATGAGCGGGGGCCTGCTGGCAGGTGCCCCTGACTGCTGGGGGGTGGGGGTGCTGGGGGACATGAGTGGGGGCCTGCTGGAAGCTGCCCCTGACTGCTGGGAGGAGGGGGTGCTGGGGGACATGAGTGGGGGCCTGCTGGCTGGTGCCCCTGACTGCTGGGGGCTGGGGGTGCAAGGGGACATGAGTGGGGGCCTGCTAGCAGGTGTCCCTGCACTGCTGGGGGGTGGGGGTGCAGGGGGACATGAGTGGGACATGAGTGGGGGCCTGCTGGCAGGTACCCCTGACTGCTGGGGGGGTGGGGGTGCAAAGGGACATGAGTGGGACATGAGTGGGGGGCTGCTGGCAGGTGCCCCTGACTGCTGGGGGGTGGGGGTGCAGGGGGGCATGAGTGGGACATGAGTGGGGGCCTGCTGGCAGGGGCCCCTGACTGCAGGGGGGTAGAGGTGCAAGGGGACATGAGTGGGGGCTCAGAAAAGACTTACCAGGTCACCTGGAAACTGCAATACTGAGAATCAGCTCCTTATTATTTGAAGCCATTTGCCAATATTTGGGGTACCTTACATTTAACCATAAGTGGTAAAAACATATAAATACCTCCTTAGCTTTTTACCTCTCTATGAATGATCACAAGTGATTATGGCACACAATAAATAGACCAAACTGATATGTTTTGTTCACATACTTTATAAGCCGCTGAGATTCATGAGTGACCCAAAACCATATGCAATGCAATTAGTGCAGTATGACATTTTCTGCAATACAGAAATTAAAGCGCACATCACTATTTCATATTTTCCCTTTGCAGTGTAGCAGACCCCACACTTCAGGCCACAACAGAGATGTGGGCACATTTCACGGTAACTGCCTCCTCTGTGATCAAGCCCTTTCTCCTACAATAGATTCCAATTACACTTCTAGTCTTCCAATTCAAAACACTGTTATCTAATGGCCTTGAAATGGTTTGTTCACTTCAGCAGAGACTTGAGCTTTCAGTTTATATATGTGAAATCTGCTGCTTGGACAGAGCAGAAAACACATGAAAATAGCTAATTTGTAATTGTAAAAAACTCACTTGTACATTATTCTCCTAAGTAATGCTTGAAATATTCACAGCAGCAGGCTCAGCGCGGAATAGGTTCATTGTGCCCTCAGTCTCAGCATGCCTGTCTGCCCCCTTCGCGCACCCTCCTTCCTCTGCAGCAGGACAAATCCAGCAAAACACCCGCCAGATCCTCAGTCAGAAAAGGCAGCACATGTTCTGAGAGACAGCACCCCATTTCTTTCTCTCCATCACCCTTTTAAGGCCTCTCTCTGTGATCTGCCCCTTGATGTATGTTTTCCTACAGAAATTGTTAGAATTCCCTACCCCTGACTTTGATGTCACTTGCCAATCAAACACCACCTCCCAATTGGCCAAAGCTCTAGAAGGTTCCAGAGCAGATGTGCTTTGCCTGTCACCTTTCCACCAAGATTCAGGGCAGCAAACGGATGCCAAATAGGTACATTTCTCTATGCTGGCTTCCAGCAGCCGAACATGAACAATGGAGCTACTTTGAGCAACACCACTTTTCACATTTCTCAGCTGACATCTTCATTGCAGAAGCAGCTTTATTTCTTGCATTTGTCAAGCAACGCTGCATACCCTGTGCTTAAGATCTACTGCAATGGGCCAAATTGTACTAATAACTTGCACCAATTTTTTGTACCAACGAGCTATGGACTGAGCTGCCTTCAATATTAGTTAGGAATTTAAGATTAGTAGGTTAGAGCATTAATGGTGATTAATGATTAGTCTTATGCTTCATTGCAACTCAGCCCATGCAATACCATGGTGCGGCACTATGCTATGGTATGGCCACCATGCAAAGCTAGGTTCAAACCCCCTTTTCTATTGCTTTATATGCATACACTGTCTTGACTTGCGCCAGATACATATCAGAGTCTCACACCAGAGTCTCACACATCTTTCAGTCACAATCTGAGTTTTTCTTAACATTCTGCCCCAGCTGCAATTTGGAGCCCCATTTTCCCTACACAACCGTGCCTGCTGACAATGAGCCTTTGATGAATTTGCACAAAGGGTGAGCCAATATCTCAGCATGGGTGGCCACAATGGAGGAGGGGCCGGGGTCGCCAGAGCCCCTTGCTATTCTCAGGCCTTTCAGCAGCTTGTTGTTAAATACCTATTTATATCTAAGTGTCCATGGTAACATCTTACATATCGCAGGCTATCTCACGAGAGAGCAGACATATTTCCATCTAGTACACAGGCAAATGAGAAAGACATCACCTCTCGCTGCCAAAACACGGTCACCTCACGATGCAACAACGCGTTCCATATGTCTGCTGCTTCTCTTTCCGGTTGTGATTGCCACTGGTACTGCTGTTGTTTACTGCATCGCGGGCCCAAGTACAGAAAGACTTTGGATTCAGTATTCAGTTCTGAGGGTGGGATTTTTTCTCAGATAGTTTTCCTGGCACTCAATGGAACTAATTCATGTTCTTGTGGAAAGGTTTAGCAAACAGCCTGTGCAGGTCTTTCCCAGCTGGACCCGTGGGCTATCGACCACGCGACTGTTTTCTGCCCTGCATACGCCATGCCACCTCTCAATTCTGGACTAAGCCCTGGCACCATGCAGTCGTAGCCTAAAATAATCTAGACCTCTCACGGCACTGTGCCCTGTGACGCCCACAGTAAAAGCCCTGGCAGGGAATCCTTGGCAAGAAAAGACTTGCAACTCCTGATTGTCAAATAAGGGACATATTTTTCCAAAAGGAAAAATGTTCAAAAGTCTTTTGCAGAGGCAGCCGCTTCCTCCAGGCTTTCTGGCATCACAGAAAGTCTGCATGAAAGAAGGTAGTTTGCCAAAAGAAGAAACATCCAAGTGCTAATCTCTTTTAAGCAAAATATTTTATTTTAATTAAGGAGACATTTGACTGATGTTTTCTTTTGCAAGCAGCCCAGGTTTGCCTGCACAAGAGAAGTGGCATGTCCTAATTTGCATAATGCATTCAACCCGAACGCATCTGTGCATTGTTTGGTCTGCATGTTATTTGCTTTGATAATTTCAATAGTTCCAACGTGCGTGCTTTTTAAATAAAATGGTGGGGCGCTTTTTCATTTTTTTTTTTTTTTTAGTAAGCTGCTCAGCTAAACTGATAGCAAAGTGAACTGGACGGAGCGGAGCGCCTGAGAATACACTTTAGGGGAGTGATGTTTGCCCCTGAGTATTTCTGCACATTTATGAAAACATTTTGTGCACATTGGTCCCAGCTATTCAGGGGGAAACGTGTGGGTTTGAATAGTTGGTCTGCTTGTCCAATGTCAAAACCTGGAGAGGGGCTATGCAACAGACCTCATCTTATTCAACTGCCTCAGATATGCTATGGGAAAAGCTAACAATTGCACAATTCGGGGTACAGGAATTACAGCAATAGAGAGAGTTGGCTGTGCTATAATAGTGTGTCGCTTGTGCCCAACCCACTAAAAGGAAGCCGGAGAGAGCGCACCAAAGAGTGAAGACCGTGTGGGATGGGGATATGGATTGATAGGGTGGCAGGTTTCACAAATCGCAAGACTTCTCCTGATTCACTAGACATTTTATCAATTTATTTGTTGGTTTTTTGAACTGTGCCAAAAGTACAGAAGAATACTTCAGCGGGTCAGGGACAAAAGACTCAGGTGAACATAGAGAGGTAGTGAAAAGAGATGCTAGGGTGAATAAATCCATATGTTAAGGAACACGTGCAAACAATGGAACGCCCAGGGTCTGAAAAGGGCTGGATAAATAGCTATACCAACCAAGAAAATAACAAAGCATATTGGAATAACTACAGTGTGCTATCTTTAGCGTTGTGTTGAGCAGGCTCGCGTTATCATGTACTAGGGAAGGCCTTCTTGAACAAAAGTTAATTAAGATAGGTCCAGTAATTAAGATGGTTGTGTTCCAATCTGAGACCAAGGGTACAAGTTCAAGAGGACTGAAACAGCAACAACAAGCCCTCTCTTTCTGAACTTTGACCTATTGTCAAAACCTGGGATCAGAAGATTGGCAGAGCTAGACCTGAGGGCTCTGGTGGGGTATGTTTCAGCCAGCTGGTTAGAGAGGAAACAAAGCCCTGTTGAACTTTAACAGTGATTTCTAGAGTCGGGAGGACATTCTGAAGAAGCGGAAAGGTGACTTGGTGGCTGCTGACAACTGTTGAAATTTGTTTTGAGAAGGATAGATTTTGATTTTGCTGAAAGTTAATCCCTAGTTTGTAATGACTCCTATGTTCACATTAGAAACACTCCCTTATGTGCAAGCCAGGCTCAAACAAAGCTATACTGACCTTGCTTCAGACAAAAATTACAGACACATGGAAACATCACTGTTAAGCTTGGGATGGGTGCTCCATGTGGCCTGAATATTGTGCCCAAAGGTGAACTGTTGTCATCAATCCCACACCAACGCACTCTGAACTGATGTGACCTAAATTCTAGCTGATTTATAACCCGTTTGAGAAGACGTTCCATTGAAATTACAAACTATCTCAAACAGTCAATACTACCCAATTATATAACAATAAAACACTGCTGAGCAAAACCACACATGACTTCTGCTTATAGCTTAAGGTAAATCATTAAGAACTGACTTTCCAGTAAGCATGGGCTGGACAGTTTTCTTACAACTTTAACACCTAGATTTGTCAGTGGTTAACACAGGTCAGACTTAACAGGTTTTTATGAGGTTCACAGTATGATATTCTATTGGTTATGATCTGAAATCCATACAAAGGACTATAAGTAGAAAATCATGCAGGGGAAATGGAGAAAAGAGGGTGAACCCCACAAGCATGTTGTAAGTGGAGGAGAATTTCTTCACACTGAAACCCCACAGTTATTTTGAAGGCAGAGAAGAGGACACATGCAGGTAGATCTACATGTTCATTTAGTAAGCAGAGAAAAAATACACAACACGGAGAACACCATGTCCATGTAATAGGCAGAGGAGAAGACCAAAGCAATGCAAACCCTGCATGCATTTAGAAGGTGGAGGAAAAGGGCGAATCACAGACACCCCATAAGTATTTTTTAGGCAGGGGAGAATTGCAAAAGAAGAGGAACCCCACATAGATTACAATGGTGGCCATAGGAGGGATATCCCTGCCACCATTTAGTAGGTGGATGAGGGGGCTAAAGCGGGGAGAGCCCCATACACATTTAGTAGATCAGTGAAGAAGGACAAAGCATGCAGAAGTCCACACACGTTTTGTAGATGTGCGAGAATGTTAAAGCACTGAGACCCACACAAGGATTTATTAGACATTGACGAATGTGAAAGCAGGGAGGAACCCTCTACATTTAGTAGGCATTAGAGAAGGCCAAAGCACTTAAATTGCAAGTGAACCTGGTAGGTGGGGAAGAAGGCCCAAGCACCAAGAACCTCATGTATGTATAGGAGGCAGAGGAGAAGGTCAAAGGAGGGAGAATGGCACAAGCATTTAGTAGGTGGAAGAGAAGTCCAAAGCACTGAAAAGCCTATATGCAGTTAGTAGACAGAGGAACATACCAAAACAACTAGTACTTGAAATGCCTTTTGTAGGAGTAGAAGGCCACAACAGGGAGAACCCCATGTGATGTTTTTAGGTGGAGGAGATGATCAATGCTGGCAGCACCAGCTTTGCATTTAGTTTTCAGAGGGAAAGCAGGGAAAACACGGTGTACATTTAGTAGGGCAAGAGAAGGACAAGCAGAGAGAACCACACAAACATTTAGTATATGGAGTAGAAGACCGATATAGGGAAAGCGCAATGTACATTTTATGGGTGAGAAGGCCAAATCACCGAGAACCCCATATACATTTTGAATGCATGAGAGAATCCCAAAGCAAGGAGATCCCACATGCATTTAGATATCGTGGAAGGAGGACAAAACAATGAAAACCACACGTGAATTTAGTAGCTAGAGGAGGAGGCCAAAACACTTGGAATCCAGCATGCATTTAGTAGGTTAAGGAGAAGGCCAAATCAGAGAGAAGTACACACATTGTTGCCGTAAACAGGGTGTTTAGTACTAGCCACAGCTGGATGGCTACCCACACTATCTGCCTCAATGATGGAAAAACATAACTACTCATTGTGGGTTCTGCCTTACTGTCTCAAAAATCTTGACACAACCTTCTCCTCATTTCCCATCAATGGCACTGCCATACCTGTCCTTAAGAGTGTCAAACCTCTGGGGTTTGTCTGGATGCAGAGCTGTCTATGACCAAACACATCAATGCCCTGTCCTCTTTCACAGCATACACCTCTAAACCTATCTCCTTGAGTAGAAAAGTCCTCTTACCAAGCTACTGCCTCACGTTTGCAAGAGCCATTATCATCAGTAAATTGGATTATGGAAACATACTCCTCATGGGTACGTCGGCAACACAGCTTGCCAAGCTCCAGTTTATTCAAAATAAAGCTTTGCAGGAAGCATTGGGCTTATGTCGCTCAGACCACATCTCCACCACCAGGCAAGAGGTCCACTGGCTATCTATAAAGGCCTGTATAGATTTCAAATCTTTGACCTTTGCACACCGTTGCATCTACAAAGATGCCCCTCTTTACCTAAACAACAGTATTGCCCAGAAACATCATGTGTGCTCTGTACGATCATCCGCCAGCTTTTCTCTGTTAATTCCCTGATACAAAACAGTAGAACAGGAGGCAAAAGTTTCTGTGTCAGAGCACCATCTCTGTGGAATTCTGTACCTCCCAACATCAGAAAGGAGTGTTCCTAACAACCTTAAAAAACTTGTAAAAACTTGGTTGTTCAACAAACGTGATTAATGTCATCCTGTACTTTTCTTTGATGTCATCTACTTTACCACTTTAAGAAATGCTGTGTTACCCCTGAGTCTGGGCAATACACAAATGCTATAAATAAATACATCCATAAATAAACGCTTTTTATAGGTGATGGAGAAGGCCAACCCACTGGAGAGAAGGCTAAAGCACGGAAAACATCACATGTATTTAGAAGAAAGAGGAGAAGGCCAAACAGTGAGAATCCACCATGCATTTAGTAGGGGAGGAGAATGCCAAAAGAGGAATAACCCCATGTTCATTTTCTAGGAGAAGGCAAAACTACTGAGAAACTTTTGTGCATTTTTAAGGCAAAAGAGAAGACCAAATCAGAGAAATTCCACGTGCAATCAGAAGGCATTAAAGAAGGCCAAAGAATTGAAAATCTCAAACCCATTTTGTAGGCAGGGGAGAAGGCCAAAACACTGAGAATACCACATGAATTTAGGAGATGAAGAAGGAGGTCAAAGAAATGAGAACCTTAGATGATATAGGCAGTGGAGAGGGCCAAAGCCCTCTAGTCTCTATGTGAATTATGTAGGCATAGAAGAAGGCCAGAGCACTGAAAGCACCATGTGTATTTTAAAAGCAGACACGCAGGCCAAAACAGGTAGAAATCCATGTGAATGTAGTGGTCAGGGGAGAAAATCAAATCAGGAAGAACCCCACTTGTGTTTAGAAGTCAAAGGAGAAGGCCAAAGCATTTAGAACCGCAAGCACATTTAGTAGGTGGAAAGATAGACCAGAGCATGGGGAATTCCACATACATTTCATGAGCACAAGAGAAGGCTAAAGCAGGATGCACCACAAAGGCATTTAGTAGGCAGATAAGAAGGCCAAAGAAGGGAGAGCCCAATGTGTTTTAGTAGGGGCTGAGGAGGTAAAGAGCTGAGAGCTCCAAGTGCATTGAGTAGGCATGGGAGAAGGCCAAAGCACGGAGTACCCTGCATGCATTCTGTAGGTAGAGAAGTTCATTCATGTTGAAAGCAGAGAAGAAGTCTAAAACACCATTTGCATTTTATAAAATGAGGACAAGGCCAAGTCAGGAAGAACCCCATGTCTATTTAGCTGGCAAAGAAGAAGACCGAAGCAATGTGAACACCTCATGTATTTAGTAGAAGGAGGAAACGGCCAACACACAGTGACTAACACATTCACCCCCCATCTCTGCAGCTCAGACAACACCCTCATCTACTGAAGTGAATTGCATCCTATTTAATGCCCGATCCGTAGCAAAAAACAGACACAGCATCTTTGACCTCCTCACCTCTGACAAACCAGACCTGGTCTTTATCACCGAAACCTGGTTCTCAGACGACTTTGCCCCTATTGCCAATGAAACATTCCCCCCCGACTACTCCCTCATCCCACTGAACCGTCCCTCTGGAGGAGGAGGAATAGCATTCGCCTTCAAGTCTCACTTCCACGCCTCAATTATCGACAACCAACCTTCCATTCCTTCCTGCAAATCACTCCTCGTTAAACTATCCCTTTCCCCGTCGTTCTACCACAGCTTCCTAAAAATCTACAGATCCCCTGGCTACGATAGACAATTCTCAAACAACCTCTGCGACTCTATTACCACCCTCCAACTAAACCATCCCAACCTCACCCTTCTAGGAGACTTCAACATATGGCTGGACATTCCCACCAACCCTATGACACACTCTCTGGTTGACGGCCTAGACGCGATTAACTTCCAACCCCACATAAAAGGCCCGACTCACTAAAAAGGACACACTCTTGATGCCATCTTCACTCCCACAATCGGATACATCTAAACCCCCCCACCTCTATCATCTGGTCCGATCATTTCATTATTTCTTTCGCCATTCGCTCACCCGTCCCGCTTCTCATACCCAAACCTGCACCTCCGAATGTATGCAAATACTGGAAGAAACTAATAATCCTTCCTGACCTAGCCGACACACTCCTCCAGTCTCCTCCACCTACCTGCCTACTCAATAATCAACTAACCTCCGATGCCTTTGACTCATGGCTTAACACCTCACTAGTGCGGCTCACACCCTCTTGCAAACCATCAGCCCACAGCTGACTTTTCCCTAGATGGTTCACACCTGAGTTGAAGACCAGTAAACAATTTTATAAATACCTAGAAGGCAAACGGCGGAAAGATCAAACTCCCCTGAGCAGATCCACCTTGGCCCAGCACCTTCATCAGTACAAGGCCGAAATCCGGAAAGCAAAAACAGCCCATTACAACTCCCGAATCCTAAACTGCAAAAACCCCAGCAAAGAACTTCACAAAATCATCACCGAATTCACCAAACCATCATGCACCACCACCGTCCCGACCCCCTCACAATCGTTGTGCGACTCACTCTCTCTCCACTTTTACACCACAGCTCTCGAAAGAACAAACGCTCTAACTAACAAACTAGCTCTCTTACACCCACCAAACAAGCCACCCCACATACCAGCCAACCCCCCGTGTGCGACCACTACCCAACCAACGTTCGACTCCTTTAGTCCAATATCACCCGACCAATTTCTCAAACTGCTCTCTGCCCGCAAACCATCCAGCTCTCCGCTAGACCTTTGCTCGGCCACAACCCTCAAAGAAATGTTTGCTTCCACCTGTGCAAGAGAACACGAAAGAACCATCATAAATAACTCCCTTTCCTCTGGAATTTTTTCCCGACACATTCAAAACGGTTCATGTCAAACCTCTAATAAAAATCCTTCCCCCGACCCTCTCAAGCACAAAAACTACCGCTGCATCTCAAACACCAGGTTCCTTGTCAAACTCATCGACTGAACCGCCTACTCCCAACTAAATGCCTTTGTCAAAGCCAACAATATGCTAGACCCCGCTCAATCAGGTTTCAGAGCCCGACACGGAACTGACACCATCCTAACCTCAATCTGGGATGACCTCAAAAACACAGCAGACTCAGCGGGATGTGCTGCATTAATCCTTCTTGACCTATCCGCCGCCTTCGACACAATCAATCACTCCCTCCTCCTTAACCGCCTCCACTTCCTAGGAATTCGTGGAACTGCTCTCACATGGATAGCATCCTTCCTCAAAAATAGGAACCAAATAACCCTACTCTCTACCTATTCCTCCCAAGCCCGACCAGTCGACACGAGAGTTTCACAAGGAGCATGCATATCAACCATCCTGTTCAATATCTACATGGCCACTCTCCCACGAATAATTCGTTCACACAACATCCTGTGCTACAGCTACGCTGATGACACTCAACTAATTCTAAAACTCCTGAACTTAAAACCCAACTGCCGACCTGACCTCGCTTCCTTCCTCCACAAAAATAGAGCTCTGGATGACCACAAACCACCTCTTGCTAAACCCATCCAAAAACGAAATCATGGTATGTGGCAACACCGAACTTCTTCCACACCCACTACCCTGGCCATCTGCCATGGGCAACTCTCTGACTCCATCTAATTCGGTAAAAAACCTTGGATGCACCCTAGACTCTGACCTAACACTCTCGCGCCAAGTCAACAACGTTTCAGAGTCCTGCCACTACCACCTTAAAACTCTTAGGCGCATTTTTCATACCTCTCCTTTCCAAACAGACTCTCTGCAGTCCAATCAATTGTTACAGCAAGACAGGACTACGATAACCCCCTCTACCTCAGAGTTCATGCATACCAACTGACTAAATTACAAAGAGCACAAAACGCTGCAGCCAAACTGCTACTAGTGCTCGGCCCGAGAGACCACATCTCCCCAGCCCTCAAAACTCTGCACTGGCTTCCGGATGCCCGAAAGGTGACCTTCAAAACCCTGTGCATTTCTCACCGAGCACTGCATAAAACCAGACCTCAATATCTTCAAGACAAACTTAAACCATATCACCCTGGATGTACTCTAAGATCAAGCTTAGCCAGCCTCCTAGTCATACCAAAAACAAACTCAGTCAGGTTAGGCGGATCATCATTCTCAGCCTTGGCCCCCACGCTGTGGAACGCACTTCCTCCCCACATCCGATTCAATGAAAACCTCATGTCTTTCCGCAAATTACTGAAAACTTGGCTCTTCCCCTAAAACCGACCCGAACTCAAACTTACTCAAACTGGATAACAGCATCTCAATGACTTTACCAAATGCTAGATCATAAATAGCAATCCGGCATCAGGATCCGAGCGAGAAATCGGAAACTAATAACCTCTATTGGTTAGCAAAAAAGGACAAACAAATTAGAATGAGTAAAAAGGATCAAATCTGTGAAATAGATAAAAAAGAATAAGTTGTACGAGAGCAGTAAAGTGGCTGAAATTAAGGAAATGGACAAAATAAATGTAATGAACAAGAGGATCAATCTGGACGCGAGGAATAAAGTGGATAACAACAATTCAACTAACCCAAACTGCTAGATCTTAAATAACAATAAAACAAATAACAATACAACATCAAGATCCAACCGAGAAATCAACAACTAATAACCTCTAATGTAAACTAAAAGGACAAACAGAATAGAATGAGTAAAGTAGATCAAAGCTGTGAAGTGGATAAAAAAAAAATGTAAGAAAGCAATAAAGCAGCTGAAATTTATGAGATGTTGAAATGACTGCAATGGACGAAAGGAATAAAATGGATGAAAGGAATAAAGTGAAGAGGGTGGAAAGATGAATACAAGAGACGGATGAGTGCACAGACAGATGGCATGGAGTGCACAAGTGCATGGTATAATGAAAAGTACAGAATAGACGATTCGAGTTCATGAGACGGGTGTAGTGCATGGGACAGATGGAGAGGACGGAACGGATTGAGTGCGTACAACAAGTGACAAAGGCTGAACCGATAATGCAGGATGAATGAAGGAAGCGAGTGGAGCGGATGTAGTCGGTGGTGTGGATGAAGCGCGTAGAGCAGTGAGTGCGTTGAGCGGATGAGTGTGTAGAGCAGAGTGGTGCACAAACTGGACGAGTGCATAGAGTGGACGGGTGTATAGAGCAGATGAGCGCGTAGAGCGGATGTGTGCATAGAGCGGATGAGTGCATGGAGCAGATGAGTGCGTAGAGTGGATGAGTACACAGAGCAGATAAGTGCATAGAGCGGATGAGTGCGTAGAATAAATAAGGGCATGGTGCGGATGTAGGTTGTGATACGGATATAGGGTGTGAGTGGACAATAGAGTGGAGCGGATGTAGGGTTTTGAGCAGATGTAGAGTACGGTGCGGGTGCAGAGCGGGTGTAGAGTGCGGAGCAAGGAGCGGGTGCTGAGTGCAGAGCGAGGAGCGGGTGTACAGTGCGGAGCGGGTGTAGAGTGCGGAGAAAACCGGGTGATGTATGTGGATGGAACAGGTGATGTATGTGAATGGAACGGGTGATGTATGTGGATGGAGCGGGTGAAGTGGTTGGAAGGAACAGATGTAGTAAGGGGAAGAAATGGGTGAAGTGGGTAGTAGGAACGGAGGATGGATCCGGAAGAACAGTGATGTATATAGACGAGACAGGTAAAGTATGTGTATGGAACGGGTGATGTGGATTTATCAAGTGAAAAATGTGGTTGGAACGGAGGAAGTATGGGGTTGGAACGGGCGAAGTATGTGAGTGGAAAGGATGAACTGGGTGGAACGGATGAACTGGGTGGAACGGATGAGCTGGGTGGAACAGATGAACTGGGTGGAACGGATGAACTGGGTGGAACGGATGAACTGAGTGGAACGGATGAACTGGGTGAAACGGATGAAGTATGTGGATGGAACGGGTGAAGGATTTTGATGGAACGGATGAACGGGTGTAGAATGGGTGAAGTGGGTGAAACGGGTTTGAATGGTAGAACGGATGAAGTAGGTGGATGAACGGGTGATGTGTTGGAACCAGTGAAGTGGGTGGAACCGGTGAAGTGGGTGGAACGGGTGAAGTGGATAGAACGTGTGAAATGAGTGGAACCAGTGAAGTAGATGGAACGTGTGATGATGACGTATGTGAATGATGATGCATGGAGAAAGGAGAACGTGGGTAGAACGAATGAAAGGAACAGTGCATAAAATGGTTGGAGTGCATAAAATGGTTGGATTGCATACATTAGCTTGGAGTGCATAGAACGGATTGGAATGCATGGAACGGATTGGAGTGCATGGAACGGATTGGAATGCATGGAACGGATTGGAGTGCATGGAACGGATTGGAATGCATGGAACGGATTGGAGTGAATGGAACGGATTGGAGTGCATGGAACGGATTGGAGTGCATGGAACAGAGTGGAGTGCATGGAACGCAGCGACTTACATGGAACGCAGTGACTTACATGGAACGGGTTGGAGTGCATTGAAAGGAAGGGTTTTGAGTGCTTTAAACGGTCGTAATGCATGGAACAGCCAGAGTCTACTGGAGTGGGCTCGATCTGAAGCACCTAAGGTAAACCACCATATCACATCTCCACGCTTACTCTCTTCTTTACACCACCACTCAACTAGAACACAGCGATACTGTGACACCATTCGGTATAGCTGTTCTCATACCATCATTTGCATCATACTACCCAACACCCTAACTAAACACTGCTGGTTACACACCCTCCAGCCTAGGCATTCTCCTCAGGCCTAACACAGCCAGAATTGGTCTGGATAAAACCTGCCAGAACGAACACATACTCTTGATCTCTCAACCGCCACACCTACCGCTAATAAGCAGCTATCACACAAATGCCAAACCAGCTGCACACATATCCTGTGCTCACACGCACCTTTGACTCTCTCTATTCTCTCTACTGACTTGAACTTTGGTTCCCGAGGGCGTTCAACCTACCAGCGCCTTGAGACCATACCAATGGTACATAAGGCGCTATATAAATACAAAATAACATAACATAAAATAACATGTATTTATTAGGCAGGGGAGAATTGCAAAGCAAGAAGAACCCAACACACATTCAAAGGTGGTGGTGAAGGCAACACAAGGGAGAACTGCACAATCATTTAGTAGGTGGAGAAGAATGCTAAAGATATGGAGAGCCCCATGTGTAGTGGAAGCCCAAAGCAATGAGATCCCCATAAGCATTTAGGAGGGTCGAGAAGAAGGACAAATCAGAGAGAAATACACACACATTTGTTTTTTGATGGATGAGAACGTCAAAACGTTGAGACCCACAAATGTATTTACTAGGTAGCGGAGAGGGCCCCCTGCATTTTGTAGGATGAGGAATAGGCCAAAACACAGAAAACCACATATGCATTTTTGAGGCAAAGGAGAAAATCAAAGCAGAGAGCACCCCACATTAATTAAATAGTCAGGCAAGAAAGCCAAATCAGGGTAAATGCCTTGTGCATTTAGTAGGTGCAGATAAATGCCAAAGCACAGAGAACATCACATACATGTAAAAGGCAACAGAGAAGGCCAAAGAAGGCTGACCCTGCATCTATTAGTAAGACAGAAGAGACGGCCAACAGTAGGGGAACCACAGGTGCCTTGAGTAGGCATAGGAGAAGGCCAAAGCAATCAGAACCATCTGTGCATTTAGTAGGCAGAGGAAAAAGTTTAAACTTTGAGAACCCTACATGATTTAGAAGGGGGAGTGGAAGGGCAAAACAGAGATACATTCATATGCATTTTGTAGCTGGCAGAGAAGGGCAAGGGACCAGGATCTCTATATGCAATTTGTAGGTAGAGATGAAGGCCCCAACAGGGAGAACCCCCACATGGATTTAGCAGGTGGAGAAGGACAAAGTAGGGAGAGCCCAACTTGCAATTAGTAGTTGTAGGAGAAGGCCAAGACACATAGAACCACAAGGACATTTAATAGGCGGAGGCGAAGGCCAAAGCAGGAAGAACCCCAGGATCATTTAGTAGGTGTTCAAGAAGGCCAATAAAACACACATAACGCCTTCATTTTTTAGGCAGAGGAGAATGCCAAAGCACTGTCAAGATATGTTGTGTTATAATTCTTTTTCACTAGGTGGGTGTCACTAATTTAACATCCCCTGATATACAATCCCACCACACAATTCCGGGATGACAAACTGGCTGTATTAGGAATCAAAATTTAATTTTATCAAAATAAAATCACTTGAAAGGTGGTCTCCCTCACTTCATGCTTGGAAAGTCACTGCAATAAAACATATATTCCATATATTGGTGGCTGGTTTACAAAAATAAGAATTTGACTGCCTGCGAACATCTGACTAAGGTATCATAGATGGAGTTGCACGATGGATCAACTAATTATATTCTGAATCTGATTCTAATAAGACAATGTAATTTCTAAACAACACAATATAGGTCCATAGTTACATCGTTACTTATTGGCCAGTGAAACCAGCTTCTGTAATTTACATAGAACTAGCTTTCTTTGACTAATAGCAGATTAAACCATTATTTTTTCTCCAGTATCAAAAACAAGTGTTGGTATCAGAGGTAAGTTGTATAGAAAAACAACATTACTGTGAAACACATTTAAAATTCAGAAAATTAAATTAAATTAATTTCTCTTGGATAGATGGGTTGGTGTGGGAGTCTAGCATGCACATGAAATACTAGTTCTAGTGGAGCCGTGGTATCAATTTCTGATGCACAGAAAGTTAATTTGTCTACACTATGTATCCACCTGAGTCTAACCTTTTGAAAGAACACCATTTTTAATTTCATCCTATTTATTGATTGTGGTGTATTTGATTTGGGGTCCTCTCATTTCAATGCAAGATCATTCGTAAAATGTTACTGTAGAGGAGCAAGTGGATGCCTTCTACCTAGTCAACACATCCTCATCCCCACCCTATTGGAGTAACACACAAGGAACTACAATTGGGAACCCATGTACAGGTTTATGCAACATGCCCCTACAACATCGATTGCATGAAAAACGATATGCACTCAGGCAGCCATTCAGAAGATAACCTCATGTTGAAACAATACAAGAAACTTACCAAGAGGGATGTTCCTTGCCGAGTTGTTGAAAAGCCACCATGAATAAAATGATGCGCGACCGACATACATGTACGTTAAACAAAGTCTTATAACAGCAAAAGAATGTCTGAAAGAAGATATCTGACCCTATTCTGAAAGAAATATGAAAATACTTTAAAATGACGATGTAACTGAAACAGCAGTAATAGAAGCATATACTTCAAGATTCAGTAGTTATGAATACAAATAAGAAGTAAGTGACCCCCCTGGTCAATAACTGTCAATACGCTGAAACGCAAAGTAGAAAGAATACTTATGAGCTTGCTTACGAGAAGTATATATTCAGCACTTAGAACTAACATCAGAACAAGATGGACAATGGCTCATGCAAATCAACCCAGTTACCTCAAAATGAGAGCCCAGAGTTTAATATGGAAAGATGTCAAAGAAGCTGTTTTCCTTGCAAAATAGGGGTGTACAATGGCTTTGAACCAAACATGCTAATTCCAGAGATGAAGAAAAAGCATGAAGGGAGTTCACAAGCAGAAATTATGCAAGGACATATTTTCTAAAGATTAGGAGGAACACAAACATTTACTGGTGGCAAATGTTGGGGTGGGATCCCTGCCTCCATCTCTTTACTATCAAAGATTTTCCGACTAGACATACTATGCCGTCTATGTGCCTGTATGTCCTTTTATTTCCAGTATGCACATCTCGAGAGTCATAGCTGTGTTCTCCTCCACAACTTACTGGTGTACCTCCCAGACATTTCCCCAGAAAACTTGCAGTGAAGGACAAAACCATGATATGTGAAGGAACTGGGAGCTGCATGGTTACATTGAATACAATTTCCATAATAGGCTTAAAAGATGTGACTAGTGTGTTAGTGGTGCAATACTACTGGTGCAAAAGTGCTTGCCCATTGCGAAAGAGAAATCCTTGACTGAGTAACAAGAGGTGATCCTTGAAAATGTCCCACCTTTAATTTGTTTGTAAACAGATGACAACAAAGAACATAAAAAAAGATTATGCTCTATTCCCTCATACAGTATCAGGACTAGGATATCTCTACTTTGCTGATATCACAGACAGTGAGGCAGGCCAATAGGCAGAATAGGCGAGTGGAAGCATTGACAACCCCATGGACTTGTCAATTGAAAGCACTGTGCACAGCAAGTAAACTTCAGACCCTACTCATATGCAAGCGTGCAGCTTTTTTCCAAAATTCGTTGACAAAAACCAAATGCTAGTGGTAATATCAATGCGTGATCTGTAACATTCACAGCAATGGGTCCTCATTCTACAGTACCCATAGAGCGTCAAGTGCAAAGTTCACAGAGCAGAAGCCAGGAAGAAGGGAACTGTACAGCTCATTTCAGCCCACCCGAAAAAATGGGGGTGTGGAGTTATCTGTGGCAGAAAATCAACAACTACATTTTGCCATAGGCACAAAAAGAACCTCGCAAAGGATGCGATGTACCAATTTGAGCAGACCTAGAAGGCATCATTTTCTTGCTTGGCAAAAGGAAAGTGGGAGATGGCAGCCTCTTAACCATCAACTATAGCAAATGGGGATTTTACAAGCCCTGTCATAACACCATATTTGTCTGCAGATCCCCAGGCATGCAAACACCTTACTTAACCCTCAATACGCATGACCACTATTAATAAGGCTTTTGAGTATGTCAGAAAATATCACAAATTACTTAACAACCTCTGTCTATTGTGACAGGGCCTTCATACAAGCCCTGTCAGGGAGGTAGGGAGGAAGCCCACACACACCCCAAACAACCTGCTGTGCCCTAGTATGTGAGGACAGACCCCCACCCTTCATTACCTGGATTGCTGGCGGCGTGGATGCCACAACAAAGCGATGAGCCAGAGCCGCAGCGCAACACCAGTAAAGCCACGCAGGGCAAGCCTGCCCAAGGCTGCAGTAGCAGCAGCCTACAGGAGACCAGACGGGGAGATGACGTATGTCTCTCCCCTCTGGAGAAGGCTTCACCACGGGATGCGGCAGCCGGTAGGACACTGGCTTCCAGGAAGGGCACAGAGTCAGCCCCAAGAACGCCGCCTTGTCGATGCAGTGAAAGAACTCAGGAGTGAGAAAGGGAGCGTGGCTCCAGCAGAAGGAGCCCACGCTCATGATAACACCACGTATGGAGCAGGGAATCGATGCATTGAAACAGCCAGTAAACCACAGGGGGAAACATTATAAAAAGAAGGTCTGCAGAGAGGCCAAAGTCATATGGGGCAGCAGTTCCTAGGGGCTATTTCACTGCCATGGCAAAAAAAAACAGTAATACTATGTAGAAAAGGGGGCAGGGTTTACAGGCCCTTATAAGTCTCCCAGCCTTTCCAAGGTAAGTGGATTGGATAGGGTAGGTAGCCAATCCTGGGAGGGGGTTACTTATTTAAGCAGCTGTGTGAGAATTGTTAGTGGGGTGAGGACAGGAGGCGGTGGAGGAGGTCTGAGAGACCAGAGGAGGCAGAGTGGAAGTAGTGAGGAAGCTATTGGAGAGAGGGGAGTCTGTGGAGTATTTAGGGGTCCTTACGACCCAGGCGTTAAGGGGTTAACGGTGCCGTAAAAGGTTGCGGCGCCGTTAACCCCTTAACGCCTTACTACGAGGTCCCTTTGCGGCTCCCGACCTTAACGGCTGGTCTGGACCAGCCGTTAAGGTAGGGACTCGCAAAGGGACCTTGAAGGTAATTACGGTACCGCAATTTGCGGTACCGTAATTACCGCCTTCCCCTTTCCCATTGAGCCCTATGGGGCAAAAATGGGAATGGGGAAGGGCCAATGGTAAATGGGGAATTACCGCCCCACCAACCTTGGAATGGGGTGGTAATTCCCCATTTCACCATGGCGGAATCGCTAAGTTACCGGCGTTAACCATGGTGCTAATAGCGCCATTGGTTAACGCCGGGGTTGTAATGAGGGCCTTTTTGTTTGAGAGTAAGCAGTGTGTGGAATAGCATTGGAGTAGAGGTAATATTAGGTAGTTATGGGAGGAGGAGAGTAGTATTAGGAAGTGGTAGCAACAGCCGTAAGGAATTAGATTGGAGGGATGGCAGGTAGTAGAGTGGTAGTGTTCATAACAAAGTAGGAATAGCATTATAGGGAAAGTAGTAAGAGCAACTGAGTTGGAGAAAAGGAGCAGCTAGTGGTAAGAGTAGAGAGAGAAACTTTAACAAGAAGAGTAGCAAGAGACAAGGAAGTAGAGTGAGAGTCAGGAGGGAAGGGAAGATAACAGCAGAGGGGTAATTGAAGGTAAGATCGACATTAAGAAGAGGAGTAAGAAGAGAGGTAAGAATAAAGGGTGGAGGTGGTAAGGCACAGTGAGAAATTGTAGGGATAGTGACATGGTGTGAGGGGAACATCTTAAAAGACCAGGGTCAGGCATGAGCGGTGTAAGGGAAGTGAGAGTGACACTGGGGGAAGAAAGCAGCATCTCAAACTCCCTAGAGCACTAAGTGGGATAGGTCAGGGTAAGCTAGAATATTCCTAGGAAGTTAGTCAGTCTATTTCTTAAGGGAACCACCACTAGAGGAAGGCAGCAAAAGACAACCTGGTGTTACTGTTGGCAAGCACTAGCATCCCTGTTAAGGACTCCTGTGCTAGGGAAGTGAGAAAGAATGGGGAAGTTGAGACAAACAGGGCCGGCCATAGCCTCAAACCTCCCAAAGAAGATGTTAGGCTCTAAAGACCATTTTTAAGAATCTACAGCCGATCTATCTGTAAGTCATCGATAAAGAAAGTCAGTGTGATTATTTGTGGCGGACCACCCCGTCACAATATTTAAATGCAACCTTGGTGTAATGCTGGTGATACATGTACTACTCTATTGCTTTGTAAAAACCCAGAGCTTCAGGTGGCTCATTGGCCCCTTGTTCGCCACTAGGAAATTGGCCCTATGTCATGTAAAACTCAGTACCATCACTCTATGACCATGGAAGCAGTGGGAGCAGTGGGAAGGCACCTGTCCACTGTGAGAGTAATAAATTTAACTTAGCAATCGTTGTTCAAGGCACAGGTTGTTTGTCATCACTAGACACTGTTTCACTTTCCTGCATGCCTTTCATCAGCCAGGCCCAGGACGGTAGGCACCTACCGTAATTTGCAAACATGACACCGTGGGCCAGGTTTAAAATAATGAGTGCACATGAAAAAATGTGCAAAGGATGTGCTGTTTTCATTTGTGCTCATTGCTGAAATGTGCATGTCACCTTATTCTCAAAGGTGACCTGCGAATTTCAGTGGAGGCTGGACAATGCCACAACGATGTGCTGCCCATGCCCCTAGAATACATTGGCTCTAATCTATGACAGGCTCCCACCAACCTCATGGTTGCTGGGTGTGCTTTTCACTGTGACAGGCCATTGAAGGGTCAGTTTCAGTGAAATGCTTGAGAAAAAAAAGTGTTTCCATCCCTGTTTGGGGGATGGAAATGCAAGTGTGGTAGCTGCAGTTTAGACAGCAGATGCCACACTTAAGAAAGAAACATGTCAGTGTCAAAATGGCCTTGTCGTGATTTGCATCTCTCTCTACACCTCTTTCGAAAGGGAACCCCCCTTCCTGGGCATTTAAAAGCGTATCCAGTTCGTGAATTCGGGAATGGGCTTTCAAATTCCCAGAAATGCCCCCTTATTTGCAGATATTTGCAAAGATGGGAAAATGGGCATCTGAATGAGCACATGTAAGATGTATTCATTAAGAGGCCCTTTGTAAATTGGGCTGCTCCTTTTTGTTGGCGTATCTCATCAATTGCACCAACAAAAATAAATCTGTCCCCTTGTGTGTGAAGGGTTTGACAGCTGATCCCACAGAGCAGTTGATCTTTGAGAGAAAGAAAAGGAGTTTGCAGTACATTGGCTCAAGCTACATGGTTAACAAGCAGGCTTTCTGGTAGTTGACAATGGGTCTTATGTTGTAGCAGCCCCGAGGATAGGCAAAGCCATGCACATGCCTTCTTTACCTATGTCCTTCATCTTGTGGTAGCCCACATTATAAGCTAGTATTTACTTGCCACGAGACGGGATGCTAATTGTTTCACAGAAAATCTGCTTCCGCTTTGGTCACTCCAAAGTGTCACGAATATTTTAGAAAAGTTGCAGTCACACAACCACATCCCTTAAAACCAGTTGAAAACAACAATGCTGATTGAGTGGAATTCTGCCCTACGTATGCTGGAGCATATGTGAGAACAGTGCAAAGCAGTAACCAACTACTGTAATAGCCAGAGCCAGCAACTAGGTGGTGCCTACTTAACACCTACTAAGGGGCAAAAGTTGGCAATGTTTGTTCTTTACTGCATCCTTTTGAAAAGGCTACCTAGCGGGTAATCCTGTAAACTGCGTCACTCAGCGAGGTGCTGCCATAGGTGTATCTGTTGGAATTAAAATTACTGTGATGAATCTAGATAATTAGTCGCTTCTCCCCGATGGGAAGCCACCCCCACTGAGATTAGGGAGGTGAGCCTGCTATGCAAGGCCCCCCGTAGGGGTTTGGGCAAGTGGGATCTCAGTGGGAGTGACTCTGCTTTAGGGGACAAGGACGCCCAGTCTTTATTAAGATCTCACAAAAATGCGATCTCTCTGCCTATATGGGTGCTGTAGAGTTTGTCAAGCTGGTAAAACCGTTTGTCCTAACGTTAATGCTGAGCCCAACTCAACTTTGAAATCTAGTATCCAACTGAACGTTGTCTCTCATTATAGAGACCCACATAAAGACCTTTCAATCTTCACCTGGGGAGAGAGATCAGTTGACGTAGAGTCATTCAGCTGTGGTGGAGATGCAGAGAGCAGAGGCCACTGCTATAGTGAGGAACTAGCGCTGCCTTGAGGTAGGATCTCAGAGTTTACGTGGTGGGCAAGGAGTCTGCAAAATGATGGAGAGCCCAGGAACACTAACCATACTAGGTTTTGAGCCCACGTCGTAAAAGACACTGAACAAGCCAGAGAAAACACCAGCAGGCCCACGAGAAGACTCACGCAAGAGAGAAACAGAGAAAGCCCCAGTGAGCCCAAAAGGAGGATGCTGCCAGAGAAAGCCAGTGAAGGAAGTACCGGTGAACGACCAAGAAGGCAACTGCTGGAGAATGCCACAAAGCAGCTGACGCAAGGGAGTCCACTACCACTGGAGCCACTGGCCCCACCTGGAGAGAGTACAGTGGAGTAACAAGTACTCAGTTTGGCTCAAGAAAGGGAGGTGGACGGTGGGCAGTCAAAGCTCTGCAACAAAATCAAGTGGAAGTATAAAACCAGATGACATTGAAGGGAGGCGAATACTATGAGAATGCCAGTTGCCGAACCCATGATGAGGTCAACAATCGCATAGACAAAACAGACATTAGGTGTAAGAAGGTAACTGACCAGGGTGTAATACAAGGGGCTGGAGGGCCCAGGGGAGCTCTGAACACATTCAAGCAAAGATACAGAAGTTGAGGATAACGAGAAGGACCAGAAAGTCCATGAGAGAAAGTTGACTATAGCACAAGTATTGACTAGAACCCTGAGAAGAGGTGTAGTGGCCCTGGAAAGGGGGCTGCCAAGACATATCCTGAGTATATGGCAGGGGATGTGAAAAGTATTTTTTTTTCTAATTCAGTAAAACGTCTATGTTTGTGGAGGGCAAAAGAGAAACCAGCTAATTTGAAAAGGATTAAGAAGCGAATCGTGTTTTCATGAACTGCATCAAAACTGAGTGACATTTTGTGCAAGGAACTGTAGCCAAAGGCCAAATACAGACCATTGTGAGGCACATTTATTTTCAAGAACTGTTAAAAGAGGAAGGGGTCAGCTACAACTCAAGCCTAACAGACATTTACATTATGTATTATAAATTGTGTTTAGTTTTATCGACAGTTCGTTAGATTAGGCTTTAGATGAAGGACAGTCTTTTTATGTTGACCAGAGGCTCTGATGGGGACCCTATAGTAATAGGGTCAGGTAGGGAAGTGGATTCTTCATTTAAGTTAATAGAAGTCCTCTGTTGTAGCAACTCTTATTCCTGCTTCTCCACACGACCCAATTTTGTCTGATATAAAAGCTGAAGAACTGGCCATGAATCTTCTTTCAACATGTTAACAGAATCCCCACATGATGGAGAATATGGAGCACTTCCAGACCACTTTTCCGTTACCTAAGGCCGGTGGTATCTATTAAACAGCTTGTGCATGAGGGTGAGGAAAAAGTAGGTGATTGTCACTTGCAGGCGAACATGCTGGCCATGTCTAAGAATGCACAATGGAGACATTTAAAAGCCTGGATGGAACAGGAACAGGAAGAGTAAGCCCAATCTCATCGATCATCAACCTACTCTGGAACTGCACCACTACTGCAAAGTGTCTTATCAGACAGTGCACAATCAATGTACACATCTTCTGACGCTAGCTACTACATGTGGCAGCATAACACGCTTTAAAAGATTCGAAATATGTAAGAGGCTGAAGGATAGACTCCTACACAGGTTTTGTTTTTTCTGCGTGCATTAGGGTCGCCAGGAGAATTCAGTGGGCTCACTGCAGACCAGATTGCTGATGGCTACGTTCTTGACACATGCCAACTTTGTAATGATAGTGATCTACTGAAATGCTGGTATGGCCAGCTGCTAGTGTGTCTTTTTATACTTGTTCAATTAGCTGTCGAAAGCCTAAGCCGTTCCCTCGCTAAGTTGCACTGTGAATTTGTTTTTCGTAATAACTGTGCTATTGTCACAGACCACATGGTATACCTCAATGAAACACAGTTTACTTAGAGAAAAATGAATAAGCATTTTATCACCAAAGGCCATGGCAGCAGTAAACACCAGGCCCATCTCTTGAAAGATGACACAAAAGTGTGCTCATATCATGATTTGTGTGCAAGCTGCCACAACAATGTGTATGTTTCGGGCACAAGGAATGGTGATGGAGACATTGGGGGTCATTCCGAGTATTGAGGTAGCCATGCGGCTTTTAGCGGCATGGCTACCCCCATACCGGGTACTGGGGTTCCCTGAATGGGGATATACCGGGCCATTCCGACCTTGTAGGGCCCGGTATTTCCCCACTCAGGGAACCCAGACTCTGTGCATCCCCATTCCCATTGGAGCCCCCATAGGGCTCAAAGGGAATGGGGAGCATGCTAACAACGGGCCCGTTAAACCAGGCGTCCTTAGCGGGTCCCGCGTGCGGACCTCGTAATGAGGAGGTAGGGGGTTAATGGGGCCGGCAGCTCTACCGGCCCCTTTAACCCCCTACCGCCAGGGTTGTAATGACCCCCATTGACTCCAACCATAGTAATGCAGTGCTCTGCCAAAAGTACATTTTAATTTTTTCATCATCCTAAATGTATCTGGCTCTACCAACCACTGGTGCCATTACAATACTCATATAACTACACTTCCAAACGGGATGTTCTGCCCTAATTAATTTTGTTGTACCAACCAGTGGTGCCACTCTTTAAGTCCTAGTACCACACTGACTAACTTGAGCTTCAGCCTCAATTATTTGGCTCATCCTAGCATTGGAACTACTTCTGCCAATTTAGTCTACGATAGCTGTTTTCAGTGTTTCCCCTTTAAACACCATCTAGCACAGTCAACTAGAAAAGTGTTGGCTGGTGCCCGAACATTTGGTTTCCAATGGTAGCCGACACTGCCACGCTGCCACGCAACTTCTTCTGTGGCGTGTGTGTGTGTGTGTAAATTAATAATGTTTTGAATGTGTTTGTAAACGGATATATGTAAACATAAAGAAAGGTTATCATTTTATGAAAGAATGCTATGATGCTAGTTTTGTGATATGAAATACGACAGGTTGGTGAGTGAGTAGTTGATTACAAAATAATAGTTGACCCCTGTGATAGCTACTGCCAATCAATAGAATATAAAAGAGGAGGCTGTATGTCCTCTGGTAGAATTAGATCCAAAGAATAATAAAAACACTAGCACAAAAATGTTTCCTGAATTAATCTTTTGCTTTAGATTTTAGGTATTTAGACACGGTCCTGCAGGGAGAGTGAGTGTTGCTCTCTAACACTATCCATCCCTCCATTAAGTACCCACTAAAAAGCTTGTAGAAACCATCTGATTTAGCAGTTCAATAAATGTCTACAAAAAGGACCAAGTAGCAATGATACGATTATCAGAAAGGTGGATAAAGTATCAGCTTCGGTCGATTACAGATGAGGAGTTGCATAGAATGACAATGGGCCTCATTACACGGTAGGCGGTAACCATGGTGCTATTAGCGCCATGGTTGCCGCCGGTACCGTACCGAGTCCGCCTTGGTGGATGGCGGAATTAACGCCCTACTCCAAGGTGAGCGGGGGCGGTAATTCCCCAATCCCCATTTACCCTTCCCCATTCCCATTTTTGCCCCATAGGGCATAATGGGAATGGGGAAGGTGCTAATTACGGTACCGCAAATTGCGGTACCGTAATTAGCTCTGAGGTCCCTTTGCGGGTCCCGTCCTTAACGCCTGGAAAAACCAGGCGTTAAGGGAGGACCCGCAAAGGGACCTCGTAGTAAGGCGGTAAGGGTTTACCGGTACCGGTGCCCTTACCGGTACCGGTAAACCCTTACCGCCTACCGTGTAATGAGGCCCAATGTCCACTTATACGACAGTGACATCACAGTTTTACAACATAGAGTGGCTCATTTTAGTGAGGGGCGTAACTTAAGAAACATGCATGAAAGGCTTTTACACATGTTTCTTATGTCACTACCTTTTTCCTGTATTCGTATGGTGGAGAGGAGGGCCAGAACCAATTTGCGTTTCAACCGTTCCCTTCCTCTTTGCCATACAAATACTCCCAGCATTTACGCGGACATGAATTTTAATGCCCGTGCAAATCCTCTGTATACCTATGGGGTCTGCCTGCTTTGTGCACCAGCTAATAGCAGGCAGGCCCCATAGGGATCCATTGTAAATGCTGCCTGCCGTGGCAGCCAGCGTTTCTTCAATTTGCACGGTGGAGTACAAACGTAAGGGGCAAAAGGTGGCATACACGCTTGTACACCGCCTTTTGCCCTCTGCCATGAGAATGACGCTGAATTACAAGAAGCAACAAAATAAGCTCCAATAAGTACTTTGTGTAGTTAGATTATATGATACCTGCCATATAACATAACATATATCCCGATTCTTACCTAGCATATTTTCTGTTGGCTAGGATATCATAGTGATATGGGTTCACGGTCACATATGATCTTTTGATGTCCAGCACTTGAGCATCGTTGGGGTAGATTCAGGAGAAGATAGTGTGTATAGTTAAATGTGATCTTGAGTGTAGATCTAACCTAATATGAATTGATATGATACATAGCAAGTGTAAGCTGCAGCTATCGGATCAGTAGTTGGTGTCTATAATGATTATGGTGGCAAAGGCAGGGGCCAGCAGAAGTTGAGGGACCAGAGGCCACATCGAGCCGACACTTAGTCGGAACGAGTAAAGTTGCATTTCAGAAATGTATAGTTAAAGATAGTACCTCAAATAAATAAAACACTAGCATTTGGCAGTCATTTCAAAGTTAGTGTTGATATAAAAGGCAACATTCTGTCGATAACCTGTTCACTTTTTTCGCACATAATACGTTATGTGTTCTCTTTTGTTCTAATAAAAGGTTGGCTAGCCTAATTATGTAACATTAAATTGCCTAGACTCGTTAAATATTCATTTTTTACTTATTTCTTGGATAATAGATGAAGTTCTTGAGTACCCTATGAATGATATTAGGCCATTTAAGGCGGTTATGTAAGTGGCCTGGTCGGCAAAGAGATGATTGCCATCCTGGTGATCCAATCCTGATTTTAAAAAATAAGTGAGAAAAATTGCATCATACTGTAATAAAGATTACAACTTTTGAACAAAGTATCTCGGTGCTTGGGCAATTAATGCAACTCTCGAATAAAAGACCTACGCACTTATTTTACCATATGTATTTTACCCTGATGATACTTTTCTCACCCTTTGATACAGCTTATCATAGTTTTCTAAGTACACTGCTTCTTACTTTTATGTTGCACATATCTCTGAGAATTTTAGAGGTTGTTTTTCTTCCCTCATATTACATGTCATTTTAGATATTTGGGCATTTATCTTTGCAGTTTAGAGAAACGCAAAGGACCCATTTACTCAAATTATAGCAAAGAGAATTGAGGACATGTTCCGCCTTTTTGTTTATTAAATATTGGACGTGCAGTTCATAAATTAGAAAAGAACAATGGAGAGGAAGACATTCTTGTCTAACTTACCTACTGGTAGGAAAATACTCTCTAAACTCTATATTACCTAGAATCCTGTAACTTGGCTCTGTATACAATGATGGAAGCAAAGCAACATATTTATAGTTGAAGCCCATTTTGGCTGTTTCAGGACTGAATTAGTCCCACTCAAGTCGATCAAATGCCATTTTTAGGATCTATGGTTAATACTGGGAGCAGGCCCAACGTCTATATATGAATGAGTTAGCACAATGTGACCCACATTAATATATGAACACTATATTCAACTCATTGTAGCTTTCTGGTGCCTGCCCTGCGTTCACAAACAAATACAACTAAAATAACCTTTACTGTAGCTTTCAGGTTCTCGAAGTGAATTGCTGCAGAACTCTGCCAGTAGTCCATTTGGCCATGTCACTTTGTAAATCTCAAATAGGAAAAGATGTCCTTTTTGAGAAGCCCTCACTTTACCTAGGAGTTTTTTTGCCAGAGAGAATTCATTGAATTTGATTGCAATGATTGTTTTTCAATGTATTTTACCCCAAATATACGTGGGGGTGGGTGTAGGGTTATAACTAATGAATGTGGGGGTGTTATGAAAGGAAAGTGCAAGGGGCTCCCCGCATATATTTGCAGCAAAATCTACCACAACAAAAAAATGATGGATTATTTTCGAGTAAATCACATAGAACCCACTTTAGCACCACCCAATGCCATCATATCTAAGTGATTAGTATCCGTCCCAGTGCCAACAGCACGATTACAGTGTGTGCTATCACCCCAGTTGTCAGACACACAGCCACAGCATCAATTCGTCAGTGTGCTGCCAGGTACACAGCCACGGTGCCAAGCCTTTAGTGTGTTCCCAAGCCCTTCAGGAGGCAGGACCATGGGAGGCAACACGTCCAGACCACACCGCGATCATGGTGTCTTCTGTGGTGCCAGGGAGCAAGATTGCTGTGTAGCGGAATACACTTCCCAGGATCCCGTGCAGCTAACAGCACATCACATGAGACACTGGGAAATAGGATTGATGCAACGACCAGACACTGTGTCTGAGATGGGTATTTAAACCTTCAAACATCTGCTACAGATGTTTCGCAGTTGATTCCTGCACCACAAGTGGCATCTTGCCTCCTGCTCATGTTCTCTGCCTCTTTGGAACATAGATTCTGCTTCTTTGACCACTTATTTCTAGATAAGGTTTTTTGGCAGGGATATCTAGGGTGATCTTGAGAACTTTAGACTTGTGTCTACAAATAAACTACGCTTTTGGAACTTGGATTAGGAATGTTGTTTTTGGACTTCATATGGGACCGTGTGTACTCTCGAGGGACTGCTTACCCTTGATAACTTCACTGCTGGGCGCCCGCCATCCATGTTGGAGCTCTTACCTGGTTTGCCAACTTAGCTGCGCATTTGTGATGCCTGGGGTCAGGTCCCATGTTCCCTTCCTAAGGAAGGCTTGTTTTTTTTCCGGTGTAGTCTGGGTGGGTTTTCCTCTTCCTCCCTTTCCTGTTCAACTCCTCCACTCACTGGACCGCACAGGTAAAGCGTATGGGCACGTGGAGGAGTTGATTGCTTGTGTAAAACCTTCCTAGTCCACAGAAAAGAAGGCCTATCAGTGCACCAGGGGCTCAAACCTGACCAACCTGACACCAGTAGTGACCACTGTTACAGCTTTTGCAAGCATCTATATTTGTAGTCACATATCAGCGGGATAAAACCTGAGATGTATTCCTGCACCCATTAACACAAGAGAATTAGAAAACTTGGGAACCTTGTGGGGGGGGTGGGGCAATCCTCAGGTTCTAGCTCTTGCCTACGCCCTGCAGAGAAGAAGGAAAATCAGTGCTCTGTCATAAAACATTGTACTTGGAAGTATCATATTGTTGCCCCAAATATTCATAACACACGTGCATTGGAGTCATTCCAATTTTATTTTATGCTTTTATGGTCCAATATAACAAGATTGATTTGAGTGCCGTTCGTGAGTAACACGTGTTTCAGCCTGTAGGCCTCTTTCAAAACCGGGCTTGGTTAAGATTAACCCGTACTTCTGAATAAATGTTATATATTCAACATTGTAAGTGAAAAAATAAATAAAAATAAAAGTATCGACAAATAAGTAAAAACCACAGAAATTTAGGGTTTGTGGTAAGCAGGATTAGTGGGGGAAAAGAGATAATAAAATGAATTACTAATTAATTCTGCTTGATCCTTATTTGGGTCATAAGAGGTTGCAATTTTATCTTGTGATACCGTTTCTACTCTCATACTTTGCTAAGTTAAATACCACATTCATATTCATCAGAGCATTCTCCAACTTTGTTTTATGAAAGAGACCCAACATATTTTGAATTAATCAATACTGTTTTTCAGGCTTTTCTACTACTGTGCATTATTTAGTCAATTGCTGGTATTCAGACACATGATTTGATTTAGATGGAATTTACATTGGTTGTATTAGTTTCTGATATGCATCCGTGGTTACTTTATTTATCCACCTGCAATGGTCCGTTGCACTACAAATAATGTAAGCTATTACAATATATCGAGTAGCATTCTCGAAGAATTATGTATTCAATTATTAATTTGAATAATCGTTTCTAAATGTTAGACTTGCTCAGTTTGGTTTTCTTATGGCACTTTACATACTGTGACAACTCTGCCTCTATTATTGGAAGTATAATTGGGATATTTTGTAGATGCGAAGGCTTACCTTTTGGTATAAAGACCATACCAACGGCATCCGGCGTCTGCTTTCACACAGCATGGTCTCCATTTTGAATTAACTTTTTATACCGCAGTTGCGGTGTCAGTCACGAGAGCCATTTTGACGCTCACCTAACTTGGTGAAATCCGCTTGCAGGTATACTATTAGGTGAATATGAACATTGAATGTAGTTCGGCCCCAAAGCCTACAAGCCATTATAGATATTAAACCTTGCAAGTTGTTTCAGACAAGCTTACTGAAAATTAACCGTGGCTTTGTAATACTAATACTTTCAATAGTAGTTTTTGACTATTGCAATGTTAAGTCACGTGGGCTTACCACGTGACTTGTTGAAAGCATACTTGTTAGATAAATATACACATTTAATGGAGTTAGGTCGCAAAGCCCATGGGCCATTATGAATGTTAAAGCTTGGCAAGTTATTTAAAAAAAAAAAAAAACTATTGCTGGCAATTAGACGGGGCTTTATAGTCCTTACACTTTTAACTATAGCTTTTGACTATTATGGTGTTAAATCACATGTGCATTATTGATAGTCTGTCCCTTAAGAGATAGTACATTCATTTAAATACACACAGAAATATCCAGAGAGTGAATTTGGTCTATGCTTTTTATATATATATATTTATTTAAAAAAAAAACACACACACAGAAATATCCAGAGATTGCTATGAATATCTGGCGCAACAATAGAATACTTCCAAGTACAATCTTTCAGATGAAGGATGGGGCCACCCCTTCTGTGTATTCCCAACTGAAACAGATACAAATGACTGTTATCAATCATCTTAGGCGCAAGGAGTTAGCCTTTATACCGCACCTTATCTTTGTGCACTGCTATAAACCATACCATTTTTGCAGGAGCTTCGTATTGCCTTCCTCATAGTAAAGACCCACATTGTCAATGCAAGAAGGTAACTGCAGCACTGGGAGAGGAGTTAGTAAGGCGTGGTACTGGTACATCCCAGTGATTCCCAGAAAAACCCAGCTCTAGCATTACATGGGCTCTTTATTCACAATAGCACTGTACCCCAGAAGGAAACGGTCTGCAAGAGGCACCCAAAGCACTGCACGCAGTTGGGAACTTACACATTGAACTCTAGACAGACCTTCGAGTGTCCCCATTGCCACCCAGCTTTCTTGCCTATGGAACAGGGCCGTGGAGGGTAGTAGTGCTTTTGGCCATCTAATTTTGGCCATTGTCACCCCATAGCAGTAAATGCAATCAACCGAGGCTCGCTCTGGGAAACTCAAGTGTCTGAACCTTGCATTTTTTTGCGCATTGCAACACATCGCATTATTGCAAAGTGCTTAGAAGCAACAAGAAGTCAGCATATTAGCACTATATTAAATAACAAAGTAAACTAACAAAATCCATCAGTTGGGGAAAGCCACCTATTTTCCAAAACTGGATCCCAAAAATGCTTACCTAAAAGTTCGCCTGCATTCAGAAAACAAACATCTTATTGCATTTGTGAACCCTGTTGGTATATTTTAGTTCACCAGAATGCTGTTTGGCCTATTTTAAGTGGCTTCTGTGTTTCAGAAGTAGATGTGCACCTGCTGAGGGCAAAAAGGTGGTGTACTTTCAAGATGATGTTTTAGTACACGTGGGCATGCAAAGCCGAGAAAATCCGACCCAGGGAAAAGTACTGCCCCTGAATAAAGAAAGTGCCATGACACTTCACAGAGACAAATGCAGCTTTCTCCAGCAATGTGTGAACTGCCTGAGCTACACGATCTCAGTAGAAAGCATGATATCAGGAAATGGCCTGCTCCCAGCCTGCATCCAAACAAGTTTGATGGCTCAACAGCATGGTGGACTGCTATGCAAAATGAGTGCAAGATATCTTGCAAAAAACTTAACACCTTTGCTCCCTTATGAAAGTTATCAGATGCATGTGGGGTGATAACTGCGGAACTGCTTTTGGGCAAAATAAATCTGACATTTTTGTGCCAAAGGGACTCTGGTCGTTTGACCTCAGGAAGGTCACTTCTTTGCTGTGAATGCCATTGTGAATGGCCTGGGGTCTCCCATGAAGCACAGGACATGAAATGATTAGATCCTTTGTTGTTCATATATTGTCTTTACCTCCAAATTCCTGAATGACTTGGAATGTAACAATTCGGTCCGTGAGAGGGAAAATCTACACTAAACGTAGCCCTTTGAGCATTTCTGTGCTTACTATTGTGGGGCCGGCGTTGGTCACGCGGCCGGCCTCACTGATGCTGGCGGGGCCCAGTACCATGCTGGTGTGCCAGGGTCACCCGGACTTATAGGTAGGTACAGGGCAGGGGCCTGTAAGGCTGTGAGGCACAGCCTAGGTGCTGGAGCACCTTGGATGCCAGTAACATCCTGGATGGAGGGTGCTTGGGCTGGATCCAGGGCACCAGGTTCGTCTGGGGGGGCCCAGTCCAACAGGAACCTGCAGGGCTGTGGTCACACTACATGGGACCTGGGCCACAGGACCTCGATCACACGGTGTAGGCCTGTAGGCCCAAAGTGAGAGATGGAGACAACAGGACTTCCATTGTTGGAGTCTGCAGCTGTTCTGCTGCATGTGCCTGCAAAGGCTCCTTTTATTAGCTTGGGCCATGAGTGTCATGGCCCATCTTAAAAGGGCAATACACGTGGGAGGGACACATCCCCTTAAAAGGGTAATACACATGGGAGGGTCACACATCACACTTACTTTACCGACTGATTATAAACCTCTAATCCACATTCTCCCTCCAGGTGGCACTAAAGAAGATTCAACAAGCTTAGCTCGTTGGACTACTAAGCCTTAGTCATTTGCATTCAATGGCGAGCATGTTGCTAGTTGCAGGAACATGCAGGAAGAGTTTTGTCCCATTTACCCATGACAGGTGCGATCTCCCACAACAGGGCTAGAGAGCAACACGTGATTGCTTGAGTCTCTGGTGCCTCAGAAGTCACACATGACTCAGCTCAGAGGCACAATGGCTGTTCGCCCTGGTCACCAACTCACTCAGATATTCCTCACATACGCCAACGTAGTGTAGCTTGTTCTAAACGCATTTGACGTACGTCCTGGAAGATTGGGGAAAGACTGTCTGCCCAATTCAACATGGATAGTGGAAAAGTCTTGGGGTAACCTAGGCAGGATGTTTGTGTTTGTCTAGATATTTAGGGCCTAATTTATGCAATTTTTAGCCAGGTGCAAAGTGTCTTTGCACACTGCCAACAAACAATCTGATTCACAGAGTGGTGCAAAGTGTATTTTAGCAGTGCAAAGTGGCTTTGCACCAGTGAAAAGTCAGTACAGAGTCACTTTGGACTTCAAAAATACACTTTGCATTGCTCTCTGAATCAGGATGTTTGTTGGCAGTGCAAAGTCACTTTGCACCGTGCTAAAATTTCCAGGAATCGGGCCCTTAGTGTTTGCATTGAGGCACTTAGTTACACACATTTGTGCTACTTTGGGTGATAGCTGTGCTGCCACATCTCTTCGACAGGTGAATGTAGATAATATACAGGGGACCGTTACCCCTCACTAACTCCAGGTCTCTTCTATCCCGTCTATGAATCTGTCCTGATGCTTGAGTGATGGTGTCTGTTAAGACGGATTTCTGAACTCTGCCCTGGTGGCGCAGAAGTTCAGAAGGCCAACCTAATTACTTGGAACAGGGTAACCTCTGGACGAGCCAGACCAATCAAGGTAGCGATCGCGGCGGTCAAGACTAGGTCTCAAGAGGGGTGAGGGTGACTGAAAGCCCGCAATGAGCACACAAAGCAAGATCACTTACAAACTACTCCAAACAGTTGTTATATTAAAAATATATACACATTTATTTCAAGGCCTTTAAAACAATGACCGTAGCAAGAAAATCACAATATAACGATAGTAAACCAACACATACCATATCAACACAATATATATACAAATACAACAAGTCTCAAGCGTTATATGCACGAAATGTGTAGTCCACCTAAAAGGGAAGGAAGACAGGCAGTGCGAAATAATGCTTAGACCCAGTTCGCCTTCAGAGGCACCTAACTAGATGGAAGTCCAAGCCCTGCGAAGAGTGGAGCCTTGTGCTCAAAAGTACCTGCACGCGCTGGTGCCAACGGGCAAAAGGAGAAGCTCTTCGAGGGAAATCAGGCAGTTCAGTTCAGTGCACAAAAGAAGAAGAACAAGTTCCGCGACTCAAGCGCAGCCTCAACAGTGGGCAGAAGCAGAGCGCGAGTACGGAAAAGGGTGCTGTTTGACACAGCGGGGAAAAGCAATGGGCTCCTGCAGGAGGGCGACCAGATCCTAGCTATGCTACTCACCGGTCCCCGATGCAAGCAGACCCAGGCTTCTCCGCGTCCGTTTCAGTAGCTGGCAGGTTCAGAAGAGCAGGGAACGCCTCGTCGTCGTGTTGAGTAAAAAGACGTCCCAATCGAAGAAACCCGCACAGTTTGTTACCACAGCAGGGCAACGGAGCGGCCGTGTGTATCTGCGCCAAATGTATACTACTCACTTGAGACCTGGGAACGCCAAGTGTACGAAGCGTGTGAGAGTGACAAGGGCTCGAAATACTACACAACCTGGTGGCGGTTACAGAGCAAGACTCCCGTGTAAGCTGGTCAGTCAGCTTGATGGCCCAGAGACACTTCCGAAGGCTTACTGGCAGGAGATGGTGAAGATGCCGAGAATAGCTGTGCCCGCTATTCCAAGGGTCGAAGTACCAGTACAGGCCTTCTGGTTCGATCAAAGGTGAAAAGGGTTTCACAAGGCGACAGCAGTGCAGAGGAGAAGTCCTTCAGCGGGTCACCAGCGATTCCTCGGTCCAGCCTCTTGGTTGCAGGATACTTGGCTCCTGTATTCCTTCGTTCGTGAGAACTCAGGAGATCGACATGGTAGTGGTGTTTCCATCCCCCTCTTAACCACGGTTCCCTTCGCGCCAAAACGGAGGGGACCCAATGGGAGATCCGCTCATCAACACTCACACCATTCGTGGACCAATCACGGACCACGGTGGTCCTAGGCATTCGCACCACCCTAGACTCTCTGGCACCCAGGATGTGTATTGGGACCAGACATCCCAGCCCACATCCTCGAGGCACACACAAGACGTGTAGAAGCCCGCAAAAGCATCCGTGTTTCGCAGGAAAGTGCATGCCCAAATAAGGAAGGCCCCGGGTCGGCTCGACCTGGGGAAGGTGAAGGGAGCAAGACGGTCAGTGGACAGGACAAAGGAGCCTCGTGGTCTGGCCATTTTGGGAGCCAGGCCACCATTGTGGGTTAAGCGCGGAAAACGCGCTTAGAACGCCAAAAGGAGCTCAAAATACAAGAAACGATCGCTGCCACCATTCCCGTCCCTGAATCACTTGCACCGATCAGATACAATCCTAAACGAGTATCTAGGGCCTGTAGAAGGCTAGAGACCCAAGAGAGCTGTAACTTAGCTTACAGTGCCCTCTTGTGTCATGTTGCACGAAAGCCGTAACATGATAAAAGGAACTACGGGAAACCGCGTTCCCCGGTGCTGACTGTCTTAAGGGCATGTCAGTTTCCCCGTAAGAAAGGAGCGAAAGCCCAGAGGAGTGCGGCAGAAGGCTGCACTTCTCTGGCGAAGTCAAGAACAAGGTGAAAAACAACAGCAAAAAGTTTAGGGGTTGCCACATGGAAGGAAAATTACCTACAATTATGAAATCTTTCCTAACAGTGTCATCCATCTTAGTTCTGCATTTGACTCTCTTCTCTGGGAGTCGCATACATTGATGCTGAGTAACACTGACAGAGAGAGACAATGGCAATGATGTGTTCACTGGGTTGAGAGAATGAGGGATAGCATGGCAAAAAGAATAAACAGATCAATGTATTCAAGAATGTCAAATAACATAGTTCAAACACAGTTTACTGAATGTCCCCGGCCAACAGCATTCATGGGCATCAGGAGTGTATCCTCCTCGGCATTAGAACGGTCAGCTGCCCGACTAGATGTTCTAGAAAAGCTCTCTCTCTCGTCTACTTCTTCTCAGTTTTGCTGACTGGCTGCCTGCTGTACTCTCAGAGCTTCACAGGTCCCAAGCTTTCCTCACCCGTCTCCTGCACTTGCCCCCGGGCCTTGCACTTGCTGCAGCACTCCTGCACTTTGGTTACAACCCATGAGAGTGGTATCTTTCTGCAATTAACCCATGTTCTGACACGAATGGACACACTTGTCCCTATTGCCCTCCCCCCACACACTTCCTTTCTGTTCACCTACATAATCTGAATGTACCATGCCTAGTAAGATTGTTTGTCTTGTCTTCCCTATGTCTTCTCCTCCCATGCATGGTTGTGCTCTGAATCACTTGTGTATAAGCGCATAATAAATAAACAATCAATCAGTCAATCAATCAATTAATCCTCCTTCTTCATACACTGAGTTTCAACATATGCATGCCGGAGTTATGAAAGCTCAGTTTTACACTTACTGCTCCCTGGTGTGGCGGCACTCAGATACCTAGGGCCTTGGCTGAATTATCTTGCAGGTGACAACATTGATGTGTGTGTGTGTGTGTGTGTGTGTGTAAAATAATGTTCAACATGCTGCAAATTGAATGCTAATAAACGTCAGAAATGGTACAATTGCTTCCAATCAGCAGCATGCATTCTTGTGGTCATGATTGATAGTGGCAACGTGCTTGTCTTGGAAGCAAGACGACACGGAACAACACGGGTTCGATCCCCGGGTCTGTGCTTAGAAACCTCTGGGTATTAAGCACGTTATAAATAACCTATCATATCATAATCATTCATCACAGAATAGCCTCTCCCCCAATCCCAAAAAGGTTAGCCCTAGTGAACATAGGCATCCCATGGCTTCGAACATTATGGGTACCCAACCATGCGTACAACCACCACAGTAAGTCATTGGTTTGTGATGATAGCATACATTTTGTTAGTAGTGGGGTATCAAAATTCAGAGATCTTAACTTTGAGAGTGGAGATTCACTGATCAATAAATATCACACTCATCCAATGAATCCTTTCCAATATGGAAATAAAATAAAACTGGTTAATATGCAGCTCCTTGACTGGCTCCTTGCTATTGATTTTAGAACCGTGCCAGTTGCCATTATCAGGATCCGGGTACAGGAGCTAATGTGAAAAGGCTCAGATCCTGTCCTGCATTAAATTCATTGGTAGTTAATGACACTGAGACTCCCAGACTCACAGTTCAAAGCCATTTGGATCTTTTGACTCGTGTATGACTTCATGATTCCTCTTCCGGACTGGTATGTGAGGATAAGGGAAAGGATACACATCGGCCGGATCACAAGTGACCAGGTATAAAATGCTGAATATCACAGAGTTAATAAATAAAATGTCAATCAGTGAATGGCACCACTTTGTTCACAAGATTACAATGATACTTGGGGCCTCATTACAAGTGTGGTGGTGTGGAATTATGGATGCGGGTCGCACCATACCGGCACACATTTCCAGACTGCCACACTACAACTTTGCGGGCAGGAGAGTTGCACCCGGCAGGTCCAACCCACCTGGTGTAACAGCCCCCACCCGCAGAGATTTCACGGAAGCACTGGCTCCATTAGCAACGGTGCCAGTGTTTCCGTTTCCCCATTCTCATGGAGTCCTATAGGGCTGCATGAGAACGGGGACTAACATTTTCCAGTGCCTGACTTCCCGAGTCACCGGGACTTGTAATATCCCAGTTGTACCGGGAAGTCAGGTGCCGGAAAAGTGTTACAAGTCGGGGGCAACCCGACGGAAGCACCAGCAGGGTTACCGTTGGACTCGTAATGAGGCCTATGGTCTTTGTCCCCAGTCTTTAAGTAAGGATACACAACCTGCTAATTCCCAGCTATAAAGAATGTGTGGGAGTGGGAGTGGCAGAGCGGAGGACTTATGATCGGGTTTGGGAAGCTAAAAGCCACTGATGAAGCTAAGACAAAAATGTGTATTAACAAATACGGGAAGACTTACGCACTCTTGTCACTCATAAATATGCCGAAGACCTTTGGAAAGTGGTGAGTTATTAGGCCGGTTTCCACAAGGTTATCAGGATGGTGTAGCAGGTCTTTGGTTTACATGGTCAGAAAGCTAGTGATTGGGAGTGTTGTGCAATTGCCATCATGAATACCAATATGGGGTAATTGCCATTACCGCATGTCATATTCTTCTCTGTCACCTCTGTTTAGAAGATAGTCCATATATAATGGTGGCGCTTGCATCCATATCAATACAAGGATATAGTCCTGATTAGCCCCCTCCCTGTCCTTTCCCACTTTCCCGGCCTTATACTTCATCCTTGCTCATGCTATTCTTCCTAGCAGACTACGGTCTGGTGACCCAAGGTGGGGTCAAAATTCACCTCGGACAAGGAAGAGGTGCTTAAAACTACTATCGTGGTGATTCCGACTAGTACAACATCATGCTAACATACCATGTGGTGTCCTAACGAGTGCTCATGTGTCACTTCATCCCTGCCTTTTGTCTAAAATGCATATAGAAGACTAGTAGTCGCATCGCTCCTGCCCCATGGAGGGAAATGTGCATTACCATGTGCAAAAGGGGTACGCATTTGAGAATGCTCACATATTAATCCCCGTTCTCCCTTCTATGCATCTTTTTGGCCTGCAAGTCAAGAGTTTTTCTTGACTTGCAGGTCAAAAAAGAAATGTGCTGCAACTTTTTGATGAGAGATTTAAAACTATGAGAACATTCCTTGATTTGGAAGACGTATTTCAGTCCGCACTAGAGCGTTATTTAGAAAATACGTCATGAGGTAAAGGGCGAATTCCGCCTGCTTTTTAGAATTACCACCATGCTCATAATAAGCTCTTCAGATATTCCCCTAGTTTAGAGTGTGTTTCCACGTGAAGATTTACGTTAATCAATCAGCTTCATGACACCCCCTCAACTACACAAATGTAAGCTTTTCTTGATAACTTTAAGAGCGGAAAAACGCGCGCGCACACGCACGTGCGACGCACAAACGCGCGCGTGGGCGCACGCGCCAATAAAATCTCCACTTAAGGATTGAAGAATGTCTTTCCTTGCATCGGTGTTCTACACAGGCCGTTCCGTTCCAGCGCACGTTACAGCTATTTCCAGCCCCTTTTACTGAGTTGCCGCCACGCCAGACCTTCAGAGAGAAGCGAGGTAGAAAATTCACTGACAGCAGCAGAGAGAGGTTGTTCTTTATAGCTTAAATGGTATGATTTTACTAAGGGCGCATTAAGTGTCTCCTAGGGTCACCTTGGGGGCAGTAAATCCAGACGCAGCTCAATGAATCCGAGATCAATTGAATTGGCTCTCAAGATGCATCGGCCGTGAGAAGTGGGCGCTGGACCCCATCTAATTGAACCCAAAATGATAGATGTGGAGAGGCTGGGCGCCGAATCTCACTGATCAAACACGTGGAAGCCAGGCGCAGACAAGAAATGGCGAATGTATCCATGCGTTTATGTGAATAGAGTGAGGATGCACTCGAGTGTACAGCCTGAAGATGGGGTTTGGTCGTCCCCTTGAGTTGTGATTTGCCCTGGGGTCGCTGCTGCTGTTACTCCATTGACTGTCATCTTGGGACAATCAGAACCAGTTACCTGTCTTTCTAAACTTTTTTCGGCTAAATCTGTTATTTCTTTTCAAATTCTCTACAAAAAAGCAAAGGCATATCTGGAGACAATAGACCATATGTACGGTCAATGTGCAGGTCGGTGTACCAATAGAATGTAGGAAAAGGGCACAGCAGACTTGAGTATAGTTTATAAAAACTTTGCATCAATGCAAGTGCAATTTTGCATATTAGCAGTGGAGCAAACATTGCTCTGTAGTGCATCGGTGTGCAACCTGAAGCTGTCCAGATGTCTTGGACCATGACTCCCATGATCACTTACCATTGACTATGCTGATTAAGACTAATGGGATTTGTAGTCCAAAACATCCGGAGAGCCAAAGGTTACAGACCGCCGCCCTAGTGCAATAAACCACATTCTTGTAATGCATTATTACACCAGGGAAAGATTGCCCCGTTGTCAAGGAGTTCCCCCTTCTCACCTGAGTTCGATCTTTGCTGGATTTCTTGATCAATGTCTTCTTGAGGACTGATCGAGTCTTGAATAAGGCGGCACGAGTCACTTCCGACTCCAGCGTGCGTTCAAAGTTCTGGGATGCAAGGATCCAGGAATCCGGGAAATTAGTACGCAACTAGCACACGAGTCCAGGAATCAAGAAAGGAAGGAAAGGGACTAGGAATGGGATAGGCTGGGAGAAGCAAGGGAAACAATACCGCGAGCTACAGAGCACACGTCTGGTCGGTACTTCGCAATAGCATTGAGACGCGCGGAGCCGCGTGAGGCGTGGTCTATAAATAGAACAAGCTACATCTAAGGTGTAGAGCGAGGAAGGTGTTTCACAGTGGACGGCCATGTTGGAAGTATAAGGGAGTGTAAGCCCCGTTGAGATAAGGACCAGGAAGTCCGAAAGGGGCGTGTTCTGTAGTTCATGACACCCGTTGCTAATAAGATTCCCTACTAGCATCAAGGTAAATATTTCTCTGGTGCAAAAACATAATCGAAAGAATACAATTTTGAAATAGAGCATGTTTTTCCCCCAAATACTTGCACCATGATCAATTGTACTTCACCTGTGCAAAGGCCCTGTAATAAGGCTCCTGATGTTGTGGTAATAGTAATATCCAACAGCATGATACAAGTTTCACGAGTTGTGGGACTGGTGTGACACAATTACTTCTGCGTTTTAGCCTCTGCAGATAAGAAGAGGCTAAAACGCCCACTCAGCCCTCACACTTCTACAAACCAAGAGCAAACATAATCCTAAAGGTGAAACAGGCACAGTCAAGAGACATACCTCCTTTGCCATTTGTGGTAATGTGGGCGGAGAGAAGGCCATACTCTACAGAGGGGTGTGAATGTGGTTCGGTAGAAACTACCAAAAACACAACAGGGAGGCTAGGGGTGGGTAGCTGACCTGTAGCTGTACCCTCAGTTAACCACACATAGAATACACAGGTATCAAACTCAATTTACTTAAATGTTACTGTCATCAATGTGTTCAACCCATCTTTCCCGCCAACCATGCTAACTCTTCCCTCCTGAGGTGTACGACCCTAGTATGCGCTGGTGTGCTGCTTATCTAGGGTTAGGGTATAGGTAAGGTAGAAGAGGCTTGCCCTGTCTAATTCAGGCAATAAGTATGTTTTTCAGTACCAAACTCAAAATTCAAAATCTAAAAACACACTCCTGAGGTCACTGTGTGTTGTGCGCCAAAGTGTGCTGGAGGCCATACAGGATAGTTTTATCTTATTAAATTCTCTTGACCCCACAATAGGATTAAAAAGCACAACAAAAACACAGAGTTATGTTTGAAGGTACAGCTCCAGGAATGTGAGCTGTCTCCTTTGCTGATGTTCCTTTTGCACTAATGTTCCTGTAAGTGGTATTCAATAGCCACAGGAACCAAGAACGGGCCTACCGGTTTCAGTGGCTTATCAGGCTGTGCCACTTTCTTCAGGGCCTCAGTACCAGTTCGGAGCTGACAAAATGCAGGCTATGGATGATAAAATTCACTGCATCCCGGTCTGCAGTGTCTTGCCCCGCCACAGCTGCATGGGGCGTTATTGTGCATCTTCACGGTGTGGGTCTTCCAAATAGACCCAGTCGCCTTTGGTTTCAAATTCGAGATCACAAAAAGCTTGCGATTTGGAATTTTGAGTTTGGTACTGAGAAACGTATTTGTTGCCTGAATTAGATAGGGCAAACCTCTTCTGTGCCCCCTACTCTCTAGGCAATGGGGCCAAATGTGCTTATTGAGGGTCCTCTGCAGCCTTAGACGACTGCCTGATATTGAATTGTCGTAGAATTGAACTGGACCTCCCTGGAGTGGGATACACTAAAGAGCATCTTTAACATTAATGAAACCTAGGGTAGGCCTGACCAATGGTGTCAGGGCTAGATTTGTTTTTAGAGAACACATATGGAGGAACCCAGGTTGCACCCAAATAGATGAAAATGAAGTAGTTGAAGTGAGGAGTCTGTAAGGGGTCAAGTGAAAGACCCAGACACAGTAGCATGCTAGGTTTTTGGTTATAAACCTTTATTGTTAACCTTATAAGAAGGGTTGGGGAAATCATATCTATCTCTAACTCTATGAGGGGTTTTCCTGCCTCAACAAAACTAAGGAACGTCTGTGTCAGGATGTTAAAGAAACAAAGTGTCTTCAGTCCTGTGTCCAAAATCCTAAAGTGACCCTTACAATCTAAATTAAATACAAGGTGAAAATGGGGATTTCTCTGAGCTATAGATTTAAAGCTTTCTCTTGAAGTTTCAAACATAAAGTTCTCTTGAATCACAACATAGTTCTCTTGAATCCTTTAAGGCAGTGATCCCCAACGTGTAGCTCGCGAGCAACATGTTGCTCTCCTGACCCTAAAATGTTGCTCACCCGTTGCTCTGGGTCATTGTGTGAAGGATAAGAAGAAGGACATTCAGATATGAGACAACAATGGCAGTGTACCCTGAGCCAGAACTGTGCAGGAAGGCTAGCCAATCAGCCTACTCTATTTGACAGGCATGACATACTGTTAGGTATTGACGCTTTAGCTGTGGAGGCATCAGTAGAGTGGTCTGAGTGGTGGGGCAGGCCAGGTGGGTGCAGGGAGCAAGGGGGGGGGGGGGTTACAGAAATTAATCTCGTGGGGCTTCAGATGAGACAGTCCCCAGTGATTGAAGAGAACCTGAAGCACTGAAACTAAGCTGGCCTGGCCACCCATGTGAATACCCATGGTACTGCTCTGTAATCAGAAGTAAAAAGGACTCCCCACTGAATCCACCCTTATTCAGACAATCCCTGTCTTAGCACTCTAACATGTATATGCTACTTGAAACTCTGGTACACTATGAGGTGCATCGCTGGATGGGTCAAGAATACAATCTACAAAGTTAATGTTGCCGCCAACTGAGCCTTCCCCCGTTGCACTCAGGTAGACCGCAAAGGGGTTAGTCGTTGAATAGTACGAAAAGAAGTAGGAAAATAAGTGACTTGAATGCCCAACTGTCAAGGAAGTTCCAATAAGATTCTTTTGTACATGTATGATTTGCGTTTGTTGCCAAAATGTAATTTTTTGGTCCAAAATGTTCCACAATAATTGCATAAACATTTTCATCTTCTGATTCTTCTTTCTAGTACGGAAGTGCATTAATGGGAAAAATAATTGAACCAAATGCCTGTGTTTTTGTTCTGGTGACAATTGCCAGCTTCTGTGCCTTTATACAGCTGGTGCCCACATATTGGGCAAATAAGTGGCATGCATGCTCAAACGTTCCTTCTTGAACAATTTGCTTATGCCAGTTTCTTTACATGTGAAGTTTGTGTTTGCGGGCCCCATGCTTCATAATTGGCACAAATGTTACATACTATTTGTATTGCAGTTCCTGGTGGGAACATTCACATTGTATGATGCTTTGCTTATCTGGCATATGACTAATGGATTACTAAGGAGAATGAGCTCCAAATTGTGCACACTTAATTAGTGTAGCTACCAATTGGAATTCACTTATGTTACTGAAAATAATTTCTTAGTGATATAGAAATTATTTTTACTTTAGTATAGTGTTTCTTGCTAGATTCTTCCTGCTTCTAAATTCTTTAAGAACGGATATTACCCAATGTAATGTAATGAATTAATCAACCTCGAGCAATGAATGGCTAAGTCGACCCTGCCACATGTATGAACATGCGAAGTGCAGGCTGGCCCCATGTCAAGGGAGTGCACTTAACAATTGAGGTATACAACCATAAACATGTAATGTGTACAATATGAAGGAAGAATGCCACCCCTTCTGTAAAGTGGTCTTCAAAAGTTACAGTTTATGTACAATGTTACTGGCCCACTAGCATGCTTAAGAATGCACCACTTACAACTATATTTCCCAGGGGATTGCTTGGGGAAAGAGTACCCAAATCCATCAGAAATCATTTTTTTTTATTCCTAATCACTTGTCTTCAATGTAACAGACCTTGAGTGCTTTAAAACGCACTATTTTCCGCTAGATTTCTTAGGTGGATAACCCTCCCCTCATACAAAGCCTGGTTGAAATGATCTTTAAATTCTACCATATTCTGTCTAGTTTTACTCATCCTGTTCTCCTAAAAATGCCCAATTTGCCCCTAAAGATCCTGACAATCCCTTTGGAGGGATAAATGGGGCAGCACCAAAATAAGCCTTTATATTTTGGAGTAAATGCTACTGTTAAAACGTGCTTAAAAAACATTTACCATTAAATCGCTTGAACATTTCCTGGGAGAGAACTCCAAGCACTCAAATATTTTCATACATCCTGCAATGTTTTTGAATAATTTTGCTGGCCCAGTGCCTAGAAATGCACTGATTGCCACTTAATTTACTAAAGATTGTATTTCTATACCAGTTTAATGTCAAAAGATGTTATGATTTGTTCCAATCATTTTACCACTGAATGCCGATAAATTGCATAAAAGTGCTGAAGTTGCTCACCATTTCATCTGACGCTCAAATGTTGCTCATTGCTAACAAAAGGTTGGGGACCCCTGCTTTAAGGGGTATGATTCTTCCCTTTTCTGTTACACACCTTCTCAATCCTCCTTCCTTTTCCTGGTAAACTCTCCTGCCAGGGTAGTGTTCCTTGTTCCTGAAAAGGAGATATTAACCTTCCCTTTTTATCATTTATCTTTTCACCCCATGTTTACTCACCTGCCAGGGCGTTGTCATGTTCTCACTTGAATGTGAGTCTCAGACTCACAGTTTGCCTGGTTCACTAACCTGCCAGGACGTCTCCGCGTTCTTTTCAGTTACTTTTTTATCAAGCTCACAACACTTCTCCAATATTGGGTCAACAACCCTTTCTCATTAAGTCCACTGCCTTTATTTAGGCGCTTTTTCACAACATCTGTGTCTGCAATAGTTCCACTGGCTTTGCTTATGCTCTTTTTCTCAACAATGTTCATATTGGTAATAATTGCACTGCCTTTATTTAGGCTCTTTCTTTCAACAATGTTTGTATCAGTAATATTTGCAATGCCTTTACTCAGGCTCTTTCATTCAACAGTATTCGGTTTGGTAATGGTTTCACTGTCTTCACTTGGGTTCTCTTGTGTAGTATACAGTGCACAGCATTCACTAAGAAGGGCCCTGGTAACCTGCTCACTATCATTGGGCTTAACATATTTGTGTGGCATCTTCAGCGTTCCTCATGTTTCACCGGCATCTGTGCTTCTGCTCCAATGACCTTCAGTGTGCCTTTTGAGTAGTTTGCTTCCCAAATTATGCCTTCCCCTTTGTTCGACAGCTCCAGATGCCCACAACAGAAAAGTGACAAACTTCTCCTAACCTGGCTCCTCTGCACACTGCATCGGTTGGACTCTGTGTGTCATCCTCCACAGTGTCAGCATCTGTCAGGTGCCTCTCCAGTATCTGGCTCTCTCATTCTCTTGAATGAGTCCAGTGTCCCTTTTAAATGTCCCAGTCTTTCTCTACAGTTTCCAAAGCCAAAAAAACGCAGCGTTGGCTTATCGTGTCCAGTCATCCTCTTAACTCCATCCCCCTCCTCATCTTAGTACCAAAAATGTTGCTCCTTATGCCCGCAAAAATGTCTCTCTTCTGTTTGGGGCTGCTTAATGGATGGAATGTTCAAGGTTAAAGCATCTGAAGTGCTTAATAGATGTTCTTAGTTTAGTTTAGTTTAGTTTATTACTTGTATTGCACACCAGACCCAGGGGCATCAGGGCGCATTGCATAAGACAGCTTGCTTGGTTACATAGGGTACATATTCATACATAGGTGCAATCAAAGATTACAAAAGTACAGACAGGTGTGAGAGGATGATGCCTAGTAAAGAAATAGAATACTATATACATTTATACATTTGCATATTGTCACATGGGTACAATCAGATATTACATAGAGTACAGTCGGAGGTGAAAGATGTTGCTAATCAGGAGACAGAGTAGAGTGCTATATACATTTGGGAAACATATTGTATGTGCAGTGTTAGAGCGGGAGGTGGTTTAGGAACATAGGCCAGATTGCTTATCTGATTCTTTAATCCAGTTTATGAAGTTTTGCCAGAATTTTAAGTAAGGCTGATCTTCTCGCATAGGTGGGGGTAAGGCATTTCTCATTTGGGCTGGCTTTACTGGGAAGCTGCATCCTCCGACTCTAGCGAGTTTTAATCTTGGGACCAAGAGACAGTTGGCGTACGACGATCTAGGTGGTCTTATCGCGGTTTTCCTAGTGAATCTCTCAGTAAGGTAGCAAGGTGCTGCATTATTGAGGCATTTGTATGTGAGAGAGGATACTTTCAGCTGAATTTTTTCCTGTGTAGATAGCCAGTTGTTTAATTTTCATATTTCAGAGATATGGGGCCTCATTAGGACCCTGGCAGAATGGGTTAACGGGTTCCGCTAATGAGTGCGGACCCGTTAACACCATTCTGCCTGATTACGAGGTCCCCTCGCGGGACCCAGTAAGGACGCCTGGTAAAACCAGGCATTGTTACCAGGTCCCGCGAGGGGAAGAGGAAGCTAGCAACGGGCTGCTTGTAATCAGACCGTTGTTAGCTCCCTCTCCCATTCCCATTGAGCCCTATGGGGGCTCCTATGGGATTGGGGAAGGTCCGGCCTGGGTTCCCAGAGGGAGGAATTACCGGGCCCTCCGTACTCGGAATGGCCCGGTAATTCCCCATTCTGGGAACCCGGTAAAGGAGCCTGGTTTGGCGGCAGCCATGGAGCTAACAGCTCCATGGCTGCCGCCAAACTCGTAATGAGGCCCATGGACTCTCCTGGAGATTCCGAGGGCAGCTCTTAATGTGTTGTTCTGGAGGAACTGGATTTTCTTAATAGCATATTTATTGGCTGTGCAGTAAAGGGAATTGCAGTAATCCAGCTTTGACAGAACAAGAGCTCTTGCCAGGGTGATGCAACTATTGTTGGACAGGAAGGGTTTACCTGCTCCGATTCATTTACAAGTATATGCTGTAGCAGAGGCCATTGAGTTGATCTGTTTCTTAAAGGAGAGGGTCGAATCTAGGATGAAGCCCAGAGTTTTTACTTCAGTAGCGACTGTGATGGGATTGCTGTCAATGTTGAACATGGAGTATGTACGTCCCAATTTTTTGAGAGTTGAGGAGGTGCCCAGAATAATGATCTCAGTTTTGTCATCATTCAGGCATAGTTCATGAGTGGCCATCCATGCATGGATGATGAGATATACCCTGTTCACCAAAGCCAAATCCTTGTCATAATCACCAGTAAGAGGTAGGAGAATCTGAGTATCATCTGCATAGTTAGTGTAGGTGATACCAAGAAGGTCCAGATTATCAAACAGCGGCCTAGTGAAAATATTATACAGGATAGGAGAGACGCAAGAACCATCGGGCACTCCACAAGAGATGGGGATGGGGTCAGCCGCTGATGTGGGGGAGAAGACTCTCATAGTCCTGTTGTTGAGAAATTATTCAATCCAAACTATGGCTTCATTAGAGAAGTATGCTGCTGAATCCAGATGTCTGCAAAGGATCCCGTGATCCACAAGGTCGAATTCAGCCGAGAGGTCCAGGAGCAAGAGGAGGGCTGATTTTCCTTAATCTCTGAGCTCATCAATTTGTGCTTTTAGGTCTATTTAGGCTGTTTCGGTCCCGTGCTGGGGTCGGAAGCCTGACTGTCGATCGCCCAGCAAGTGGTTGGATTCCAGGTGTTGCTGTATTTGTATATAAGCCATTTTATCTATGATTTTTAGAAGGAAGGGCACTGTTGTGATTGGGCGGTAGTTGGTAGGGATGGCGAGGTCTAATGATTGTTTTTTGAGTAGAGGGAGCACCCAAGATTCTTTAAGGTAGCTTGGTATGGTGACAGAGGAAAATGAGGCATTGATGAGTTTTGTGATACAGGGCGCCAGGTCTCTGGCAGCATCATTTATCAGTTGGGCAGGGCATTGATCTCCCTGATAATTAGATGGTTTGAGCGAGAGAATGATTTTTTCACTCTCGGAGATGGAGACTTTAGTGAATTTAAAGCAGGGAGGCAGCCTGTGTCTGTGTGTGGTGTGGTGGTCTTTAAAGGTGATGTGCTAGTGTTTAGTGACGCTTTTTTATGGCGATAGTAGCTTGTAGGGTTGCAACCTTGTCTGATAATGCTTTCTGAATATTAGAGCACCAAAGTTTGTTTTACACACAATTATCCGGTATTGGGATAGGTGCTTCTAATTCCTTTACAATAGCAAAGAGTTCCTTTGTACTCAAGTTGGCTTGTGCAATTCTAGAGTTATAAGTTTCTTGTTTAGCTACGATTATTTCATTTTTGTATAATGCATATATTTTATGGAGGTTAGTTTTATTTTCCTCTGAGGGTAGTAGTCTCCAGGCTACCTCACATTGTCTTCTTTCGGCTCGTAGTGTTTTCAGGTGTGGTGTGTACCAAGTGCTGAGGTGGGCTTTAGGTTCGCTTAGTTGCATTTTGAGAGGTGCAACTGTGTCTAAAGAGCTGGACATGCTTTTATTGTACTCGTTCACCAAGGCCTTGGGGCTTAAGATTTCAGGTAAAGAGTTAAGAGTGGGTAGAATTAACAGGAGTAGGTTATCTGGGGTAATGTTCTTTTTGTTCCTAGTTGGTATAGGTAGGGCAAGCTGAAATTTGGAAGGGGTTTGTCGTTTGGTTGCTAGCGGGAATGTCACGAGGTGGTGGTCGGTCCAAATTTGAGGTAAGATGGACGATATTGAGATATTGCAGTTGTAGTCAGCTACCCAGTCCAGTGTTCTCCTTTTGATATGAGTGGGTTGGAGCACTTTCTGGGTAAGGCCGAGGTCTGTTAGGATGTTAGCAATGCTTGACGCATGTGGGTCTTTAGGGTCATTGAAGTAAAATGATTTGGGAAGAGTTATTTTTAAGTCATTGGAGAGGATGTTGTAGATATCCTCCTCAGAAGTTCCAAGAGGGCCTGGGAGTCTGTAAATTAAGTGGATAGTGAGGGTCTGGGTTTTGTTGATGGATAATTTGGCCGTGAGATTTTCGCATGATTTAAGGTCAATGGAAGGTGCTAACCTTATCTCAAGATTAGTTTTAGCGATAAGGGCTATGCCTCCTCTGCGTGTTTCATTTCTATCGGCTTTCAAGATTGTGTATCCGTTGGGGATAGCCATCATAAGGGTATGGACCTACAGCAGCATGAAGCCCAGTTTCAGTGATGGCCAGGAAGTTGTAGTTTTCCGATTGAATGAGGTCTGAGATCTCGGTAGCGTGGCCGACCAATGATCATTTATTAAGGTTCCTGTGAAGTTAGGGATCATGTTGGGATTTGGGCTGAGTGTACCTGTAGGTTGGATATCTTGGTTGTAGTAGTACGAGTACTGGGCCTATTATAGGCAGGGTCGGTACTAGAGGATTTGTGGTTCAAGCGGTGGTTGATTTTCTGATTGACTAGATATGGAGATCTATTGGTGGGTTCATAGAGACTCGTTTGTGTAGACCGTAGTCTAGTGTTCCTGGTCGCTATGTTACACGGGTACTTTGGGAAATACTTGAGTATATCATGGTAGGTGAGTTTCCTGCCTTCATGTGTGTTGGATTAGGTGGGCCTCAAAGGGCGCATAGCCAGGTAAGGCTCATAAGGTTTATGAATGAGAGTAGGAGGCCAAGGGCGTAAATGAGATGAATAGATACATCGAGTGCAATGCTCTAAATCAAGGCACATAAGGGCACTGGAAAATAGTATGGCATATTGGACAATTCCTAGGTTAGCAGATGCAGGATAATGGGCATATGTAACAGCTGTGATAGCTAACACCGGGATTGTTCTAGGCGACTAGTACTAATTAATCACATATGCCATATGAAATCCGAAGTGTAGACTGCGCGGAGCGCATTGGCACGAGTACAGTGATTGTGTATGCAATGACACAGAGTGCATGGTAATTTAGGCAATGAAAGTAGTTTGGTGGTAGTAATAGTCAGATATTGGGATAATAGTACAGTTTGTGTTCTTTGTCGTCTGGTAGCCACAAGCGAGATTAGCGTAGGAAAGTTTGAAAGTATGTAATGCAATCACTGGTTTATTGTGTGCTTCTCCGACATTTGAAGACAGTTTCTATACAAATTAATGGTTGCTAGCACAGTTGTGGCGAGGCCACACTGGTTTATTATGTGCTTCTCCGACATTTGAAGACAGTTTCTATACAAATTAATGGTTGCTAGCACAGTTGTGGCGAGGCCAGGATTAATAGGGGTACATAGTGCTTGGAAGGGCTATTACACTCTTACCGTCAATTCGTCACGGCTTGATCAAAGGTAGCCGGATGCACCCACGCAACCAGTGCGCGAACAGGTGCAGAACAGGGCCTTATCCTCCATGAGCCACCTTCGGATGCGGGCCGGCTTCCGCCTGCCGGTAGATGTGTGGCAAACAAATGCTACACCTATTGCCTAGCAACGCAGCGGGCGGCCATTTTACATCCAGGCAGCATAATCTTGATTCGGCAGAGGCATTCTCAAAGAGAGTAAGCAGATTTACTGCAAAATTTTTCAAAATCAATGCTCCTCGTCAGGTTGGGGTATCAGTAGTGTTTGGGTGCTCACCTTAGCAGTATGGTGGTGTCGAGCAAAGTATGAAAAACACTGCTCTGGGAGCACACATGGCTAGATCACTGGGCCTGACCTGATGATCGATCGGCAGATGAGATAGGGGGAGGGCTCCTGCCCTCTCCACAACCCAATGGTATGAGGAGGGTCGCCACAGAACAGGGCCTTATCCTCCACGGGCCTTCTCCGGAGGTGGGCCGGCTTCTGCCTTTTGGCGGATGCGTGGCAAATAACTGCTACCCCCGTTGCCTAGCAACGCATCGGGCGGCCATTTTATGGCCAGGCAGCATAATCTTGATTCGGCAGAGGCATCCTCAAAGAGAGTAAGCAGATTTACTGCTAAATATTTCAAAATCAATGCTCTGAAATACTTTTGTTTACTTTTGTTTATGAGCCTGGCACCAAAGGCGCCAGGACAGTGTCCACCCAGGCCTCCTGTGCATGCGACCCCTGCATGCCTGTGCCCCTGACCTCATGACCATGAAAATTACATTCTGGGCTAGAAATCGAAAGACCTTGGAAGTCAGCATCTGTGTTACAATAAGCCATGTAGGAGTGTTGCACTGCCACATGGTTGTCACTAAAAGGTATGACTGAAGGGTTATCTTGACTAGTCTTTTCTTGTCTCTGTGGAGCTTGTCCTATCTTGCGTGGTTCTCCCACAGATAGCCACCCCCAGGGCCAGAGTGGGGCAGTTTATGCCTTCTCCTGACAATGTAAAAGAGACTGTCTTCCAGGGAATCAGTGACAAGGATGTAATATTCCTCACACGTCTCATTCATAACTCACAAGAAGGCCAGACAGTGAAAAGTAATTGCTAAGGTTCTTTGTATGTCTCAGATGCTACTATCTTTGAAATGGATTGACACAGAAGTTTGTAACTGAAATACAATTAGAGCTGCTATGATAGAAATTAGCGCACTTACCCAAGGAAAGGCAACCATGGATCACAGATCATCTCCTTATTACATTCACAGTGAATGTTAGCACCTTCCACTTCCACTTCATGTATCATTTTCTTTTGGGACTCAACTGATATCTTGGAATAAAACCAACATTGTGATCTCTTGCTTCAAGAGTAAATCAGAGATTTTATTTAAGACTAAAGTAAGATAGCACCGGTGGAATATGGTGAATAATTTCAAGATAGTTATGTAAATATTTCCTCAGAATTTGCACTCACAATTGAGAATAGCATGTCACCCTGAACCAACATAGGAGGGTTTGTGTGGGAGAAATTATTTCTTCCGCTCAGAATCTTTTTTTAAGAATAATGGGGTGTAATGGTGCAATTTTGAGTTACACTTTTGCAACAAAAGAAATGTGTATGGTGCCTTGCAATTTAGTATCAGTTTTATAAAGTAACCTTGTAAAAATACAACAGATATCAGGTTACCAATAGAGCACAGGAGCATTTTACAACTAATATTGAGCAGTCCCACTGCAAAATACATTCTTGATACCTGAGGCCACAGTATATGCCATCCTTGACACTGCAAAACAAGTTCATGTTATCACTACCCTGTAAACCATTGTTATACTATGGGCACCTAGGGTATATGTTATAATTTCCTCTGAAAGATCCTCATGACACTGGTGTCCATGTTAGATGTCATGGTTGCTGGAAACCTCTTTATGTGTGATTGTTATGATATGATTTGATGTGGCATTTATAATGCACCTGTACAAAAGTGTTTTTAGGCGTGACAAGACAAGGAGGGGGAAACAAGGGAGGACAAAATAATGATCTTATTAGGCCTTGTGTAATTCAGATTGCACAAGTGCAGGGAAGAGGGAAGGGGAGTAGTGCCAGCGGGGAGGGGAAGTCCAGTTAACTCACAAGTGCAGCCAGCGAGTGGCTTATAAATGCAGAGAGAAAGGACAGTAGGGATGCAGATACAGACCCTCAAGTGCTGGGCAGCGTGGAGGTAGTGCGAGGGCAATTGGACATGCAGAGGCCCGGGGCTGGGTGTCCAGTCAACTGGTCGACGCCAAACTGGTCGACTGCAATTTGGTCGACACCATTTGGTCGAATGCCAAATGGTCGAATTTTTTTTTATTTTTATATATATGTGTTTTGTGGGTTTTCGTGTGGGGAAAAAAAATAAAAAAGAAAAAAAAGGGGGTTGGGGGGGGACCCCCCCCAAAAAAAACAAAAAATGGGTAAAAAAAAAAAAAAAAATTCGACCATTTGGCATTCGACCAAATGGTGTCGACCAAATTGTCTGTCGACCAAATGTTTTCGACCATTTGACTGGTAACCCCGGGGCTGAGTTCAGAGAGTGACCAAGTGACCAGTGCATGGAGCAGTTAGGTGCATCAGCAGTGGAGAGGAAGTGAAAAAGTGGAAGCAAAAAGGAAGTTCTTGAGTTGCTTCCAGAACTGGAGGTGGTTCTGCTCAAGTTTGAGAGAGGCAGGGAGGCTGCTCCAAAGGGAGGCCCCAGCCGAGGAGATAGATCTGACCCCAACTCTTTGCTTTGAGAAGCGTCTAACCCTCATAAAGTTCGAGGTGGATAAGTGGAGAGCTTGAGATGGAACATGTTTTGGAAGAGAAAGTTGGAGGCAGAGCAGTCCTAGTCCCCAGAAAGCCGTGGTGACGATACAGAGGGCCTTGCACTTGATCCTAGTAGCCAAGGGGAGACGGTGAAGAGATTCCAGAGCTGGAGAAATACAATCTCTGGGCTTGAGGCCAAGGACAAGTCTCGCAGTCCTGTTCTGGATAAGTTGTAAAGGTCGAAGAGTAGAGGCAGGAAGATTTAGAAAGAGGCTGTTGCAATAGTCCAGCCTATAGAAGACCAGAGCTCTGGAGACACTGAGTTTCTGGGCAAAAGTGAGAAAAGGAAGAATACCTTTTAGGAGGTGCAGCTGATAGTTTGACTTCTTAGAGACGTTAGAGATGTGAGGAGAGAAGGAGAGGGTGGTGTCGAAGAAGAGACCAAGGTTTTTAGCCTCACAGGAAGGAGCACAAAGAGGGCCAAGAGTGGTCAGCCAGAGAGAGCAAGGAAAGAAGGGAGCAAGTGTCCCAATGAAGAGGATCTCAGTCTTACTGGCATTAAGGGAGGGATCATTGGTGGCACACCATTCCTGAATTGCCGCCAGACAGTCTGGTATGAGAGAAGAAACAGAGGTGGCTGAGGAGAGCCTTAAAGAAAGTTGAGTGTCATCTGCATAACATTGAAATTTGGAGCTGAAAGTAGCAATGCAGTGGGCAAGAGGTGTCAGGCAGTGGTTGAAGAGCCAGGAATAGAGATTAGACCCCTGGGGAACACCACAAGTAGAGGGAGAGATAGAAGAGAGGAAAGACCCCAGTTGTACCAGAGAGGGTCCGTCAGTGTGAAAGTAGGTCAACGAGGCCAGGGCCTGATCAGTAATACCAAGGTTGTCACGGAGGCGATTGAGCAGGATGGCATGGTTGAACATGTCAAAAGCAGAGGATAGATCGAAGAGAATGAGGTCAGACAGGAGATTAGAGACTTAAGATTGGAGAGCAAGTCTTCAGGGGTGTACAGGAGATGTTTTTGTACTTCTGGCAGCTCTGAAGCCAGATTGGTGGTCATGGAGGCAGCCAACAGATTCAGTATGCAGATTAGCTGGGAGATTGCCAGATTTACCAGCAGTTTGCCCTGGAAAGGAGTGATGGAGATCGGGTGATAGTTAGCCAGAGAGGAAGGATCGGCCAAGGGCTTCTTTAGAAGGGGGTGCACAAGAGAGTGCTTAAGGGTCAAGTGCAAAGTTCCAGTGGCAAAGGAGTGATTGCAGAAATCGGCCAAGGCTGGAGCAAGGGTGTCAATGTGGTCCTTGATGGTTCTGGATGAGCAGTGGAGAACCTGCTTTGACGAGACTTTCATAGATCAGAATAGTCTAGAACCATTTTCAGAGGTATACAGAGGAAAGGAGGAGAAGGGAGGAGGAGAAACGGCCTCAGACCGGCCAGGAGTGGTAGAGGAGGAGGAAGAGGGAGTGGACAGGATGTCCTGAGTTTTAGTAGTGTAATACGAGGCCAAGAGGGAACAGGAGAGGTAGAGACTGCAGCAGGATTGACTAGCTTCTTGCAGGTTTTGAAAAGTTCAGCTGAGTTGTTAAATGCCACAGAGATGCAGGCTTGGAGGTAGGCTCTTGTAACGCTCACCTGATTCCCACGGAGGCGCTGACCCAAACTGGACTGCTACAGTTGCTTCTATGACTCTGATGAGGCGTAGAACTCGGAAGACGCTCTGGGCAGGACCTCCGAATATTGACTGTCTGGCTTGTAAGGTGAGTTTTCTGCAGGTGGAAGAAAAAGGGGTAATTACAAGCTGGTTGGATACGTTCTCCCACCAATCTTCTGCTTTTCCCACTTCTTGGTTCTCGACTGGTCTCCACGAACTCTCACCTTTGGTTTAGTAAAGCCGAGCACTCCATCCTGCTTCTGGTGCAGGGGCGCGTGGAATCCAGTTACGTCACTGGATGATTTCAGTGTTTAGGCTCAGTGTCCTTTTGTGGCTTGTAATAGTCCTTCAGGTGCTGAGGAGCTGTTGGCGACACCACCACTGCTGTGCAAGAAGAGGCTCATGAGTATAGAAGATCTGAGGCCACTTCTGAATGAGCACCCTTTTATAATGTCCTTTTCTGTCTTTCAGGTGCCGAGATGCTGTGGGCGATGCCGCCGCTGTTGTGCGGTGGCACGTAAGTATAACTGAATTGTGGCCGTTTCCAAATGGGCGCCTCTGATAATGTCTTTTCCTTCCTTTCAGGTGCCGAAATGCTGAGGGCGATGCTGCCGCTGTTGCGCGTGAAGGAACGCGTAAGTATTACAGAATTGTGGCCACTTCAAAATGGGCACCACTAACAATGTCTTTTGTCTTCCAGGTGCTGGGATGCTGCCGAAGTGAAGGCCGCGGTGAACTCCGGTGTGATCACGGATGGATAAGGTAAGCAAGCGCAGCTGCGAGCGTGTTGCCCGTTTTCTAACCTTATGTCTTTATTTGCAGGTTGTCGGAGACTGGACTCTTGTGGCTGAATTCTGGTGAGTAGATGTCCCTGTGCCTTTTCTTCATCCACAGGTTGCTGCTCGAGAAGCTGAGGGTGTGTCTGGACCTGGAATGCAGGAGCCGACTCGGTGAGCGTCCTGCTGCTGTTGCAGAATAACGCGAAGCACGTGAATTCTATCGGACGTGGTTTAAATAGTGGAGAAGTGCTTTGGTGCGTATTCTTCCTCCAGCCCCACCCAGGTAAGAAAAGAGTTCCTGTAACAGAGGATTGGTCCCTCCCAGCCAGTGGCTGGGACTTCACCCAGCTTGGATTGTTCTAGGTGAGTATGCAGCATGGTCTGCCACAGGTAAGTAAACCCAATCACTACTGCACACTTTAAGAATATGAGCCCGGCGCCCATGGCGCCGGGACTGTGGTTCCTTATGAGCCTGGCGCCAGAGGCGCCAGGACATGGTCCAAAGGGCCCCTGTAGGGGTCTGCTGGAACCAGGGGTGTGGATGATGAGCCTGCTTCCGGGGACGCTGGGCCAGTCTTGGCTCCTCGGGAGTAGCGCTCATGACAGCACCCCCCCTCAAGGCCCCTCACAAACTTGTCCTCCCCGGGGGTTTTGGTTTATCGGGAAAGGTTTGGTGGAATTTCCTGACTAGACAAGGAGCATGGACGTAGTCATAGGGTTCCCAGGATCTTTCCTGGGGTCCGTAGCCTTTCCAGTCGATTAGGTAGAATAGTTTTGATTTGATGATCTTGGAGTCCAAAATGTTTTTAACTTCAAATTCGGGCTCTCCATTCACCTGAATGGGTTCTGGAGGTCTGGTCAGTCTGGTTCCAGGTTGCATGGGTTTCAAAAGAGATACGTGAAACACAGGATGTATTCTCATATGGGTTGGCAAATCTAATTTAACGGCCACTGGATTAATTATGGCCGTAATTGAATATGGTCCCAGGTATTTGGGGTTGAAGGTGCGAGGTCCTTTTAGCGATAAATGTTTGGTGGACAACCAGACTTGATCCCCAACCTGGTATTGAGGGGCATCGCTTCGGTGTTGGTCTGCTCCTTTTTTGTACCTTTCTTTAGCTTGTTGTAGATGTGCAGTCGCTTCCTTGAAAGCCTGGGTAATAACAGAGTGCAACTGATCTACTGCGGGTGTTCCAAGATCTTGAGGTGGGTCGAGGTTGGAGGTTTGAGGATGAATTCCATACAAGATGTAGAAGGGACTCTTCCCGGTTCCCGAATGAACTGAATTGTTGTATGCATATTCAGCTATCCAAAGGATGTCCTTCCAGTTGCTTTCAGACTGTTGGAGCATGCATCGTAAATATTGTTCGAGAGTCTGGTTTGTTCTCTCGGTTTGTCCGTCGGTCTGGGGGTGATGGCTGGTTGAAAGTCTTACATCGATTTGAGCTGACCGACAACAACTACGCCAAAAGTGAAAAAATAAACTGGCTTCCTCTATCAGAGATTAGTAACGACGGGAAGCCGTGTAACCGGACAATGTTTTCAAGGAATTCTCTGGCTAGTACTGAAGCTGAAGGTAAGCCTTTTAGCGGAATGAAGTGGGCCATTTTAGAAAACAAATCCACAATAACGAGAATAGTGTAGCCCCCGGAACAAGAGGGTAAGTCTGTGATGAAGTCCATGGAAAGGGTATGCCAGGGACACGGTGGAATGTCTAATGGTTGCAGAAGACCAGCCGGCCTTTTCTTTTGACCCTTGTTTTGAGCGCACACACCACAGAACATCACAAATTCTTTTATGTCTTTTCTCCATGAAGGCCACCAGAGGTGTCTCTTCACTTTTTCTGTGGTTTTGGCGATGCCAGGGTGACCCTCCATTAATGAATCATGATAACAGGAGATTACCTGTTTTTGTTTTTGTCTGTGGTAGGAATAATCGTCCTTGGAAATAAGGCAAGTCATTGTTTACGGTGAAGTTCTCTCCTCTTTGTAACCAGCTCTGTAAATCTGATGGGGTCACAAGCTGTTTAGTTTTTGCCTCAATATCCTCGATGGATTGCAAAGAAATCAGACCCAAGATCCTTTGTTCAGGAATTATTGGTACGGGTTCGGGATTGACAACGTTATCTCCCATTCCAATTCGGGAAAGAGCATCCGCTTTGCTGTTCTTGTTGCCCGGGCGGTAAGTGATCACAAAGTCAAATTCAGCAAAGAATAGAGCCCAGCGAAGCTGTCTGGAGGATTGAGCTTTGGCGGTTTTCAGATACTGTAGATTTCGATGATCGGTGATCACCGTAACGGTGTGTTTGGCCCCGAGGAGATTATGCCGCCAGGCCTTAAAGGCGGATTTAATAGCTAAAAGCTCTTTGTCCGTGATGGTGTAATTAATCTCAGGCGCCGAGAACTTTCGAGACCAAAACGCCACAGGATGCAGTTGGTTAGTCTCTGGATCCCTTTGTGATAGAACGGCTCCCATTGCTAAGCTGGAGGCGTCGGTTTCAACGATGTAAGGGAGATCCGGACGTGGGTGTCTCAGTATTGGCGCCGAGGTGAACTTGGCCTTTAGCTCTTGGAAGGCTTGTTCAGCTTCTGCAGACCATTCAAAGCGCTTATTATTTCTTAAGAGGGATGTGATGGGTTGTACCACTCGTGAAAACTCTGGAATAAATCTGCGGTAAAAATTGGCAAAGCCTAGCATGCTTTGAACGCCTTTCACGGAAGTAGGAGATGGCCATTTGAGGATTGCGTCAACCTTTCTCGAGTCCATGTGGACTCCTTTGGGTGTCAGAATAAATCCCAGAAATTCGACCTCGGTGGCATGAAAGGCACATTTCTCGAGCTTGGCAAAGAGTTTATGTTGGCGAAGTTTTTCAAGGACCGCCCTAACATGATTTCGATGATCAGCTTCCGAAGATGAGTACACAAGAATGTCGTCTATGTAGACGACAACACAGACATCAATGAGCTCTCTGAGGACGTCATTCATGAAATATTGGAAGGCGGCCAGCGCATTGCATAGTCCGAAGGGCATTACTTGGTATTCAAATAGCCCATACTTAGTGCGAAATGGCGTCTTCCATTCATCACCTTCCTTGATCCGTACCAAATGATAAGCTCCCCGGAGATCAAGCTTGGTATAAATACAGGCGTTTTTCACCTGGTCGAGGAATTCCGGGATCAGAGGTAAGGGGTATCTGTTTTTTACTGTTATCTGATTCAGAGCACGGTAATCAATACAGGTTCTGAGGTCACCTTCTTTTTTTGGTACGAAGAACAGAGCCGAGGATGCAGGGGACTTTGACGGACGGATAAAGACATTGGCCAGATACTGGTCTAAATACTGTCGCAGATGAAGGTTCTCAGGCTCGGTGAGGGCGTAAATCCTACTGCAAGGGGGAGTTGCACCGGGTAGCAGATCTATCTGACAATCGTATGATCTGTGAGGTGGCAAGGTGTTAGCCTGTTCCTTTTGAAAAACATCTTGGAACTCTCGATACTCTTGAGGTAATTGTGGACCGTCAGTCGTTGCTGGCGCTAAGCCAATGCTGGGTCGTGGATAGCAGGTTGGTGCACACTCAGGGAACATTATCGTCTTTGCTCGCCAATCAATCTGAGGGTTGTGTTTCTCCAACCAAGGGATTCCTAGGATTACTTGGAATTGAGGAGCCTTGATCACGTCGAACACAATTACCTCCCGATGCCCGTCTTGGCCTAGTAACGTCACTTCAGCAGTGGTATGGGTTACCGGTCCGGAGGCGATTTCGGTCCCATCCACCGTGGTAATGACGTCTTTAACCGCCTTTGGACAAAGAGGTAGGTTCATCCTGGAAGCCAATTCGCGGTCCACGTAATTTCCTATTGCTCCACTATCAATGTATGCCTTAATAGCATGCAAATGTTCTGGTTGCTTTGGGTTTACGAGGACCATAGGCATTATGAAGTGCGAGGTCAAAGAACTGGTTTTTAAGCTCGGCAAGCGGACATCTACACTTGTCGGGCGAGGTCGTTTCCCGGCTCAGGCTTTTCAGAGTTCTTGTCAGAAGATCCTACTGTCTTCTTAGGTGGTTTTACCGGGCAATCTCGAAGAAAATGTGCAGAGTTTCCACAATAGAGGCACAATTGCATTTGTCGTCTTCTGTCACGCTCTTTCTGGGTTAAGGGACCCTTTACGGCCCAATCTGCATAGGTTCAACGGTGTCGACCCCTTTGGCGTTGCTTTGTGTTTTCGTGAATACTTCAGTTTCAAACCTGGATCGGTCCGCCTTTCTGTTTTGGAGCCTATGATCCAATTGGACCACCAAATCAATATATTCCGAACAGTCCTGAGGAGGATTCACGACCTGGGCAAGGACGTCTTTAAGTTCACCACGCAGACCTCTGTGAAATAGCGTGATCCTTTTATCCTCGGGCCATCTAGTTTCCACGATTAACCTATTAAAAGATGCAATGTAGGCTAAGAGGTCCTGGTTGCCCTGTCGCAGGGAGAGGAGTTTGTTGTCCAGGGCCTCCCCTTGGGAATGTCTTGCAAAAAGTCTCTCCATACTCGCCTGTAAGGCTGAGAAGTTCCGAAGAATTGGGTCATCCTGTTTAACCAGAGGGATCGACCAATCAGCGGCGCTGCTGCTAAGATACGAAAGTACAAAGGCTACCTTGGTCTGGTCAGTTGGAAAGGCTGCGGGTCTACAAAGAAAGTGCAGTCGGCATTGATTTATAAACACTGCAAATCTTTTAGGGTCACCAGAAAAGCGTTCAGGTGGTGCCAATAGCACATTTCCAGGTAGGTTGATTTGAACGGGATTGGTTGAAGTAACGGGTATAATTCCACCCTGAGTTAGGTAGAGGAGTTTGCCCCGCTTGACTCTGTAATAACTGTCTGGCGAGATCGTCAGTTCGTTCTTTTGACATTATCAATTCCCTCTTAAGGGCGTTCGTTTCCTGGCGAGCAGCATGGACTTCAGCTCTTAATTCCCCCAACAACTGGACCAATTGGTCTGTGTCGGAAGTTTCCATAGCGCCTGGGTAGGAGATTATGGGTAGGCTTCGCGTTCTGTAACGCTCACCTTATTCCCACGGAGGCGCTGACCCAAACTGGACTGCTACAGTTGCTTCTATGACTATGATGAGGCGTAGAACTCGGAAGACGCTCTGGGCAGGACCTCCGAATATTGACTGTCTGGCTTGTAAGGTGAGTTTTCTGCAGGTGGAAGAAAAAGGGGTAATTACAAGCTGGTTGGATAAGTTCTCCCACCAATCTTCTGCTTTTCCCACTTCTTGGTTCTCGACTGGTCTCCACGAACTCTCACCTTTGGTTTAGTAAAGCCGAGCTCTCCATCCTGCTTCTGGTGCAGGGGCGCGTGGAATCCAGTTACGTCACTGGATGATTTCAGTGTTTAGGCTCAGTGTCCTTTTGTGGCTTGTAATAGTCCTTCAGGTGCTGAGGAGCTTTTGGCGACACCACCACTGCTGTGCAAGAAGAGGCTTGTGAGTATAGAAGATCTGAGGCCGCTTCTGAAGGAGCACCCTTTTATAATGTCCTTTTCTGTCTTTCAGGTTCCGAAATGCTGAGGGCGATGCTGCCGCTGCTGCGCGTGAAGGAACGCGTAAGTATTACTGAATTGTGGCCACTTCAAAATGGGCACCTCTAATAATGTCTTTTCCTTTCTTTCAGATGTCGAAATGCTGAGGGCGATGCTGCCGCTGCTGCGCGTGAAGAAGCGTGTAAGTATAACTGAGTTGCGAACCCTTCGGCTCGGACACCACTAACAATGTCTTTTGTCTTCCAGGTGCTGGGATGCTGCCGAAGCGAAGGCTGCGGTGAACTCCGGTGTGATCACGGATGGATAAGGTAAGCGAGCGCAGCTGCGAGCGTGTTGCCCGTTTTCTAACCTTATGTCTTTATTTGCAGGTTGTCGGAGACTGGACTCTTGTGGCTGAATTCTGGTGAGTAGATATCCCTGTGCCTTTTCTTCATCCACAGGTTGCTGCTTGAGAAGCTGAGGGTGTGTCTGGACCTGGAATGCAGGAGCCGACTCGGTGAGCGTCCTGCTGCTGTTGCAGAATAACGCGAAGCACGTGAATTCTATCGGGCGTGGTTTAAATAGTGGAGAAGTGCTTTGGTACGTATTCTTCCTCCAGCCCCGCCCAGGTAAGAAAAGAGTTCCTGTAACAGAGGATTGGTCCCTCCCAGCCAGTGGCTGGGACTTCACCCAGCTTGGATTGTTCTAGGTGAGTATGCAGCATGGTCTGCCACAGGTAAGTCCACCCAATCACTACTGCACACTTTAAGAATATGAGCCCGGCGCCCATGGCGCCGGGACTGTGGTTCCTTATGAGCCTGGCGCCAGAGGCGCAAGGACATGGTCCAAAGGGCCCCTGTAGGGGTCTGCTGGAACCGGGGGTGTGGATGATGAGCCTGCTTCCGGGGACGCTGGGCCAGTCTTGGCTCCTCGGGAGTAGCGCTCATGACAGCTCTCTTCATAGAGAGGACAGAGAATCTGTACTGCCTTTGGAGCAGGCCGCAGGCCAGTTTGTCAGGAGGTGTGCCCAATGCCCTTCACTTCCTCTCTGCCACACTACTAGTGCTTTTAAGGGATGTGAGGTCGGAATTGTACCAAGAGTTGCACTTGGATTCGGGTTTCAAGCGGATCCTCATGACAGGGGGCAAGTACATCCAGAGTGTTAGAGATAGAGAGATCAAGGTTAGAGAGGGCTGTGTCAGGGTGTGAGTTAGTCAAATGTGCAGGAAGAGGAGAGAAAGAAGTGGCAAAAGCCTCAACTGACACGCGCTTCATCGGTCTGATGACCGAGAAGGTAGGTGACAGTGCTGTATTCGGCTTGTCCTCTGTCGAAGAGAGAGAGGTGAGAAGAAAGGAGAAAGTGATCACTCCAAGAGAGAAGAGTGGTGACTGGGTTAGAGAAGAAGAGGTGTGAGGAGATCAGAACATCCACTGTGTGCCCTGCAGAGTGAGTAGGAAGAATAGAAAGAGAGAGACTGTTCAAGTCTCCGAGGAGGAGAAGTTGAGAGGTAGAGACAAGGAGCAATTAGGAGAAGTCAGCCCACTCAGAGAGGAAGAGGGCAACCTGGCCAAGTGGCCTGTAGAAAGTGGCCACAGTGAGAGAGAGGCCAGGAGAAAAAGAGTGCCTGCAGACCGCGCATTCAAAGGAGGAGTAGTGCTGCACTGGAATGATAGAAGAAGGGATCCGCACCAGGAAAATGAAAGCTACAACCCCACTGGGACAGTTGGTTCTGGGTTAAGAGAGGATTTTGTAGCCATTGGGAAGGAGAGTGTCGAAACCTGTGTCAGAGCTGGCCGTGAACCACATCTCGGTGAGTCAGAGTACAACCAAATCAAGTTCTTCCAGGAAACAGCAGATGTCAGAGGACTGTTTGACAGCTGAACGAGAGTTGAGAGTAGCGATGTGGAGCACGTTGCAACATTTGAAGGACTTCCGAGTAGTGGTACAGGCCAGAGGTGCACCCTGTGGAAATGTTCGAGGTGTCTGAGGTGGTCAGAGGAGTAAGGAAGAGAAGGCAGTTTATATTTAATTGCTTAATTGTGAACTGTAAATGTTCTACTAGTAAAATACAAATGTTTCAACAAAGTGTGCCCTCTGCCACTTTATTTATGATCACTGAAGTCTTGATCAAAACAAGTATTGGCAAAGCCAACAGTATGTGCTTTTGCATAGGCATGTTTAAGGCTCTGCTATGATATGCCCATTTTCCAGCTGTTGCCATCTTAATTCCAGGTATTACCTTTATGGAAGTGCCTAGAGAATGTCTATCAATGCCAAAACAAAAGCCAACATTGTTGGCTTTGCCATTCTTGGTTTTTGTGTGTTACTTCCTCCTCGTACTCCTCACTTGCTTTAGGACAGGCTGTAGCTACAGTAACAATGTCACATACATTTTTAACCACCCAGTTAAAGTTATCATTCTTGTCATCATTTGTTTGCCTGTTACCTCCTTTGTTTGGTATAGGGAATGAATGTTATGGGTAAACACATATCCAGTTTTTAGGGGGAAAAAATACACAAGGTAAAACATCACATTAACTCCAAGGAAGAGCTGCAAAACGACGTCTCATACTCGCACTTTGCAAACTTCCATCATCTTTTCTTTGCTCAGATCACTTAGGGCTCTGCCATAATAATTTTACAGTGCACTTCCGCTAAAGGCATTTATGCAGATTTGATATTCAGCATAATTACATGTGACGCATAAGCACACCTAATTGCATGTTGCATAGGAGTTTTGAATGCAACAATATACAAATAGCTGTCAAACTTACATTCACATATGGTATAAAAAATGTTGCTGCCCAAGCACATTTTGCATAGAATGGAAAATATATTTGCATTTATGTGAGAAATGTTTAATGCAAATCTGCATTGTGCACTGCCCCTGTGAATCACTTTCACGAAACTGCTCCCACAATATATGCCAGCAATCATACTGAAAATCATTTCCTATTCTCATTCTACATATCACATACGGTGGCCAGTCATAATTTCGAAAAAAAAATGTCGACAGACAAAAATGTCGACAAAAAAATGTCGAAAAAAAAAATGTCGACTTTCGTTTTTTTTAATTATATATTTATTTTAGGGGTTCGGGAGTTAAAAAAAAAGGGAACAATTAAAAAAGAAATTAAAAAAAGGGGGGTTGAGGGGGGAACCCCCCCATTTAAAAAAAAAATGCATTGAAAAAAAAAGTCGACATTTTTTTTTTCGACATTTTTTTTTCGAAATTTTGACTTTCGACATTTTTGTTGTCGAAATTATCACTATAAACCATCACATACATGCTCTTGTGGCACCGCCACCCCACCAAACAAAACAAATGCCTCCTTCACACTTGCACACACACTCAGTTGGTTATAATTTGTGAATAGGAAATTATGGCACATGGTGCCACACTGCCCTTCACCTGTCAATAAGTGATAAGTGGAGTGGCTTACCGATATCTGGATTCTACTCCAACTCAAACATTAAAGACAATATACAACTATGGAATCCAGCTGTCTCTCTCCTGTGTCACCTTTCTTATTTCCTACAAAGCTCGGTCCATGAACCAAATAGGTACCAAGTCAAAAGATGATGAATAAATATTATCCAATTTATTAACATATCAAAACATTTACTTTCATATCATAAACATACATAAAAGATAAAACATGTGTAAAATCTTGTGCACATTTATAAAAACCAATAGTACAAAAAGTGTTAAAAAACTGTATAGATGCACCCTTATCACCCCACAGAAACTTCACTGCCTATACAAATCTAACAAATACAATTTGTGACAGACAACATCCCAACCAATGTGCAAAACAAAGCAATGGTAAGTAGCATCTTGGAATCCTTCAATCAGGAGTTGTTCCAGGAATACTAATCTTGGTTTAGTCCAAGTGTTTTTCTACCCCAATTTATGTGGCTAGGGTGAATAAAACAAAGCAATATATTATTGTCTGGTACCACTACAATTTCTGGTGCCTTACAAAACCCAACATGTCTCGTTCATAGATTATTTTGCCTTCACTTCTTGAACTTCATCAGGGGGCCAAAGGTGCCCTGTCAACACATCATTAGCTACAGTTGTTTCCTTTTGACCAACATCTGTAGGTATGTAGCCAGTACAGTGTTATTTCCCAATTCCGCACTTCAAAAGCTAATGTGGAGCGAAACCACCAAGAAACAATGACACAAAGAGAGTAAAAATACAAGAACAGTCATCAGAAAAATCATTAAATACTGTATGCTGGTCATCTTACGAGGCTATCACTCTCCTAAGTAAAACTTACCATTAACAACAAGAATGCACTGTCAATCTTGAGCCTGGTAACGGGGAGAGTGTCTTGTTAGTAGACGATAATCACACTATTCACAAGAGGACAAGATGGAAAGGAAAAGAAAAATAAAGAAGACGGAAGAAGAGTCAATATCTGTGGGCTCGAACCACATAAATACTGCAGTCTTGTCCATATGTCAACAATGTTATCTTCATAAAGCTGAGAAAAGCGAGAGATCAGGTGAACTAACCATAATCTAACTACGGCCCTGATATCCAATTGTTGTTAAAATGGACAATGCCTTATGTCTGTGGTTTACAAATCATCTTTTCTTCAAAAAGCAAAATACACCCAAGTAGTCATTTGTTGAATAAACCATTAATACCTTCAGTAATACTGTACAAGTCACCGATGATTGATTGTCAACTTGCCCACTCTAATAATACGTGCCTTTGTGTCTATCCTTGTTTCCAACTTCGGACGTGAATTTCTGAAAATACATAAAGCCGGTCGCCATATCCGTGTTATTCAATACCTAAATGTGGTCCTGACACAATCTAACCGTCACTTTCATTAGTTAATCTGGTGGAATAGGTCACCTATCAATCTGGTCTTAGATCTCGCGTCCTTGACTTCCTAAGCAGAGACTGATAGTACGTCTTACTTCCTTCCCGAACATGTACCCCTGTGTAGTTGTACGTGTTTCTTTCAGGAAGTTATGTGGAGCCGCGGAGCACAGCGTCGAATCATGTGATGACTCACGCGTCGTAGCAGCGTCAAATCACGTGACAACTCACATGTCACAGCCGCTGGCAACACACACCGCCCACAATTTTTTGGGAGAATCTATGCAGGGCGTCCCTATCAACAACACTGTTGAAAGATATCTATAGGTGGACTCACATACGAACGGGGCACATTTAAAAATGACACTTTCTCTGCTTTTACAATAAAGTATTGGGGTAAATAGAAGGATGGCAGTACTACGTGTTTTGGAGAGAAAGAGAGAGATTATTTTATGTATGCCTATAGAGGGAGAGTTATTTTCTTTCATTCCCGAATACATGTAGGCATGCACGTCGGGCCTATTTATATAAATTAAAAAATCTGTTCCCCTGGGTAACACAAGACTATACTAGCTACATAAATCTAATGTTACTGTTACTGAATTCGGAGGGGGAGGCATTTACCCTGACTCAAGCATGATAGAAAATGGTACCGAAAATTTGGTATTATGCTTCCAGTCAACCTGTTCATTCAGTCCTAATTCAAAGGATTTTGTTAAGAACATAAGCCATTGTTCTTTAAAAAAAGGTTTTTGAGTATGAGCATCACCTGCATACTCAAGTTGCCATAAAATTGCCCATTTGAGATATTATGCACTGTGACCCATCATAATGAAATGGACTACCAAAGGTGCTGTAAGATTTTTCTTTTTAATACAGCTTCTGTGTTCGCTAATAAAAAATGTTATTTTACGTTCTGTCATCCCTATGTATAATTTAGGGCACTTACACCAAATGGCATACACCACGTTTGCTGAATTGCAATTTGTGAATTATTTTTGAATCCATGGTCTGGTTAATCCAAAATCTACCTCTTTGGTTCATTGAGTAAATTTGCAATTAATGCATTGACTGCAGGGCAAATGTCCTGTTAAAGTAGAGAGTCCCCAGGATTCTGTAACACTTCTTTGAGAAGTTATTTTTAAGGAATATATAATTTCTTGTTAATAGCTCTTTGAGATTGGTGCTCTCTTATATGCACATATGGGCATGTTCAATGGCCATTCGCCACCTATTAAAATATGACAGTTCTTCTTAACTTACTTTGTTATTTGGTTGGTTCTCAAGCAGAGAGTACTCACAAAGACAATATCATTTTTTACAGTTGGCTTAGACCGGTATTCCAATAGGGCTTCCCTGTTTTTATTCTTGAACCTCCTAAAGGAGGCTCTATTCTTTTGGGGTAGCTTCTCTCATGCAGTTTCAATTTCAGTTTATCTGCTTCTTCTAGGAAAGTACTATTTAATGTACAATTCCGTTTCAAGTGCAAAAATTGTCCAAAGGGCAAATTATCGCGTGTATGTCTAGGATGGCAACACTCAAACCTGAGTAAAGCATTAATATCAGTTGATTTATGCAACAGATGGACCTTCAATACTTTTGCTTATGGGTCTACTGTTATTGTAATATCTAAAAAATCAATCTTCTCTTTGCTGTAAGTCGATGTCAATTTCAGAAATTGGTTTCGTCGGTTGACCCATTCACAAAACTGAACAAATGATTCAACTGTCCCATCCCAGACGATAAGGATGTTGTCTATAAATCTTTGCCAAAGTACTATTTTAGAAAAAAAATTGTTTGGTAGGTTGATAAATATGTGTCACTTCAAAGTATTCCACATACAGGTTGGCTGCAGTGGGAGCCACAGGAGAGCCCATGGCCGTCCCATGAATTTGGTGATATAATCTCTTGTTGAAGCAAAAATAGTTTTCTGTTAATGCTAATTCTGCGCACCAAAGTACAAATCTGTTTGGTGTAGACCCTGAAGTTCTTTTGGTCAATAACACTTCTTCTAAAACTTCCAAGGTCTCTTTCTGTGGGATACAGGTATAAAGTGCAACTATATCCATACTTGCTAACAGTTGAGTACTGGGATCAAAACTCATATTTTCAATGCAGTTGATGACATCTGTGGTATCTTGTATGTAAGAATACATGTTTAAGACATATGGTTTCAGGTATTTGTCAGCCAGGTTTGATAAAGGTTCTAATACTGAACCCATCACTGAAATAATGGGGCGACCCAGTGGTTTGTCCATAGACTTATGTATCTTGGGTAAAGTATAGAATTTTGGAACCGATGGTTTAGATACCCATAGGAATTAATGTTCTTGTTTGCTAATCCATTTCCTTTCTAGTGCTTTGTCTATTTTGTTCCGAATCAAAATGGAGAGTCTCTCAGTAGGATCCACTTTGATCAGTGAATAGAAGGTATTATCATCAAATTGGGCCTCATTACGACCCAGGCATTAAGGGTTAACGCTGTCGTTAATCCTTAACGCCTATTCTGATTTCATGGCGTTAACCCGCCATGATGCTAATTACGCCACCGTAATTTACGGTGGCGTAATTAGCGCCTTCCCCACTCCCATTATGCCCTATGTGGCAAAAATGGGAATGGGGAAGTGAAAATGGGGATTTACCGCCCCACTCACCTTGGAATGGGGCGGTAAATCCGCCATCCACCATGGTGTAAACGTAGTTTACACCATGGTGGTAAAGTTGGCGTACTTAGCGCCTGGGTCGTAATGACCCCCATTGTCTATTGCATTCAGCAATGTATGCTGTTCTGTCCTGTAAGACTACCGCGCCTCCCTTATCTGCTTTCCGTATGACAATTTCTTGATTATTGGCAAGGCTCTTGATGGCGAGTCGTTCTGCATTACTAAAATTAGGGAATTCTATCCTAGAACTCTTTTTTTCAAGTAATTTCAGGTCATGCCATAGCCTTTTGGTAAAAACAACCGCCTCTGGAGTGTAGCTAGCTACTGGTGGGTCAAATTGTGACCGATTATGTAAGCCACTTTCATTCTCTTCTTGATCAAAAACGTTGTCATGGAAGTATTGTTTCAGGTGTATCTTCTGTAAAAGTTGTTCGATCTCAATATGAGTGCGAAAACTATCATATGGAGCTGTTGGGACAAATCCCAAACCTTTATTCAATACTGCTTTCTCTATTGGATTGGGCGCGTAGTTAGAAAGGTTAACTAATAAGGATGATTGCTTCAGGTTCTGCTCTCTTCCAACTCCCAATTGTCTGTTGCGGTTCGTTCGTCCTTGCCCTCTATAGTTACTTCCATCACTGGAGCTTCCTGAACTATAGGAGGTGCATCTCGCACCTCTTTGTTTTTGTTGGCTTGTTACTTGTTGATACAAATTAGGTGGTACATATCCTTCTTTAGTGTATTGAAATGCCCCCTCATGTGAGAACTGTACAATGTCCTTTTTCATCCGGGTTATGCAATCTTTAGTACAAAAACTCTTGAAGTCTTGCATTTCTTTTATCAGTTCCTCCAATCTTTTTTTGTATGTTTCAATAGGGACTCTTTTTTTATAGCGTCCTCCATTGCCTCCAGGTAACCTGTGATTTTGACTGTCATTTTGCGCGCCGTATCAATGATCAAAATCACCCAGTCCAGACCACACTTATTAGCTATATAGCTCCACTGGAGTATAAATTATTTGTCATCCAAGAATAACCGAGGTTCATTACGCACAGCGAGATCCTGCGGTAACGTACCGGATCTAAGATATTCACTCATAATTGAGCCGTGGAGTTCAGTTCTTATGAGTCTTTTTTTTCATTTGCACCAATTTATCCCAATTGCTTAAGTTGTTTATTAATGGGAGTTTGCCTTCTAAAAAAAAGAGAGGTTTGGGCTAGTAAGTCCTCTACATATTTATCATCATAGCTTTTTGTTTTGTCAGACGCCATTTCAAAGAGCTATGTGTTCGGTAATCACCGAACAGTGCTCTGAGACCGTACGATGCCACAACTGCTCAGCTAAGTACACACTCTTCAATTCCTGCCACACTTCACCTCTTGTGCCTTTCCACTTCAACAATCAGGAACCAGTTATGAGCTTCATGTAAAATAAGAATTGAATCCTTACGTTTTATTGTAGCATGATAATAAATGTTTTTTTATTTTTCATGAACTGAATCCAGCTCTCCGGCACTCCAACACAGACACACACACAGACACACAGACACACACACACACACACACATTCATGCATATAAATAGAAGCACACAGATGCACATACAAACTAAAATATACACACATTGCATAACATTGTAAACACCACACACAGGGTATACAAATACGATAAAATGTACCTCTACATATGCAATCTACTGCTTGAGGTCACACGCTCTAGTTCAGTGGATCACTGGAGGAGTGGGATCCATTATTACAGCCTACAGAAAGTGGAAGGAAGATGGTTGGCATGGACAGGCTATTGCTGTTTAATTGCCTGCTCAGAATCGAAGCGCCAGCTTGTGTGTGTGTGTGTGTGGGGGGGGGATGTGGGGGGTTGCTTCTCCATTTTGTTTAGTACCACTATGCAGCGTGACTTACTGAAACACTAAGGCGGTAATGGATAGTCCACTCCCCCATAAAATATGGGGGTAAGAGTAAAGAATGGAGTGTAAATAAAGGATTGTCGAATGGGTGTTGGGATGCAGTGTCGCAAGATCTCCGCAGTTGCTCTGACCTAGCAAAACTGCAATGCCCATGTGTGCAGCTCGGTCAGCACGAAAAGAGAGCGACCAAGGGAGGAAGCGGATTCTCCCCGGCACCCCTCCTGCTTGAAGGCTAGGGCCCTATACATTTATCTTTACATATAAATGTATAAGACCCTATATATAGGGCCTATGTAATTAATTAGCGACTTACCCAGAACAAGCCATTGACGTTCACAGTAGTGAAGTTAACTATTGTGCATTTGTAAGAGAACCCTAATTGCAGTGAAGTAACTGTTACAGTACCATGCCCTCTCTCTTTAACTCTGGGGGGTGGGGTTTCACACCCCCACCCCTCCCATTAACACCCTCCTCCCCCCTGTGCTCCCCTCTTGACACAGCTAGCCGACCCTCCCCTCCCCTCACATACATACACACATAATCACCAACAGACACACCCACGCACACGCTTACACTTACATGCTGCTTCCATGCCTCCCGCCTTTAGCCTGGCCTGGTCGTGCCTGTCAGACCCTGTGTCACTCCAGTGCGGCAGCAGTGTGACAGTTTGCTTTAAAAAGACTGCTCTAAGTGTTCTCATAGCGGACCTACTAAAGCAATTATTTTTTTCGGTCAAGTCAAAAAGTGATTTTCACTTGATGCCACTGTTGCTTGTGGTAACCTCATTTACATACCGGAGATTAAACCTATCACTTCAAATAATGTATTGCATTTTAAGGAATGCAGCCTCTCGAGATCACGACAGCCGCTGTAACCTCACAAGACTGCAATGCACAGCTCGGCGCAGTGAGCGCGAGAAAAGAGGGAACGAGGGAGGAACACTCCTCCTGCTTGAAGACCTGGAACTCATACATTTAAATAAACATATAAAGAACTAGAGACTTACCCAGAACAAACCATTGACTTGCAGAGTAGTGAAGTAAACTACAGTTCATTTGTAAGAGAACTCTAATTTCAGAGACGATACTATAACCTGGGATAACCTACTTTATGTACCAGGGATTAAATCCATCATTACAACTACTGTGTTGCGTTTTATGTGAAGCCACTTCAATCCATTATGGAGTGGGATCTCAATTGTATGTTGTTGGGCAACACTAAGGCAGTCATGAGCAACAATAAAGAAATATAAAACAAGCGTAATGTAAAGCAGCAGTCGAGTGGGAAACACATGAATGTGCCAAGCAGCAGGGAAACAGCAAATGCTTAAACTGCTCCATTCGCTCTTAAAAAATGGACTCTGTTGAAACTGAGCTTTCAGCAGGTTGTACATGTCATGCTTGATGGAGCAGCTGGGCTCTTACTAAGTATGTGCCTACATACATTATGTTCCTTTGGCAACCTGTGCAGAAGTCTTGCAAAGGATACAAACTGGTGCCCCCAGATCTACACATTCCTAACATGCTGTTTTTGGCCTGTCACCGGTCGGGACATATATCAGATCGCATCCACACCAACTTTAGTTCTATGTACAGTCTGGAGCCATAACCAAAGCAGCCAGAAATGAGGGAGGAGTTTTATGTCAAGAGGCCCCTGCTGCAGCTTTAAATAGTCGACGCGTGTGGCACTTGCATACTTTGGAAGTGGTTCAAGGATGCTTAAAGTTACTGCACATTTTCAGAATGCAGATGGCTTTCCATTGCCTTCCATTCTTAGCATTCTTTATAACTACTGGAATGATTTAGGGGTTCACAGCAGGCAAGTGATCTCCCTTTCCGCATTACAGCATAGCAAACAAATTCCTAAAAGTCCAAATTAACCTGGGGCCAGTATGCGAAATTAACAGAGGGCAGGATTTCAGTACAGCCATTGCAATTTTAAGATAAAACATTGGGCACATTTGAAGGTCTACATTGTGCCTTAATACAATTATTTTCTTTCTGTGGAAGATCAAATTCAAAATGTGCAGGGAGTCTGTTACTGAGTCGGCAGTCTGCGGTATTACTATGAAGCGCTGGAGGTGCCTGTGAGAGTCTGCCTATGCTCGCTACATCTTGTTGGAGAGGGACCTAAGCCTACAAAGTCTGCTACTTTTATTTGTTATTTATTTATTTAGTGTGATATATTTTCAAATAAACAAAACTTTTAGCAAAAACGTAATACATAAAAACAAAGCTAATCAACCAGATTACTGTTGAATAGAGCATTTTCTCTTTTTTTTTTTTTACATCAAATGTCCAATAGCGTATCAATCTTCCTCCATAATCAGGTGAAGTAGATGATACATAGTTTGCTTGTTCCACTCAGGCACAAATCCCACACTTCACTTGCATATTCATAGCCATTTTTGTCCAAGCTCTTAGTATCTCGAGAGCATCACACCCAAACAATAGATGTTTCGCTGTTTCGATGAGTGCTCCCCCACACAGACGCCATTCCCTGTCTTGTCTTGGAACACCCTCCCATGCGCCCACAATTTTCCTTGTTTTCACAATGTTAAATTTTAGTTTGATATAATCCCAAACCAGCGAATTGCTGATGAATTGCTGTACATATGGCGGTAACAAAGTTCGACGCTGGATATATTAAAGAAACTCCAGGGCTTGTTTTTTGTTAGTGAGTTTAGCTATAGAGTGCTTGTGTGCACTACCTTTCATTGAGGCCTTGAGATGAAATTTGTAGCTAGCCAGCATCATTGTGGAGGCAGAGGCACATTGTAGAGTCCACTGATTCAGGAGTGTCTTCATGTTTACAAGATGACTCTGGCATAGCCGTGGCACGCATCATCATTACTGTGTGTAATAGGCATATTAAACCTGCTACTTTGGCAAAGCATAGCAGAGTCTGTGGCTGAGTCGGCAGTCTGCGGTAGTCTGCAGTTGGAAGAGAGCCAAAGGACACTGATCTACAGTATCACTCTGCAGTACAGTATTGAATTAATTCTCAGTGGGAGCACGACCACGTGATACACTGTATCTGTGCTTCTGCTTGGAGTTTTAATCTTACGTGATCACGAGTGCCGTGTGAGAAACACTACTGTATTCTGCATTTTGTATCCTAGTGGAAAATCAAAACAGGAGGCATGGCAACTCCCTGGCATGCCCTTTGATCCTCCCGAATATCTGTGACTGATTAACTGTCTGCGTGGCTGGCCTGTTTGGATTGCAGTAATTAGCACTTGATTAGCACTTGATTAGCACTTGATTTAGTTTGACAGTTTTTATTAGCTTTTATTAATCTGCAGCAGTGTGGAAGCTGTGCCTGCAGGGCTTGCCCTTTGAGCCGCCTCGCCTCCTGAGCTGTTTGTTATTCGTAACCTGTGGAGACACAGCTGTAGATGGGTAAGTAATTTCTCTTGACTTCTCAAACAATTTCAAGCAACAACGCCTAATTGAAGCTGAGAGGCAGTGTGGGAGGTCTGCCTGGCACCGCCCTGCATCTGGTTCAACTTTGGCCAACACTGTCGTGCAAAGGAAGCAGCATTTACTGGACCGACAGCTGCACATGCTGTTAAGCATATAGCCATTGCCCAACAGAGACTTATGGAAATCAGCCATGTTGGCACCTATTTGTGAGAAGGACGAATGCTAAAGTAGCATGGCTGATTCATCCAACCGGGTGCTTGCGGAAAGCGATTTGCTATTGGCAACAAATTCTGCTAGTTTAGAAGAAAATAACCATCTTCGCTGTTCATTAAGAACTTGCCCCCAAAAAACCTTTAGATTTGGTGATGTGCTAAAGGGAAATATGAAGGGACATATGAGCGCTGCAAAGATTACTAATTACTTTTCTGCACGTGAAGTGATGTCTTCTAAGCAAGATACCGACGAAGTAATTGAAAATGTACTCTGCATTGAACTTGTGACAGAATTTACGTCCTCCCTACCGTGCTTATGGTAAAAAAGAATTGAGTCTGTGGTTAAGGTCCTGCTCCCTGGCCACCCGGTCCTGGGGCTGGTATCCGCACCAGAGTCTTAGGGAGCAGAGGTGAAAGGTGATGGTTTGCCTCTGATCTGTTAGAGTCCGGTGGCATCCACAGCAACTATGGGCCGGGTGGAGCAGGTAGTAAATACGCCAATTAGGGAATCAATAGACTCAAATGTAACAAACGTAGTAGAGGCTTGGGTAGAAGTTTAGACACTGCTATGGCCAATTGGTATTATGTCGTTGCCACAGAAACAGTGGGCAGCTTAATGATCCCTTGTTTGGTAGCTCAGCTATCGGTGGGTCATCAGCAATGTGTAATGTTTTGGGAAACGTACTGTGCCACCTTGTTGTTAAAAGTGATGCTCTAGCAAGAAGGCTGGAGACAGGAGAGGACACTCAGGGGTGCTGTTGGTTCACTAAGCCACATCACTGATACAACCAAGGTGCAAGCCTCTAGTATGGGAAACATTCAAGATCACTCCGGAGCACATTAATGGAAGTTGTACACTCTCTAGCCAATAGAGCTGGGGAACCATCTCAAACCAATAGGCGCAGGGAGTTGAGGGGGGAGCGGCGGGGGCTGAACACAACGTCATGGCAAAAACTTAAATGTGAGTAGAAAAGTCATCAGACAAGCCTTAATGTATGAAGACTTGAATTGTAGGAGGAAAAGGAAGGTTTTACAACCTGGCTTAAAGACCACTCCTTCTCATATTCTGGTATACTAACAAAGCTAGGAATAATGACGGCAGCATTTCATATTACTTCCCTGTACAAATTGGGTCCACCACCAAGAAAAAGGTCTCTGAGGCTAAGGTTGAGTACTCACAACTGTGTGTGGTTGACACCTCATGTGTTGTGGAAGGCGGGAGTGTGAATATCGTGAATGCTAAACTTACCAGCAACACCGAATAGAAACATTTGAATGAATCCACCACTATATGTAGCCCATTAGGAGATCGGCAGAGCAAGGGCAAGTCCAAGAAAGGTGCGGGGGAATTTTTGAAGAATAATAAGGCAGTGGACTTGTTCTGGGGGGAAACTATGTATAACCTTGAGGGTTTATTTGTAATCTCCTGAAATAGAGGGAGAGGTGGCGTGCCCTGTTAATGTATTGATACACACTGACCCTTGCTGGATTGACCTAAGCTTGAAAAACACTCCCAATTTCTTGGCACGGAATAGAAAAGTAAGGATGCTTAGAATCTGTGGTTTATTTTGTGATGGGAAAAGTAACCATCGGAACAGATCCAGGTTGCTGGAGTTGTTTCATACTATTATAACCCTACGCTTCATTAGAAGTGACAACATCAGAATTGTGGATATTTGTAAAAATGTTATGAATTAAACCTCTATTGTCCACTTTTAGGTAGGAAATACCATTGATTACATCATTGCACACTGCCCAGCTTTATTAAAGATGGGATATGAATGTTGGGTTATGGAGATTGATGAAGAGTGGGAAAGCACCGAATGGTTAACTCACGCAATAGTTGCTCACAGCCCTCAAGACAATCTCATACACCAGCGGCTATTATGGTGCCCCAACAGTCTCATGATAAGCACCTTAGCAGTGCTAAATTCACTTTAAGTAGAGGAGATGAACTATTGAAATGGATAGAGTGTCTCGGAGACAACAGAAGGGTTCTTCCCAGGCCTTGGGGGCGGGGGTTGAACTTTGTGGCCACCGTGAGGCTTCAGAAGAGGAGTGCCATTGGGATTGGCTTGCCAACATGTTAGACCATCTCAGAAAGCAGGGATCCTAGCCTTCTATTCTTGATGATAATCTGGAACACTCTGGGAAACTTGCACCTACTTGAGCAGGACGGTTATTAGAGAACATCGACAATGTTAATGTCATGGCCCTACAGGAATCTTAGCATGCAGATTGACCTGCGATTGATTTCTGGAATATAAATTCCAAATTCTAATCCAATCTCCAAATTAGCTAAACGGGGCCCTAGTGGTCACCCAAAAGGTGGTCTGATCCTGGGAGTTAGGAAACCCCTACACTTGAAAGAAATCTCAAGTGTATCACTGAATGTACTGATGGGCATGATCACTCTCCCTGGAGTGCTAAACACAGGGCCACCATGCTGTACTCTACAGGATTTAGTATAGTTAATGGAGCCTGTCCTTCTGATTCACTACCTCACTTTACTAGAACCTGCATGAAGAGCTCTAGTATTACTGATTATATCTTTATTGTTAATGCTCCTTCTCTGGCTGTAGATTTGTGTGTGTTCCAGCAACATGAGAATTATCACTACCCTCTTGTTGTTACTCTTAACATAGAGTGTGACCACATTAGTAGGGTATCTGCTGGGACACTCACGGGTAAGCCAAAACTTAATCGGATTTCGTGGAGCACGAAACTAACCTTCTTAGTAACTACATCTTAGAGAGCAGGAGAATTTAGTCTCACATGACCATTGAAAATGCTTGTTCATCTATGGTGAAATATGAGTCTTGCATGGAGAACATTAAATCTACAGTATGGAGGATACTCAGAAACGAGACTGCGCCAAGTTAGTATTGAAAAACCAGTTGTTGGTTTTATTTAAACAATTGCCCTTGCTTATGACTCGTGTTTCGGCTTAAGAACCAGCCTTTTTCAAATCAGGGTATTATGGTCACTGTTTTGTTATTACAGTACCATAATTACAAATGCATTGTTAAGAGTTCACATTTTTGTAATTGAAGGCAGAAGTAAATTATAAATATCATGTCACAGAGAGAGAGAGGGGTGGGGGAATGGGACGGATTCAAGGGTTTCGTTGAAACAAAAATATTTCAATTATATTCATTGACAACATAACAGTAAACGTGAACAATTGTGCACCACATATTAAGTGAGATACGCAAAGGTTAGATAGAAAAAAGACAAAGAAAATAAGTGTGGCAGAAGCAAAATAATAAAGGGACAAAAAGATAAAGACAGAGTTAGTTGAATGGTCATGGTATATGGAATTGTTCTGTATCATCCCATTAATTCACTATTCTCAAATCGTATGAATCAAATATGATTACCTTAATAGATTTTTGTTCCCTATATGGAGAGTCAGGTAAGTCTCAAGCAGTTGATGGGTTCGATCCCTTTAAAATTAAATTATATTATTTTTAGTATCTCACAAATAGTTCACTGTTTCAGCACATCCTAAATCCATAATGTAATACATGTTGTATTAAATTATAGTTAGTGTAAAACAAATTGTATGCTTAGCGGGTACGTATGTTTTCATTTTGGCGCTAATGGGACCAATGACTGGTAATCTTAATCTCCACTGGTTTACTACAAGAGTAATGCTTTTGCTCAATCCTAATTACATTCATGTCAACACGAAGTGTGTCCGATTCGCTAATATGTGAGAGCTTAAAATAGCACGTTTTCTATAGTTCGTTGATGATCCCTTACCTTCGCTTTGTGATAAATGCGTTCAATCGCGTGCTGTCGTTTCCTAGAAATGCTGGACGCCATTGAATCAATTAAATAATTTGTTGTTGTGTGGCGTCACGGTTGGCGACTCACCAGAGTCTTTTGTTAGTGTCTACTATTATTACACTCGAGGCGCCCCATTATGTGTATAAACTCATGTGTGTCTGACCTTGTTATAGGATGTTCCGTGGACTAATCTGTGTACATCTCCTTTCTTTATTTTTGTTACTTTTTAGCTCAGTTCTAATAAACTATACATATCTTAATTAATAATATGGCCGCGTGAGTCCAAGTATGTGACTCCTTGTCTATTGGTGATTAGTCAAATTAGGTACACCGATATTTCCCACAGAATGCGGGCAATTTAAATATTGGCGATCAGTAGTTGTAACCTAATCTAATGACAATGAGTGATTTTCATGATAATGCATTGAAATGAAACATGAAAATATATTTAACACGCAACACGTACAATTTATAGAAATGACACCATTTCATTGTCGGAATTCAGTCCGAGGACAGTCGAGTTAAGCAGATAGTCTTTGCCTCGGCTTGCCTCAGTGCTTTTTCCTTGTTCCCTTCTCTTTTACCCAATGTTATTTTCTGTAGTCCAATGAATTTAATTTCCGATTTGTTCGCCATTTGATGATATTTCTGCCAATGACAGGAGAGTAGGAGCCTTGGGTCCTGGCTTCCAATTTTCACCATATGCTCCCTAATTCTGGTTCTTAACTCCCTAATCGTGCTACCAATGTATACCAATTTGGATATACATATGATACCATGCACAACAAATTTAGTTTTGCAGTTGATTGATTGGTGTATTTTGATCTCATTATTGTAAGAGTCCCTAAATAAATTTGTTTTATCGTGTGCATACTTGCACATTGTGCAGCTTCCACATTTCCTGAAACCATCACTGGTCGGATGTAACCAGGTGGTGTGTTTCATCGTTGCCACATCTGGCAGGAGCGAAGGGCTTAGTTTGTTCCTGATTGTTCCCGCCCTTCTGTAGATTACATTCGGTTTGGAGTCTACATATTTGTTAATATTTTCGTCCAATTTCAGTAGGTACCAGTGTTTTGAGAGTATCCTATTGAGAACTTTATGATTTCTGCAGTACTTTGTGATAAACCTTACTGTGGGCTGTTCTTGTGTTTTTTTTTTTAGTAATGTCTGTTCTTGTGTTAGTCGTTTACTTTTATTTCTTGCTCGTTTCACGGATTCTTCCGTATATCCCATTGCTAAGAATCGATTCTCTAGGAATGTACATTCCTTGTTGAATAATTCCTCTGTTAAGCAGTTTCTTCTTGCTCGAATAATCTCACCGGAGGGTATATTGTTAATCGTGGATCTGCGGTGGCAACTGCTGGCATGTAAAGTTGAGTTTGCTTCGGTTGGTTTGCTGAACATATGTGTTTTGATTTCCTTGTTTTCTATATATATGGTAAGATCAAGAAAGTTAATTGTCCGTTCATTGCTGCTTCCTGTAAATTCGATTTCAAATGGATTATGATTGATCCCATTAAATCTAGTATCTTGCCCACTGTTGGTGGACATACTAGAGTAGATACAGGCCCTATCAGGTTACAGTGCCATGCTTCCAATAGGTTTATGGAAGGAAAGAAAATTCGGTATGTAGAGAAATCCGTAGATTAACCAAATTATACCTTAACCCAGAAGTGTATGCCTCCCTTGTAAAAGATACCAAGAGTAAAACATCTTAAATGGTTAAATTGGCATAGGTGCAATGTAGCATGTTCCAATTGGCATAACCTAGTGTACTCATCCCTCACATTTCCGCTAACTGGCAAACTCTATAAATAATCCTCCCAGACTCTGGTCTTCATCCATACAACCAGGCACAAGCAGTCGTCGGGATCCTGTACCACATACCAGTACTAGGACCGGCAAAGCGTGCATGCCTTAGCATACGGTCCACACACCACATTTGCTTACATCCCTGTGCCATATCCCTTCCCACTTCAACGTCTAATTGGAAAGACTGACTGAGGTTTTGCACCTATATTGTGTATACAAGATGCCTACCCCTCCCACCTCAAATGAATATAGATAAAATGAAAGGCAGATCAAACACGTTCATTCTTCATACATCATTGCAGAAATCAGGATTAGAGTGCCTTTATTAAAAGTAAAAAGTGCTCATGGCACTGCACATATCTGGGTTGGGATGGCGCAGGAAATGAAGGGTACTTTTAATGTTACACACACTCCATAAGTGCACACAACTATACACAGTGAGAGATGCTTAGTTAAATAGAAAATAGCTCCCTGAAGGAAAATACTCTTACAAAAATATATTTCAAAATGAATACTCAAGCACTAAATGGTTTCCAGGCCTAAGCCAGGTGTGGAGGACTATGACTCATGTCAAGAGTTTTCAGACAAACAACAGAGGCTGATACATCAGAGATAGTCATTGGCAGATCCTCGCATTTAGGTAATTAGGTTTCTTAGGTTAAAATTGAAAATTGGCAGAAAAAGAAGTTAGGACTGAGAAGGGGCCAGATAATTAGGTGAAGTTTAGATACATGTATCTATGTTCTTATTAAAGAAGGCATGCAGACTATTCTGAGAGACAAGCTGTATTTTGTGGAACCATATAATAGAGTATATATATTTCGCCATCCGTATAGAACTCTAACTGACTTGGCAGGACCTCAGCAACCAGATAAGGATTGTATATCAGTGTGTGAAAATGTTTTGGCAGGAGTTGAGCACTGCCATAATTGAGTCCAGCCAAGTCTACAATAAGCATATCAGTTTCATGCATCAGAGAACATTGTGGATGCCAGCTATGCTAATGTGGGTTTGTTGCACACAAAGGTTATGCTATCCATTGATACTGAAGGATTTATTTTCTCTGACTAAGGGGACCTATCAGAAGCATACCATGTACATGGTAGTCATTTGCATAAACATGTTGCATCATCCAAAAAAGAGTACAAAGCAGGATAACGAAAACAATATCTTTGAGTGTGTGTCTTGTTATTGCACCTAATAAAGCTCATGATGAAAAGTTCCAAGGTGTCTGGTTTTCTCTTGTCTCTCTCTGATGAGTGTTCAAAGATGTCTGGTGCTTGATGGAAGATGGGGAGCAGGGCCCTCAGAACATCTGGCTCCCAGCTCAAAGTCTTTCATAAGATTTAGGGAAAAGACCCAAGCTTGATCGTGATATGCTGGTGGGTAGGAGGAGAATGCCTGAAAAGAAGATAGGTGAGTGACAAACTGCAGTACAATCTCATTTCTGTCTAGAGCATGTCCTCATGACCGCCAACATAGCATACCTGGCATCTATGAAATATGGTATGTATTATGAAAGAAAGAGGCAACAGAAAATGAATAAACATGGTTAATGTACAAATAAAGGGTACTGTGATCATTTTTGAATAAAGGGAAATAATTGTAGAGATACCACCTAGAAATCCTAATTCAAGGGAATTAGAAGGAGACATGTCAAACTCCAGCGCGAGAAGGGTGAAATATAAAACGTGCAGTCAGGATTGGGTAAGGCAATGTCTCAAACCCTGTACAGGGTAAAAAGTAAAGGTGAGGGAAGAGGTGATCACCGTGTTTTTAATGTGTAAATGTCTGACTAGTCTAAATGGTGTTTGTTGAATAAAAATATAGAGGAGTGATGGAATTGTGAAGAAGTAACAGTGAATAAACATAAGTGCAGCAAAGCGATTGGCGCCGATCAAAAGACTATATAGGTCATTGAAATAAGAGGATTGAGCAACAATAGATGGTGCTTGCACATAATTGTTGTTTTAAAATGTTAAAAGTGGTGATTTAAGTTAAAATACCTATGCAAAAAAACATTTGTGTTACACTTTTTTAAACAATGGATTGCCATCAAGTAAGGGGTAGAAAAATAAGAAATGAATATGCACAGAGATACAACTCTGGACAAATTGGAAAACCAATAACGATATAAATCCAACTAACAGAATATGTAAACAAAGTAGGAAAACAGGACAGGAGTGAAAAAAATGTGTGAGCATTTCTCTGGCTAGGAAAGCCTGAAGTTAAAAACATTCCAGGCTGGGTTGTTAGCTATAACATCAACAGTGCTTTGAACAAATGAAGATAGCTTGAACATGGCATGCCTTAGGAGTGAAATGAAAATAGAAATGTATTTATTTTAAACCACAATGTGTGGACAGAAGCCAGGCATATTGTGCAGCATGAGAGTTACGTTTCAAATGGATAAAACATTCTGTTGCTTTGAAATAGACAAGGGAATTTGGAAGACTTTTTCAAAGGTGACATAAAAGCTGACACAAAGCAAGGAAGTGATTAATGGTTGCAGAAAAACAGAGCTGCTTGCATTCCTTGTGAAAGGCAAGACACCAGGGAAAACATGAGATAGCTCTGGTGTTGAAGCAACTGTGGATAAATTATGCATGATAAATGAGGAATATGCTGTTTAAAAAAAATTTAATTACATACTTTTATAAGACACCAGCGAAAATAACCTTGGTGTAGATGGATATACGGGTATTAACATTGAGAGAGAAAAATAAAAATTCATGAAAATGTAATCAAAATGAATGTGAATGAGTGGGGCTAGAGCTGATGCATGTATGACCATGTATAGAGAACAAAAACAGATTTTAATTAAAAAAATAACTTTTAGATTTTTAGAACTAAATAATATGTTTTGTATAGTAGTAGAGTGATTTTGGATCAACATTATTAATAGAGAGAGTATTATAATGATTGACTCGTGTTTTGAAAATATTCATATTTCGTGTACAAGGTTGTAAGTGTGCAAGGGCTGACTCACAAACTTATGAAAATGTAGCCTTAAACCAGAACTCATTGAACTAACCTTTTAGGGGGTTTTGTGACGCACACATGTAATGCTTGTGTTTCTTGAGTAGGGAAGCTCAGCTTTAGCTCCATATGACAAACACCAGTTGAAGAAATTGAACATTGAGTATGTTTTGAGGAAAGCATGTTTTGTGGTATTTGTGCATGCTATGTTGAAACAAGGTGCTTGGTTGTTTAGCTAAATTAAGTTATATATTTTGAAACAGTGTTGTTTTGTCAAGAAAGCTACACGTGACTAAACCATATTGTGAGCCTATTGTTTTACACTAGAAATTGTCCCCAGTCATTACACACATATGAACAAGATTGGTCCAATTACGTCTCTTTTTAAAATTACACAAGCCACTTCCCATTTTAAAGAGTTTGTTTGGTATTTTGGAATTAATTCCAGATTCCTTTTCTGTTAGGCTCACACTAGAGTACCCATGATTTGTTAATCTCATTTTAAGCAATATAGGCATTTCTTTATTATTAATAAATGGGACATCTTGAAAGAGCATATATCATAAGCGTGCATGGGCCAATTACACAGTTGACAAAAAGGCAATGGAAAGAAACCATTAATAAAAATCTAGACATATTGCTGAAAAGTAATTAGGAAACAGGAAAGGTCAGGTCAGAGAACACACAAATAATCAAAAATGGTTTGTACCATCTCTCATGACATGTAAGCAGGAAAAAAACAAAGAATATAAAGGATATGGGAGTTAAATCCTACCCTGGAAAACAAAGATTCCTGGAAAGCTTTGGATAAGCTGTATAGAAAGGAAATTTGTGAGGCCAAGCAAAACTGTTACAACACCCTGATGGTGAAATCCAATAATAGCACAAAAAACTCTTTGAAATATTTAAAGAGCTGGAAAAACCTAAGGTTCAGATAAACCCTTTTGTTCCCACCAAAGAAGACTCTATTGCAGTCCAAAAAGCTTTTGCTACTAAAATACAGCTTGCCCAGGCTAAAATTGCAGAAAGCTACTTAAAACAGAAATAATCCATAAGGAACCGTAAAGGGAAAAAATTGGAAACATTTCTATACCAGACTTTACATTCCAGAAAGTAGATTTCCGTGGTATGATCCTCACATTGAATGCCATGAAACCTACAACATGCCCAGGCAATGTCTTTCCAGCAAAGGTTATACTGGATGAAGCCGAGGTTTTAGCACCATTTTCAGTGTGTTTCACCAATGTGTCCTTTGAACACGAGGAATTCCCTGAAGGATGCAGCTGCAAGAGCACATAGAGCTTAATAATGTACTTCATAAAAAGAAATCAGGCTTCAGAGCTTACCATGGTACTGAAAGTGCCTTAATAATTCTCTAGTCAGGGATGCTGGCCATCATGGACACGAGAACATTGGGGCTGTTGATGATTTTGGACCTATCAGCAACCTTTGATTTAGTGAACCATGATCTCTTAATAAAAAGGCTGGGAGAGGTAGGACATTGCTCATAAACAGTAATTAAAAGGATGGACTCATTCCTTAGAAACAGGATGCCTAAAATCCGTTGGGGGTAGCTTTGAGTCAAAACTTATGGACTGTGGAGTTCCACAGGGGCCGTGTTTGTCCCAAGCCTTATTTAATGTGTTCTGCCACCCCTTGTGTGACCTATTGGATGAGCTGGATATCCGCTTTACTAACTACGCGGATGATCCCCAGCTCATCATGGAACTAAGCAGGGAATAAAGTAAAGACTCAGAGGAGGCTTCCCTTGTCTATGATTCAATCAAGGTATGGATGGCGGAAAATGAATTATGTATAAATGGATTCAAGACTGAGTTCCTTATATTCAGATTCACCCAATCACAAGTTGAATGAAGACTATGTTGGTTTACAAACTGAACAAAATTTGATCCATACGTCTACAGAAGTTAAAACACCGGGCATCGTGATTGAATGCTCTTCGAGCTCAGAAGCTTACACTAGTAGTGTTGTGAAGAAACCGCAAAACCACCTCAGGCTGCTCAGGTTAATTAAACCCTTCCTCTCTGTAGTAGTATATAGTGCTTTATAGTGTCTTGAAGTTTATTGCACCTCACTGAATGTGATAGCACTATGTTGCCAGCATAACGTGAATATGTGGCTGGAGACAGGCTGCAGTTTTAAAAGTGTACCAGAATTTTTTTTTTCTCTTCTTAGAAATACCTCATACATAGGAGACTAAATTATTTGTTTAACTAACTGACTTAATTAACAATTACTAATTACAAAATAATAACGTATTAACATTATAATGTAATCTCTATGTGCAAATGGGGTAAAAGTACATGTTCTGAAATTCGTTTTCAAATGTGCGCTAGAATATTTTTTTTTCTCTCTTCTGTGTTTGCAGTAAGCAGAGCCTGCATACCAGAAAATTATATTAGTTACAGTTGCACTGTATAACTAGTCGATTGTATTGAAGGAAGGGTGATGTGGCTTTTCAATTTGATTGGTGCAAAGTATCGTCAGTTGTGTTACGTATGAAAAGGGGAAGGTGCAGAGGTTTGCTGGGGAAAGACTGACAGAGGCAGAGGGAGTTGGAGAATGACTGGGATTCCAGATGGACGTGCCTGGTTTCACTTAGCGCTGGCTTGAGAACTCTATGTTTTCGCCACACACTCCAAACATTCGAGATAACAGAGAACACCCCTGCTGACTGAGCCTGCTCTGCTGAATGCAGGTCGCCTGGGGAAGAAAACTAGAAATCTTTGGTAAGCAGCCAAAGTCAAGTGAGGGGGTCGCTGTGTACTTTCGTGTGAATGAGCAATAGCAATCTAAAAATGTCATGTAGGCAGAGTAGCCAAAAGAAATCCCCTACATTTAATTTGTCATATGATAATGTTGCAAAGTGAATGTTGCTCTGTCACTGTATTGTTTCTTTTCTTGTTTTTACTACAGAGAACAACGCGATGTACATGGTAAGATATTATTTTGAATTGCAATTGTTTATAATACACACAATATAAAAGCAGAACGTGTAGAGAGTTTTTGTTTTTCTCTTTTCTTGGTGCATTTGGAATAGCATTTGTGACACGGGGAAGATTTTTTTTAGGTAGTACATTTGTGATTTTTCCCATGTAGATGAAATAACAGACAGAATAAGCTGTCCTAAAATAAGACTTAGAGATGATAAATAGCTGTATGCGTGTGTTCCCCAGTGCATGCTGTCGGTGTGAAATCTGATACAATATATAGATTACTGGGGGTCTATGAACCAGTAATGAGGCCTATGGAAGCATAGTTCACTGGTGTAGATAAATCAGTGATAACAGCCACAAGTTATAGGTGGCACTCTATATGAAACTGTGGTGTCCCTGAATGTAGGTCCAAGGCCCTCTATAGATCACTAAGAGTATTGTAATAGTAAGAAGTTTTGTGTATGATGGGGCTGTAATGTAGGGAAGGAAAATCATGCTCACCACTAAGTAATTTACCACCAGAAAATACTTCCATTAGTGTATATTACTAAATTCTCCAATATAGTGTAACAAAATATGGTCACTGGAATGAGGTAAGGCCAAACCAATCTAGATGCAAGGATAAGTTATCACCAAATTACCACTCTTCTTTTGGCGGTAAGAAAATACCGAAGACCCCAATCTACACAAAATATCCTACATATCTGGTGCGTTGCAGGCATGGAAATTGATTATAAAGCACCTACTGGGCGTGGCAAGTGTGTCTCACACTACCATCCATGCATTAGAGGGAACCCAATTCATGATAACAGTGTGACATTAAAAGTCTCAAATGGAAGCCACATTCTCAGAGCTAGTGCAATATCTGGAGGCAAAGTTATATGCACATGGGACATGGTCATCAGATAAGGCCACAGAATGGCATGACCGCATTTATGGTGAAGTACAGAAAGAACCATTAGACAGCATTTTTGCAGAAGGCAGCATAATACAGGTCTGCGTTTTGAGACTATTAAATGCAGCTGATAAACATGCAGAGAAAGATTGTATGATACGGCTATGTGCCAAGAGATGGTTTATCCTGAACAGATCCTGCAAATGCAAGAAAGTGATACTAGGCTGATTAACAGGTTAAAAGCTGATCTGGATGGGGCAAGTAAAAAAGAGGAAATGTTAAGAGCAGAATTGGAGGTATGTCAAAAAGACATGCAGTTAAAATTTAGGGATCTTGATACTCAATTGTCTAAAAGCAAGAACCAGTTTGAGGATAGTGAAGAAGAATTGGTACATTTGAAGGCATTGGTAGACCATATTAGAAAAGACAAAGATGAGATTGTTTTGGAAATGCAGATTTTGCAAAAAGAACATTGTGAAAAAGAAAGTGATCTCCAAAATGCTGAACAGGAAATGGTTAAAATGTTTCAAGAAAGAGACAAGAGAAACAAAGAATTCAATGAATGCCAAATGCAAATGTGCGATATGCAGGAGGTAATTAATAAAATGAGTGATAAAAACAACTATTTGAAAAAAGAAGCAGATAGGCTCCTTAAGAAGTGTAAAGATTTGGAACAGCAAATGTGCATTTCCAGGTCCCAGGATAGACGGCAGGGCACCACATTCAATGGAGTTGAGGTGAATCCTATTTCTACCCAAAGAGCCAGTGCCCCTGTGATTGGGCCAGTGACTGAACTTGGTCGCAGCACCCTTGGGGGATTTGATACACCCATTGGGGGCCGCCACCAATCCCATACACCTGGAACCAGGATTGAATCACAAAGTAGTGCAATTCCATGCATAGCAGCCAGTTGCCCCATAAAGATAATGAAATCCATCAAAGCCCTGATCAAACCATTTAAAAAAGGAGGGGAGTGCTGCATAGAGGACCACTTAGAAGCGGTGCATGACATATTTAAAGCCCTCCAGATACCTAAGGAACAATACAGACAATATTTTCACTTAACTCTGCACGCTCCCACAGCCAGTATCATTAGGGGATTAAATGAACAGCAGAATAGACATGGGCAGAGTTTGAAAAAGAGATTAGACGTCACTTCTCTCCTTTCCAGTCATTACAGGAGGCGAAGAAAGTTGCTTACACAATTACTGCTGGGCTGAATACATCCCCTCGCCAATTTTTGCAAGACTTGAAAAGAGCTTTTTCTCGTTTTGATTTATCTTTTGACCCTAATTCCAATGAGTTTAAAACTGCCTACTTCTATGGGCTACAGAAAGACATCATATCACAGTTGGTCCGTGAATTTGACCGTGACAAATCACTTGAGTGGATTGCACACCAAAGCACAAAACTATATGAGGTACTCTATTGTCAGGGTAGAGAAAATGATGAAATGAAAGACACTAGACTAAAATCTAAAGAACCCTCAGCAACAGTTATGGAAATCAGGTCAAGGATAAAAAAGATATCTTGTATCAAAGACCCTGCAGCATTAATTGCTTGAAACTAACAATTGCAAAAAGGGACTATCATTGAACAATACCTAGAAATTGGGCCATGATACTCGTTTATTTACTGAACCAGTATCACATGTATGTCCTATTTGCACTCTTCTTTATGATTTAATCATTATAATGTAAAGAAATGAATATTAATCCAATGTTCTTTGTGTTTTTTGTTTTTTATTGTGTCAAAACACTTATGCACATTGTAATCTCTTTCTACAAAAAAACGTTGCTTCCTAAATGTATTATGTGGATGTATTTGTATTTTGTTCTACTTTTTGGATGAGATTATAACTTTGTTGACTTCCGATTATGTGTTCTGGTTTTCTTTAAATATAAATATATGTTTTTGATGTCCTCGGAGGTAGAAAGTAAATGTCTTGCACTTTTTCCTTAATTATATGAGTGACCTTTTATTTTATTTCTTAAACACTGGAAGCACCACCGTAATGTTTGTCCTTTGAAACACACAGCTACTTTATTATTTGGGTGGTTATATAAGAACAGCGGTAGATTCATACCTTAGGATTTCCACAATTTGGAAACCTCTCAGAGATATTAATTCATTATTTGAAACAAAAAGAAAAAAAGAAATAATATGAAAATAATTATCAGCAAGGGTACACTTTTCTGTTTAGATGGAAATCAGGTCAGCCAAAATGTCCCTTGAGTCTGCTCAAATTCTAGGTACAAATAATTTGACCCCTGAACAAAGGGGTAATCAACAGAGATCGTCACTCCCTGCACCAATGTTTCAATCACATGACCCTAAAAAAAGAGAGAATTACATTAGCCCTAGGTACTTAGGAGATAGGCCCCAGGCAGGATACTGGCCTGATGCGGCAGGTATGAATAATAATCAGAGGCAAAGTCAGGATCAAAGAAATAATGGTCCCTACCAGACATTGGGGACACAGAGTAGATTTTATCCCAACGCCATAATATATGGTAATCAGGATAGACCCCGATATGTGGATCGATTTACTGATAATGGGAATCAACATAGGGGTCAGTAACCACAACATGAGAGACAGGACATGATGCAGGATATGAATTATGCTCCACGTCAATACAATGATTCACCACCACCAGGGGACTACAACCAAAGGATGGGTGCACCTCGCTCCCCTCCACATGTGACCCAAGAGTTCAGAAGCAATCCTAATAGAAATCATTCTCCTGAGAGGTATCAGAATAGATTCAATCAGATTCAATCAGGGGGAAAACAACCAATATCGATATAGGCCACAGAGAGAGGATTCTATAGAAATGGAAATATTCCAGTGCCTCGAGGCCCAAGTGAAAATGTTTACTGAGCAAATAGGAAAGCTTTGTACGGCACAAAAACAGTCATCAAAGGAGGGGGCAGAAGGTCATAGCAATGACCGGGCGGTTTCTGATAAGTGATTTATAAGTATTTATGATACCCGCAGTGCCAAGAAAACAGATTGCTCTGATGTGATTTTGCATGATGACTCTGAGATGCCTAATGATTTAAAAATGAAAGTACCAGCAAATGAACATGTGACAGAAAGTGCAAATACATCCAAAAAAGAAGTTTGGTTTAACCTAGAGCTAAATCAAACATTGGAGATTTGTACAAATGAAACAGGAAAACCTGAAATTCCAAAAGAACAAAGAGACAAATTTAAGAAAAATGAATCATGCATGGGGAATAACAGTGAACAGGGAGTAAGTGGGGATACTATAATTCCTTCCCTGGGCAATCAAAATGATAACCAAACACACACAGGAAAAATAAATACTCAAAAGGAGGGTACAGATCAATCACCCGAAGAAAGGAGAGAAAAAATATCTTTCCATTTACCAATGCGCTTAGCCAAAATTGAAAAAGGCCCGAGAAAGGTGAGTCCTGAAATCAGTAAGAGTTGCACTTCTTATGTGTGTTAGAGGAAGTTGAAGACAGGTATTATGCCCCCATCACTGTGGAAGAGAAATGCAGTACATTTGCAATGATTGACACTGGGGTTGTATACGAATTGTTCATTTTACAACTGTTCGAATTACAATTGACCTTTTCACAATTGACCAAATTGTGAAGGTCAATTGTAACATATATGTGGGGGGAAACCCCCCACAACCCTTAGGAGATAGGCCCCAGGCAGGATACTGGCCTGCCACCCAAAGCCAAACCCCCAAAACCCCTCTATATATGTATATATATATATATATATATATATATTACCAAACCGATATATACATATATTACATGGCCATGGTAGTGGCCATGTAGTTATGGTTAAGTTGCTGTTTCCATAGGAATAGCACTATTTGGGCGGCTTATAACTTCGCAACCCCTGGACGAAGCCTCACCAAACTTTGCAAAAAAAGTATATGGCCCACTCCAAATTTTTCTGCAATGTTTGGTGAGGATTCGTCCAGGTGAGAAAAAGTTATAGGGGGGGTCCCAAAATTTCTTTTTTTCCCATAGACTGAATGGGAAAAAAACTTTGCTCGCGCCTACAGCCCAAACCGCTGGACGGATTTTCACCAAATTTGGACCAGGAGCAGCAGGTTGGTCCCGAAAGCGTGCTTTTGCAGATTTGGTGAAAATCCATCCAGCAGTTTTTTTAAAAATGACCAAAAAGTGGGTAATAAAAAATTAGTGATATCTGTGTTCGGTTCGCGGACACACTTCCCTGTTCGCTCCGCGGACAGTGTCCTGATTGGCCAAGCGGCTTATGTCCTGTCTGCGTACATGTGACGTGTTCGCTGATTGGATGGTGTGGAGCATGAAGCGCGTCCGATTTTCGGTAGCACCCGCCATTTTGGACAGCGCGGTGAAACTTGATTTAAAATTTGTATTTAGCAGAGTGTGTTGGTGTTTAGGAGTGTTTGGGGAGGGTTGGAGAGTATGAGATAGGTTGAAAGTTGTGTTTTTTCATGTGGTAGACGTTCTTGTTGTGTTCGATTTGTCTGCGGACATCTCGGATGTTCTGAAATGTTCTAAATAAACTGAATGGGGGTGTTCTGAGGATTCAATATGTGTCAGTTTTGTTCGGAAGCAAGCTGAAACTGTTCTAAGAACACTCGCGGTGTCCTGAAATGTTCGCAAATAAACAAAATGGGGGTGTTCTGAGGACGCTGTCCGTATTGTTCTCTGGCAAGATGAATGTGTTCTAAGAACGCTCGCGGTGTCCTGAAATGTTCATAGGGGGTGTTCTGAAGACGCTGTCCGTATTGTTCGATGGCAAGTTGAATGTGTTCTAAGAATACTCGTGGTGTCCTGAAATGTTCTTAGGGGGTGTCCTGAAGACACTGTCCGTATTGTTCTCTGGCAAGTTGAATGTGTTCTAAGAACACTCGCTGTATCCTGAAATGTTTGCAAGTAAACAAAATGGGGGTGTTCTGAGGACGCTGTCCGTATTGTTCTCTGGCAAGTTGAATGTGTTCTAAGAACACTCGCGATGTCCTGAAATGTTGGTAGGGGGTGTTCTGAGGACGCTGTCTGTATTGTTCGATGGCAAGTTGAATGTGTTCTAAGAAAACTTGTGGTGTCCTGAAATGTTCGTAGGGGGTGTCCTGAAGACGCTGTCCGTATTGTTCTCTTTCAAGTTGAATGTGTTCTGAGAACACTCGCGGTGTCCTGAAATGTTTGCAAATAAACTAAATCGGGGTGTTCTGAGTGCGCTGTCCGTATTGTTCTCTGGCAAATTGAATGTGTTCTAAGAACACTCGCTGTGTCCTGAAATGTTTGCAAGTAAACAAAATGGGGGTGTTCTGAGGACGCTGTCCGTATTGTTCTCTGGCAAGTTGAATGTGTTCTAAGAACACTCGCAGTGTCCTGAAATGTTGGTAGGGGGTGTTCTGAGGACGCTGTCTGTATTGTTAGATGGCAAGTTGAATGTGTTCTAAGAACACTTGTGGTGTCCTGAAATGTTCGTAGGGGGTGTCCTGAAGACGCTGTCCGTATTGTTCTCTGGCAAGTTGAATGTGTTCTGAGAACACTCGCGGTGTCCTGAAATGTTTGCAAATAAACAAAATCGGGGTGTTCTGAGTGCGCTGTACGTATTGTTCTCTGGCAAATTGAATGTGTTCTAAGAACACTCGCGGTGTCCTGAAATGTTCGTAAATAAACAAAATAGGGGTGTTCTGAGGACGGTGTCCGTATTGTTCGTTGTCAAGTTGAAAGTGTTCTAAGAACTGTCGCGGTCTCCTGAAATGTTCGTAGGGGGTGTTCTGAGGACGCTGTCCGTATTGTTCGACGGCAAGTTGAATGTGTTCTAAGAACACTCGTGGTGTCCTGAAATGTTCGTAGGGGGTGTCCTGAGGACGCTGACCGCATTGTTCGTTGTCAAGTTGAAAGTGTTCTAAGAACTCTCGCGGTGTCCTGAAATGTTCGTAAATAAACAAAATGGGGGTGTTCTGAGGACGCTGTCCGTATTGTTCTCTGGCATGTTGAATGTGTTCTAAGAACACTCGCGGTGTCCTGAAATGTCCGTAGGGGGTGTTCTGAGGACGCTGTCTGTATTGTTCGTTGTCAAGTTGAAAGTGTTCTAAGAACTCTCGCGTTGTCCTGAAATGTTCGTAGGGGGTGTCCTGAAGACGCTGTCCGTATTGTTCGCTGGCAAGTTGAAAGTGTTCTAAAAACACTCATAATGTCCGCGGACATTAAGAGTTTCCATAGGCCATAGTTGAAATGTTTGACTCTATGGGTGTGATATACTGCGGTGGTTGTGACCAGGGCATAGAGTGTTGGGTGCATGGCCATTTGGCCATTTGGCCATGCACCCAAGACTCTATGCCCTGACCACAACCACCACAGCATATCACACTCATAGTTGCTTATAACTTTGGTTCAAAAAGTCAAATTTACAAGGACAAAAGTTATAAGACACTATAGATGTCATATGCTGCGATGGTTGTACTTATTATAATATACATACTGTTTGGTTTAGTAACTGGAGTACATGTATTTCTTGTTCATTTCTGTGATAAAAGAAAATAGCATGTTAGTATTAGTATTTTGTAATGACTTTTTACATTGTATAATCAACATTTCTTTTTTTTTTTTGACCCTCATATTTAGTAGATTAGAAACCAGAGTACTGTGCAATTTGCTCAGTTTCTGTGTTCGTTGCTAAAATCATTGGGTCTGTGGGAGAAAAATAAATCTATGTCGGATAAAAAAAAACACCTTTTTTGTTATGCTACAGTTTATTTGTTTGTTTGTTTTCAGTGTTCACTTGTTGTTTCTAGCTAATGCTTTATACATTGGCTTGTTGCATTTTTTTGGAGCAGTAACATATTATTTATTTGTTTGGATATTATAAAATTTTGGAGCAGTTACATACCAGTAAGCGTATTCCAACTGTCTATTTTTTTTATATATTTTAGTTTTATTGATTTATCTGTTTGGATATTGTTACATTTTGGGACAGTTAGATACCAATTGGCGTATTCTAACTATCTATTTTTTTATATATTTTAGCGGTATTGATTTATCTGTTTGGATATTGTTAAATTTTGGGGCAGTTAGATACCAATTGGCGTATTCTAACTGTCTATTTTTTGCTCTAATTTAGTGGTATTCATTTATCTGATTAGTTGTTGTAGAATCTTTGGGCAGTTAGATAACTTTTGGAATATTCTAACAGTTTTCATTCGTTTACTACCAGTTTACTTAGGGTTTAAGTAAAGTTTAGTTATCAAATTTTGGTTTTAAGAACATTAAATAAGTGTTTGTAAGATTTGCTGGTAATCTCTACTTTAGAGTAATGGTACTATCATTACATTCAAACCATCCACATTTCTTTTTTATATATGCAGTGTAGTGCCCTGAATTGGTTGTGGCTCCTGCGTGGTAGATTATACCTATTGTTGTGAAGGTTTTCTTACCAAGTGATATTTCACCATGTGTGAATCCAGTCAGCTTGCAGTTGTTTTTGGTACCATCTGCATTGTAACGTAAGAAGCATTAGTATTACGTATTTACTATGTGTTTGTATTACTAACGTGGAGCGATTAACTGAATTGCAGGTAGAACATAATCTACCATGGTTTGCATTTTGTACAAGTTGCTGAAATTGAATGGATTCACAATTAGGTATTGATATATATACAAAGCGTTCATTGGGGATTTGTTCTTGTGTCACATTGTTGCTGAGAGTGCATGTATGTTTCCACATGTATGAAATCTAGAAAATTTCATTTATAGGTATGTTTTTGTTTTCCAGTACTTGTAGTAAGTACATTAGAAATTCTTGTGGATCTTCCTGTGAGTTTATAGTGAATTTCACCATTCCAACACAGTAGTTCAATTCTTTTCTTATTCCATAAACACTATGGGCCTCATTACGACCCAGGCGCTAATGGGTTAACGGCGCTGTAAAAGTCTGCAGCGCCGTTAACCTTTTAGCGCCTAATTACGAGGTCCCTTTGTGGGACCCGACCTTAACGGCTGGTGTAGACCAGCCGTTAAAGTAGGGACCCGCAAAGGGACCTTGGTGCTAATTACGGTGCCGCACTTGCGGCACCGTACTTAGCGCCTTCCCCATTCCCATTGAGCCCTACGGGCCAAAAATGGGAATGGGGAAGGGCCATGGAAGAAGGGGGATTTACCGCCCCGCCAACCTTGTAATGGGGTGGTAATTCCCCCTTTCTCCATGGCGGAGTCGGTAACTTACCTGCATGGACCATGGTCTTCCGCCATGGTCGTAATGAGGCCTAATATGTGTTATCAGGATTGTTTGCTGCATTTCTGTGAAGTACTAACATTTGCAAACACAATGGGTCTGTACTGTGTAAGTAAATGTTGTCAACAATTGGTGGTAATTGAAATAGAATATTCATTGCTACATTTGCGTAGCAACTTACACCAGCTATATTTGAGAGTTTAAATGGACCAGGTAGTTCTGTATCTGACTGCCTTTTTTGGAGTTTGTCTTCCTTCTTTGAAGAAGTACCTGGTTTACTTTCCCTAATTTATTCTTTTTTGCTTGTGGTACTTGATGGAGTATTAGTTTCTTTTACTCTCTTTGGAGGATTTTCAGTGACATCCTGTTGCATTTCTGTTTGATTTATTTTTCTTTTATATTTTTTACTTTTTGTGGAACAGAATATGTGTTTAGATGGGGAGTGTATAGTGAGTGAAGTCTATTGTATTCTAAAATGCAAGGAATATCAGTTTTTACTTTACTTGCATCAAAGTTTATTAGAAATAGACCGTCAAGTGTACGTAAGCGTGTTAGTGCTACGTGGCTCATGCCTTCTTTAAAGACTGTGTTACCAATATCTATCATTGCTTTGTCTAGGGTAAGACCTTGTGATTTATGAATTGTGACTGCATATGCAAGAGTTAGAGAAAATTGTTCTCTGCGTACACACATGTCTTTGAAGAGAAGGAATCGAGCTGTTGAGCATCCTATCCTTTTTACTTCTGAAAGTTTGTCAAAGAGAATATTGACAAACTGAATTTTGTTGTCACGTGGGTATGTTTGAAAGCCCACAACTGTACCCAGTGCTCCATTAACTAGTCCTTGGTCCACGTCAAGGTTACGTTTAAGCATTAGTCTGCACTTTAAGGATAATTTTAATATCTTTTCTAAGCCTGCTGTGTTTGAGATTGATTTTTCTAAACTATTTAGTCTTGTTGTGGCTTGGTCACACATGGGTAGTGTCATACCATGTACATCTAGTTTGTCTATGGCGCTAATTTCCATTATTGGTTGCATTTCTTTACTTAGCATTATTTCATTGAATTCGAAACAGCTTGTAAGAGTTGACATTAAGGCCATACAATTGACATTTTTGTCGGCTAATTGTTCCATAACATCTGTAGCACATGCATTATCGCCATAAAGTGCCTTAATGTGCCGGGTTTTCAATATTGCTTCTGCTTCTTTAGAAAGTATACCAACTCTGATACTTTTTAAGATGTTGGCATAAGTGAGATCTGCAGATTGCCGCATGTTTTCTGTTAATTCTCTGTATTGGAAATGTTGCCAAAGGTTGACATTTCCAATGCTGCCAACAGTTTTACGGCAGAGTTTGTGCCCTTATGTTTTAAAAATAGGCTCACCTTTTACTGGTATCAATTGACGAAGATCTCCGAAAACAATAATGTGTTTTCCTGCAAAGAGCTCTTCATAGTTTGTTTTGAGTACTTCTTGTAATCTGAGGTGAATCAAAGCCAACATTAGGTTGGAGACCATGCTCACTTCATCTATTAGTAGCATTTTCATTTGTTTCAATACTCTGCGTAGTTCCATTGCAGCTTCTGAAGAAAGTTTGTAATAGTCTAATTTGTGCTGGTGTTCTACTGGCAATAGTAGTAATCGGTGTAACATGACACCACCTATATTGTAGGCAGCTAAATCTGTGGGGGCAGTGACAACAGCTGACAGTTTGTTGTTTGTCAATTGTTGAAGGAACTTACTGATGATTTTGATTATGAATGTTTTGCCAGAACCAGCTTCACCACTGAGGTACAGTAGTATAGGTTTATAATTATGGCAGGAACATTCTTCATTTTCATGTTGTACACCATGTGCAATTTGTTTTGTCCCTTCTTGAAAAATGATACGTTGCTCATTGTTTAGTTTTGATTGTAGTACAGTTAAGTCTTCTTTATCTTCATACTGACACATGGTGTTTTCTACTTCTATCACAGCTAATTCTGCCTCATTTATTATTAGTGGTTCTCCCAGTGGTTCTTGGCTTCCTGTTACAGAAGGTTGACTACTGTCAGGAGGATCTTTATCTAGTGGGGCCTGGAGTTCTTCTTCGTGTTGCTGTTCATGGTGCAACATTGTTTTGTACTGTGTAAAGTTTACATCAGTTATAGTGCTTTCATTTGCTTTGAGAGCATCTTCATATGAGTCATAATTATCTAGTATTTCTTCTTCTTTTCTCCATGGTTTAAAGAGTTGTAGCAGGGACATGTAATATACTTCTTTATTTTGAGGAGTCTTTAATGACAATTTTATATGATTCATTAAATTTGATTTAGTGAGTTTAACTAAGCTGCCTTCACAGTTTATCACTCTGTATTTACCTTTTATTTTCATCAGGTTTTAAATTATTTTTGTATGTGTAGTTTTGGACTATGTGGTATAGACACATGGTTTCCAAAGTATTACTTCTGTTTGGGTAGTATGTGTCCAATACATTGTTTTTTAAAATTTCTAGGCTGTTGGGATCATGTTTAGATATTGTTTCTATATCTTCGTAGGATTTTAGAACTCTTTTTCTAGATTTAGCTGGACCAAGACTTAGCCATACTATATTTTCAGATTTACCATACAATGCAGTACCAGTTAAACGATCAGCTGCTTCATATGATCCACATTCTCTATGGGAGAGCATTTTTATGTCCAAGCTGTATAATTTCTGAGACACTGTTTTATCTGATGACAGGCCATTCCAGAGGTTTTGGAGCTCTGTCTTTTCTGCTTTGGTTAAGTATGCCGTGACATATCGTGCAACTGCAGTAGAATTGTCTGCAATGTACTGCACATCTATGTTTGCATTCCACAAGTGGGCAATGATTGCATTGTAATCATTGATATATTTTTCTTCTTCTTTTCTTTTTATGTAATATGTATTTTAGGTGACTTACCTTTAACACTATGTCTAACTGAAGACATGAGGATGTTCACTTGACCTGTATTTGTAACTGGTCTAGGGAAACCAGATCGGCATTTGGTGTAGTATTTCCCTTTGTTTTTGTATTTGCGACGACAATATTTTCCACATTTGTGTCTTTGAAATTGTAAAATTTGTGCATGAAGATCACTATTTGTTGCTTCCAATGGAATTTCACAAGTGACATATTTTTCAATAAACTGTAAAACAGTGGCCTCACTGTCTTGACCAAATTTAGGAGCATCTTTAATCCATAAAAGCATGCGGATATGTGGTGCTCCTCTGGCTTGGTATTCTTTTCTCCAAAAGAAGGAACAGTTTTATTACAAATAAAATGTAGCATAGAAATGAAGTTTGTGTTCATGCATTTGGAGATGCATGGAGCTGCAAGTAGAAATCTTGGAGACTTGTACAGTATTTGTTGTAGATGGTGCTTGCCAATGAAATGACACTTGTACTCAGAGAGATTCACAGTACATTTGCAGTGCTGATCTATGATGATGCAGTTAGATGTAGAGGTCTTGAATGTGATTGGTGGATGGTTATGTGACTTCTTAGCCACATCCAAAGAGGGAATGGCACAGAAAGTGAAGTGGAAATGGTAGAAGTGCTGTTCATGTTACGATATGTCCGCGGACATGGCGGTAGTTCGCGGACATCGGGTGTCACATCCAGGGATTTTTGGGTTCAGAAGTCATGCACATGAGAATGAGCACTGGAAGGGATTGGTCAGGAAAGTTTAGTGGTTGTGTTGTGCCAGGAGAGAGTTTCTCAGATACTCTTTTTGCTGAGAGAACAACAGATAGCTAAGGCTGTGTATTTCAGGAAACAGATTGTTTGGATTTTGGGAGATTCATGGATACATTGGTTGAAGGTGCATGCAGAAAGCTGTGGAGTAGCTGTAGATCTTGGATTTCCACATGTGGAAGTACACTGGCATGGGGTACGTGGAATGAAGTAGTTGGACTTGCTACCTCTTTGTGCTACTTTGGAGACAGAGCAATATCCAGACATAATTGTAATTCATTGTGGAGGGAACAGTTTAGGACATGTGTCTGGAATTTCTTTGCACTTTTCTATGAAAGAAGGACTTGGGAAGGTCATGGACATGTTTCCTAATTCTCAAGTAATATTTTCACGGATTGCACAGAGACAAATGTGGCTTCGTTCTTCTTCATTTCATCCACAAATGGAAAAAGCAAGGCACAATGTTAATAAGGCTGTTTGTGCCTTTCTAAGAGATTTTGGCATGTCCTCTTTTCATAATGAAAATATTATGTTTCGTAGTACATTCATTTTTCGCAGAGATGGAGCCCATCTTTCTTTTGCTGGCAATCAGATTTTTTTGACAAATATACAAAATGCATTACGACCTTTTTTAGATTTACAGCATCCATTTTGAAGTAGGTGTTAAGTATTTATAATTATTGACATACAAACACCTCCCAAAGGCTCTTTTCAGAGCCACCACTTCCTACCAGAGAAAATTGCAATGGTTATGATAGGGTATCAACCCATTTTTTTTTCATGTCCGCGAACTGTCCGCGGACTTCTAAAAAATACAAAGGGCCCTGCTTCATTTATTTTCACTTTTATTTTTTAACTGTGAAAGGCGGCTCTGAAAAGAGCTTTATTTTTTTTGATTTTTGTAATTTTGTATTTTTTTGGTTTTTTATACACAACACACTAGGAGAGGAAGGTAAAGGGGGGGACACCAACCACAGGGATAAGAAAGGGCGAGCTGAGAGAGGAAGATGTAGAGTGGGTTTTATTTGGGTAGTGAGCAGGTCTTCTCATGCTCTGAGACGATAGTCTCAAAAGCACTGCAAAGTCGCTCCCCCCTGCAGAGTACTGTGTCACAGTACATACATACAACTGTGACCCTCGAAAGGTAAGGGTCATCAGAATTCTGTATGGCCTGTGAGGCAGCTTGAGGAAGACGCTGTCCCATAGAAGTGGTCCTTGTGGTGACAGGATCGGAAAGAGAGGATGAAGTACAACCTTGCGAATAGCCCCAGAGAGAAATGACCTCAGGTGTCGCTTCATGGTAGTGGTCCCAAAGCTATACGAACCGTGCATCCCGCGACTGAGTATCATTTCGCCCTCATTGCAGGTGACACGGTTCGCACAAGCCTTAGGAGCAATCCCATGAATCTTAAACAACCGCCACACCCAAGACTCACTCCTAGTGTGGGTAGTAGGGATTTCCTCTACCTCATTCTCCTCATCCTCTTCTTCCTCCTCTGCATCCTCACTCCTGTTCCTCTCTTCAGGCCCTTGGGGAGGTGGTGGTTGTGGAGGGGGTGGGGGAGGTGGTGGTGGTGGTGGAGGGGGTGGGGGGGTTGTAGTGGTGGAGGGGGTGGGAGTGGTGCTGAAGCAGGTGCAGCACCAGGTGGCAGTAGTGCAGCCATGGATGCCATCAAATATGAGATGAAATCTGCTGTTCGCAGTTGGCAGCAAAATTTGCTGTGCTCTGTACAAAAGGCAGAAACACAATGAGAAAAAGCTCTATGGCGTGGTCTTTTATAGGGGTGCTTGTACGCAGTTCGCGGACATGCGCGCTGTCCGCGGACATATCGAACACAAAAAAAGGTTAAAAAAGTTTCAAAAAGTATGTAGAAACTCAGGATTACTATGTGGGACTTGTGCCATGGTGAGTTTTTATGGAAAAATATTGTGGATTACTTGAAAATGTACTTTTAAATTGTTCAGGGACACAAACAGTGTCCGCATTCAGAACACGCGATCAGCGTGGGCGTAGTCACATGATCGCTTTGTGAACATGTTCACGAGGGAAGCGGCTGTCCGCAGGACACCAAATGCACGGACATTGGTTTGCGCATGCACGTTGATGTTCTACGGACACTGTTGGGGTCCTGAAGTAATTAAAAGTGTGTCACACGTCAAACGAACAGTTACGGACAGGCGTTTCTTCTTAGAACAGTTTCAACTTGCTTGCGAACATTACGGATAGACATAGCGTCCTCAGGACACCTACATTTTCGTTTCTTTACGAACATTTCAGGACACCGTGTATGTTCTTAGAACAATTTAAACCTGTTAGCTAACAGTACGGACAGGTATAGTGTTCTTCAGGACACCTCCATTTTCGTTTGTTTATGAACATTTCAGGACACCAATTGTGTTCTTTGAACAGTTTCAACTTGGTAGCGAACAGTACGGACAGGTATAGTGTTCTTCAGGACACCTCAATTTTTGCTTATTTACGAACATTTCAGGACACCAATTGTGTTCTAAGAACAGTTTCAACTTGCTAGCGAACAGTACGGACAGGTATACTGTTCTTCAGGACACCTCCATTTTTGCTTATTTACGAACATTTCAGGACACCAATTGTGTTCTCAGAACAGTTTGAACTTGCTAGCGAACAGTACGGACAGGTATAGTGTTCTTCAAGACACCTCAATTTTCGTTTATTTACAAACATTTCAGGACACCAATTGTGTTCTCAGAACAGTTTCAACTTGCTAGCGAACAGTACGGACAGGTATAGTTTTCTTCAGGACAGCTCCATTTTCGTTTATTTACAAACATTTCAGTACACCCGTGTTGTCCCTGGACACTTACATAGTTTAAAAAAAAAAAACGGAAACTAATTACAACTCAATATAAAAATGTAACTTTATTTAACATATATTAATAATTTATGACAGAGAAGGTGAGGCAGAAACGGAAACAAAAACAGGAGAATTAGGGGTTTCAACATGATTGCTATCAGGTGAAGAAGGGATGGAAGTCTCATCAAAACGTTTTGGGTTATGGAGAGGGTTTGGGGATAATTGACTGGGATATGGTGAGGGGGGACAAGTACATGTGGGGCAATGGTATGACGTTTTTGTTTTAAAATGATCTTCAACAAACAAAAGTTTTTAAATTATTAAAATTGGTCAACAATAAATCCATTTTTTCTTTTATGCTGTCAAGCCTGTTTTCCATAACAGCTTCTTCAGAGGTAGTTTCTATTTTGGTATGCTCTGTACAAAAATATATATATATATATGTTAAATGTATATAAAATAATAATAATTAAATGGTTTATATTGTAAAGTGTTTACCATTAGTTTCACTATCTTGTGAGAAAAAAAAAGATATTATATTTTTTGTTATCTAATACAGAAAGTTTATAAATATATGAGTAAAATGAAGTACACTTACTATTTCAGGTAAAATATGTTCTAAGTACTGTGTAGGTCTGGTCTTGTTCTTAGTTCTGTAGTGTCTGTGAGGTAATTACGTTGGAAGCCAATTTATCTTCTTCTGGTATATTCCATTTTAGAACATATTGGGCCTCATTACAACCCTGGCGTTAAGGGGTTAACAGCGCCGTAAAAGGCTGCAGCGCCGTTACACCCTTAACGCCAGATTCACACTTTAACGCCTGCTTTTTGCAGGCTTTAAAGTCTGAGGCGCTAAGCGACCTTGGTGCTAATTATGGCACCGTAATTTACGGTGCTGTAATTAGCGCCTTCCCCATCCCCATTGAGCCCTATGGGGCAAAAATGGGAATGGGGAAGGGGCAATGGAATGGGGCGGTAAATCCGCCATCCACCATGGCAGAATCCGGCATGGACCATGGTGCTAATAGCACCATGGTCCTAGGCGAGGGTTGTAATGAGGCCCATTGTATTTAAATGAATGGTTAGTGTGTTACATATATGGGTTACATTTCTTATGTATTACTACATATAATGTGTATGGGTGTTGCTTTTTGAATGTGTTAAATGTTCCTATGTTATGATATAACAATCAAACATACCCCCCCAGAGTTTTTAGGTAGTAGTATTGTTCTCTGAACATGCCCGCGGACATTAGGGGGTCGATTCATGGAGCAATTGTGCGCCGAAAATCCCAGCGCAAGCAGGCGCAAGGTGGCGCAAGCGTGAGAAACCCAGCGCACACGCGTGCGATTCAAGGAAGACGCTGCACGTGTTTCCCGCTGTCCGTGCGCCAAATCCTGCCATGGCGCACGCGGGCACACACGGCGTGCGCTACGCGAACAGCAAAAGCACACATAGCGCGGCGCACACAACCAAAGTGGGCGTAACAGTGGGCGTAACAGGCGGAATGGGGAATAACGCGTGAAAAAAATAGGCATAACTGGGGAAGTACTGCAGGGAACTACACGGAACGCCTACACGCACGCGAACAACCCTTATTCATGGATTTGAATACGGGAAACCTGCGCACGGCAAAAGACGCACACAGGCGTCAACGCGTCCGCCACAGGAAGGCAGGTGGATGCGTCCCTCGCACAGTATAAAAGTGCGCGCAAACAACAAACACGTATATACAGCTACGATGAATGCCCCATTTGTCGCAGCACTGATTGTGGGACACCGCAGGAGGAGGAGAATAGCCAGGACACGCATTTTCGCACCACGGACAAGCCTTTTTGGGATGCCTGACGACCAGGTCTATGGTAGGTATAGGTTTCCACCCCATATCATCCTTGACCTGGTCAGGGAGTGGGAAGATGACCTTACATCTCCCACCCTTTGCCCCCAAGCATTGAGCCCCTTGGAGAAGGTGCTCAATGTCCTGCATTTCATGGCCACTGGATCATTTCAGCGGACTACTGCCATAGTGGGGTGGGTCTCACAGGCCACGCAGTCACGCTGCCTACACCAGGTACTGGCAATCATGACAGCGCGCCCCTCAGTCCGCAGGCACATATACATGCCCAGAACACCCGCAGAAAGGCAAGCCGTTGTCCTGGATTTTTACAGGGTGGCACACTTACCCAAAGTGCTTGGTGCCATAGATTGCACCCATGTGGCCCTACGTCCACCTAGGGCCACTGAGCACATCTACCGAAACCGCAAGCACTGGCATTCCATCAATGTACAGGTGGTATGCGATGCAAAGGGAATCATCACCTCTGTCTATGCAAACTACCCTGGCTCCACCCATGACAGTTTCATATACAGAATGTCCGCCCTGAGCCCGGCCCTGGAAGCTGGGCAGCATGGCAACACATGGCTCCTAGGTGAGTACAAATGCCCTTGCACATGCATGCATGTCACACACACACACACACAAATACACAAACCCCAATAATCACAACCATTTACACCTCCCCAGGGGACAGTGCCTACCCTCTGAGCAACCACATGATGACGCCAATCCGGAACCCCACCACACCACCCCAGGTAAGATACAACGCCGCCCATATTGCAACCAGGGCCATAGTGGAGCGCACATTCGGAGCGCTCAAGTCACGTTTTCGCTCCCTTGACCGCTCTGGCGGGCAGCTACTCTATGCACCCCCAGTAGTGTGCAGGATCATTGTGGCAGCATGTGTCCTGCACAATGTTGCAACACGGCAGGGCGTACCGGTGGACATGGTGCTGCCCCCACATCCCCAACCACAGGCACAGGCGCTGCCCATGGGAGGGGACAGGGCACGTGGCGAGGAAGCCCGGACCCAGCTTGTGGCCACATTTTTCACCTAAATTCCCACCCCTGCGGAGTGCACACAGGCCTGGCACATACCAGGTGACAATCGATGATGACAAAGAGACAGTCAAATGTCACAACCTTACCACCCTGAGATTGTTGCCATGGAAGTGCCACATTGTCTGCATCCCTAGCTACTTAAACACAAGCTATCCTGTGTGACCAAAAGGCACACATATGACATATGACATGATATGGCATTTGTAACGTGCCTATACACAAGTGTTTCAAGGTGCAACGAGGCAGGGAGGGGGGAACAAGGGAGACAGAAAACGGTACTACTAGGCCAGGTGTCATTTAGATTGCACAAGTGCAGGGGTAGGGGGAAGGGAACAGTGCAAGGGGAAGGGGCGGGGGGAGTGCAGTACAGGGTAAGTAGAATAAAAAACAAATAAATAGGCCAGCTGGTGGCAACTGCAAAGGTAAGTGCAGACAAGTGCTGGGAAGGGGGGGCTGTAGGGATAGAGAGACAGTCCCTCACTGCAGGGGTTGCCAGGGAGGCAGTGCAAGTGGAGAGTGGCTGGGCCAGGGACCGAGGTCGGTGAGAGTGGCCCAGTTGCAGATCCAGTGCAGTTTCAATGAATAATTTAGCAAGGGAGAGGGAGAGCGAAAGCAGAAGCAAAGAGGAAGGTTTTGAGGTGCTTCCGGAACCGGAGCTGGTTCTCCTCAAGTTCCAGGGAGGCAGGGAGGCTGTTCCAGAGGGAGGCCCCTGCCGCGGAGAGAGATCTACCCGCAGCTCATTTCTTCGAGAAGCGGCTGACCCTGACATGCAAGGTGTGAATCACACACACCTGCAAAACAGGCCATGACCATCACTGTTATGTCACTCAAACCCTCCCAAACAACAACATGACATGGCAAGCAATAGCCATACACCAATACAGTACCAATAAGGTACACATTGCCATGTTAAAAATGTGCATTGGCATCAGACAATGATGCCTGACATGGAATCAGATGAAATGACTGACCAACAACCTCCCACCCAAAATAAGTCATTCCCAAATGCATAACAAAAGTTGTAGACGTAACATAACAATGAATGCCTGTCTACATGCACATTGTGCATTGCAAAATCAACACTGCAGCTTCTGTGTGCTGTGTCCAACTCCTGCAACACACTGCTCAGCGCACAGCACAGTGAACAGCTATTGTGTGTGATGCACACCCTGAGCATCACATCTAAGCGACAAACCACATCAAAAAGCAAATTAGGCATGTACAGGATTCATAATTGGTCACAGAACATGTGCTGCAGGGACACAGTGGGCGCCCGAAGGCAAACAGAGTGTACACGTGGATATCCAAGGGTGGTTGTACATGTAGTGCATCATAGTGTGAGTATGTGGGTCAGTAGGGACATGCACTTAACATATGCATGTGCAATCAAGTGACCATTAGTGTCCTCTACACATCACATGTGAACATCCAACATGTGTACACCCCAGCATGTCAAACCACAACTATCCCCTCACACCTGAAAGGTTAACACAACACATGAACAGGCATTGATCAGCAGAACACAATATGTACATAGGATACCACAATTACAATGTCAGGGTTCCCATCACACTGCAGGGCAAGGCAACTATCAGCAACAAAACACCCCCTCTCCCTCACAAATGACCATGACCTACTGAACAACTGCACCTGGGTCATGGAGCCTTCAACCCTCAATTTCACCTGGCCACAGGATCACCCTTCCCCTTCGTCACCATCTCCCACCTTGTATGTAAAAAGGTGCCTGCACCCTCAGAGTCCACCTTCATTTGCAAAATCACAAAATCCAGGGCAGAAAAACGAACCAGAACAGCCTCCAGTAGATGACTTGAAGTAGCAGTACCTCACAAAGGCCAAGTACTACCACAATGATGTAACAACCAAAGTAGCACAGTAAAACAATGTCACAGCAGGATGTGAACCATGTGTGGTACATAAAATAGAATGATGCACCATGAACGGATGTGTACTGTCACAGGTCCCGTGTACAGGCGCAGGAGTGGCACGAACCAACCACCCCCACCATGGCCCGGGTGCCTGCTAGGTCAAACTTACACAGGCCTCTGAGACCCTGGTGGGAAGGAGGGTCAGGGATATGCAGTCGGGACAGGCGTTGGCACACTGGATAACTGGAATGAGTGGCAGGAGAGGGGAGGAGGAATGACACATGAAAGTAGGGAATGCACGAAAATGTACTACCTGCATGAACACATACACAATCCGAACAAACTTGTACATCATTGTAAGGGCCTTCTGGAGTCCAAGCTTAGGAGTGGCACGAACCAACCACCCCCTCTACGGTTTCGGCACCTGCAAGCTTGGGGCTTACACAGGCATCCGCAACCCCAGCGGGGAAAGAGGGTTAGTGTCAGGAATAAGGGCTGGTGCCGCCGGGGAGTAACTAAGTTAGCTTATTAAAACATTGGTAAGAGAACTACATTTCCCAGCATTCCGGAGAGGACCTGTAGTTCAGCGCAAGTTGCCGCGCGTTGCCAGCTGCAAGTAATGAAAGGCAGCATAAAGCCAACACGCTCGCTCCCGCAGGTGTGGCTTATTTTGTGTTCCTGGATGGGTGCGGTGGGAGCGAGACGTGAGAGAAGCTTTCCTTACAGCCCGTAAGATTTTGGAGCAAGACAAAGCTAGCGGACTGGCTGGCAGTTGATACAGCGTTTTCTTCAGACTCCGAGTGGTCCTGTGGGGCCGCTCGGAGATCAGATAAGTAACGGGCACATTACGCTGGTAAATACTGGGAAGCAGGATGAATGCGGGCGGGCTGGCTGACAGTGGTTACGGCATTTTCTTCAAACTCTGAGTGGGTCCCGTGGGGCCGCTCAGAGTTCAGATAAGTACTGGGCACATTACGAATTTACAGCAAAGTGTGTGTTTTCAGTAAATCCTTGTTAAGGACTTCGATGGTTAATACTCGTGTGTTTAAAGGCACACGGCAGAGTGCGGACAATGTTTAGGGTTGCTAAATCAGTAACATACAGTACAGAACATTCAGGGTTAGGGGCTGTTGGGGCACAATAGTGATCTGGTGTCCTTGTCTGGACATGTACATTATGGCTATATGTGTTCAGTGTTGCTTCAGCTTGCCCAACGGGCCATGTGTCATGTATTTCATGTTTGGAATCTAATTCCATTGTTTGTGTTCATCTATGCTTGCTATATGTTTATCTTGTTACATGTTCACACGTATTAAGGTGTGTTTATACGATTTGGAGGTAGGAAGGAGACAAGATTAATATTGCATACCCTATGTGTTTGGTTGAGTACAAGAACTAGATAAGGAGGTTTTTCCCTGTGCTTCCCCTTTCCTATCCACCTTAGGTGTTCCCTAACCCTCTATCCGGTGTTCCTACATCCATATCCTATCCACAACCTCTTCCTAACTCCTCTTCCCCCCATTGGCTGCCACGTGGTGTCCTGTGTATATAATCAGGCGCCTTTGCCAACCATGGGTGGAGGGTCAAATTCATTTGGCTTCTGTGGTTCGGGGGAGAGTGTCGATTTCTCTCCTCCATTATTGTGTGCATTCTGACATAATAAGCCACCCCCATATTGGGATACTAAAACCACCCAAGCCAAATGGATACGACTCCTCCGCCTTTAGCCGATGTGCTAAAGGCTCTTCAAGATATTCAGTTAGAATTAGCACAGACACGCCAAGAGTCAGACAATTTAAAAGTACAAGTACAAGGTTTGATGGCTCAGCGAACTCCCTTGGAGGGTGCTAGTGGGTCTAATGTTAGAGAACCATCTACTAGTCAAAATGCTACCGTTATTGTTCAATCTTCTAGTAATGTACCTTTAGCAGCACCTGAACGGTTTTCTGGTGATCCTCGGAAGTATATGATGTTTCTTACACAATGTAGATTGCATTTTCTGTGTAAACCCATGGCATTTGAAACCATTCAGGCCAGAACGGCATTTGTAATATCATACTTGACAGGGGATGCGGCAGCCTGGGCAATGCCCTTGGTTCAAAAGGATGATCCTTTGCTGTATAGTTGGGATGGGTTTTTGGCAGAATTTAGAAGGTTGTTTGATCGGCGGGAAGTGTCTTTGGCCCAAGATAAAGAATTATTAGGGTTGAAGCAGGGTGCTAAAGATTTGGTAATGTATGTGACCCAATTTAATAGATTGGTGATTGAAACAGAATGGCCAGAGGCTAAACAAACAGTGTTATTTTATCAAGGATTGAAGGATGAACTAAAGGATGCCATTGCTCAAGTGGAGCCGCAAACTAGAACATGTACAGCTATGATAGATTTGGTATTAAGACTAGATCACAGATTGAACGAGAGAAGGGGTGAAAGAAAAAGACCGGAGGCCGTCTCGTTTGTGAGACTAGATAGAAGTAGAGGAGGAAGATTGAGTGAGGTGGAACCCTTGCAGATTGGTAGTATCAGAGGACCTTTATCAACAGCGGAAAAAGAGCAGCGTAAAAGTAACAATCTATGTCTCTATTGTGGACAAGCAGCGCATTTTATCCGCAATTGCCCTAATACTCCTCAGAAAGGGGGCGGGGGAGACAAGAGCAAGAAGGAAATGGTAAAAGAGATGGGCCGGCCTTAGGGGGAAGGTGTCTGGCCCGAGTGAAGTAAGGTTCCCCAGATGGGTAGCAAACACGGTTGGAAGCAAAACCTCTCATTTTTATATATTGGTGACATTGGCCCTCATTACGACCCTGGCGGAATTCGGAAAACGATGGCGGAAATGCAATACCGCCATCGAATAGCGCTTGGTGCGACTATGACCCGTCACCGCAAAGTACGAAGCCATTAGCGACACCGTAGTGAACGCCAACGCTAACTGCACCAAGCACGCGCGCGCGCGCCATGCCAAACCGTAAACACCACCATGGCGCAAGGGTACGCCAATTCCGACCCTAGCGGACATGTACCTAACGCCATCAAGCATGGCGGAATGTACCATTCCGCCATGGTGAGAAGTACGGCATCGCGAATCAACCGTAAACGGCCCCACTGAGTGCCTGTACACCGCTCCCTGCCCACAAAGTACAACTCCCCGTAGGTGCAATGAAGTCACAATGCAACCAGTGAAATGTACAAGTCACCCATGCATGCCAACGAACAAAAGAAACACAAGAGGGGCCAATGGGAGCTGCAGGGCACAGATGGCACGAATACAGAAGCCAATCCAATGGACATGACCACAGTCCCCCCCCCCGAAACGCACGCAAACACAGGCACCTGTGACCAGAAACATTCTGAAAATCACATCATTCCACCAGTCCACCTGGCTGACCGGCATCTGTTACACAAAACCCAATCCCCCGCCCCTGAGCATGACAACATTCAAACAGTCATATTGGCAGCCCCCATCCCTGACCTCACTGGGCTTCGTAGGCAAACGCGCCCAGTACAGTACCACGCAACTAAACTCCGAAGCTGGAACCCAATGCAGATCTCCTCACAATACATCGCTCCCCAAATAGGAATATGCCACATCACTTGCAAAGAAGAACGCTACACGGGCCAAATCAGAATAGAAATTTAATGCACAACAAAATCACCAAGCCCATACAGCCATTAGGCCATGAACTCCAAAACACATTTCACCATTGTGGGCTGCATCCGCAAGAAATGACCAGCTACTACTTGTGTGACGCCCTGTTCCATCATGGTACACAGAGCCACATTCACGTACGAAAAGGCAACATGGAAGCGCACAGAACCGCAGGGCCGTCCCAATGGGGAGGCACTAGTCCAGCTGAAAGGCCGAAATGTTGCTCCGAGCCACCAGTACTGCGTAAGGGCATGTGGCCCATTGGCGATCGTCCCATAAGATCGTAATGCTGCTCCACTGATTAACACGAAGCAGCAGGTGTCGGGAGTAAAAGCCATCTGCAGGAGTGGCATACAGATGGCAGTGGCAAAAGGGTAGGAGATACCTGTCAACCAAAAGAAAAGAAAAAGAATAGAATAGAATGCCCATCAGAACTACATTCGAACAACTCACTTCAATGATCACACTAAATCCACAGCCATGTGCATGCTAGCCCACTCCAAAGGATCATCACCACCCAAAAACCACTTGCGACTCATAACTATCTATATCGAGGTGTAAACACCATCACAAACGAGTGCACCTGTGCATGCGTCTGTCAAAACAGAATCCATCAGATGGGATTGGTAACGTGCATGGACACAAGTGTCTGAGGGCGCGTCGAGACAGGGAGGGCTCAACAAGGCCAGATAGACGATGGTCCCACTATGGCAGCCCTGCATCACATAGCGCAGGGGAGGCGGATAGATTCCAAGAAGCCCTGTACATGGCAAACTCTGTATCAAATCACCTGCCCATGCATCCATTCATCATTCCCTCATCCCGGGATTAAAACGCCTGAATATTTACTCACATAACATTAGAAATATCCATTGAGTCTGTGCGTTATGCAGCCTGCAAAATCCACAGTGCCCCAGCCCGTAATTCCAGTGTAGTGAAGTAACATGTATTTGGGAACGTCCGGCCTCATCGCCCACGTCGCTATTGCGCATCCCAAACCATTCATATCAATCATTGCATCCTCGCCATGGCCCCTGTCTCAAGGACATTGAACAATAGAACGTTATATTTGCAGTCAGACCTGTGGGCATTTCCTCGCCAGTAGCTGAAAACCGAAAGCGCCGCCCTTCGAATTCCTCATTTGCAATATCACGTCGAAGAGGCATCTGTGGCCGTTTGAAATCACTAATTAATCCATCTAGTGCGGCTGTGTGTGAAAATGGCAACTGCCTTCACCCACAAATGGGACGCCCCGCCCGTCGTTGCAACTCGGTACAGTGATGCATGAGGGCCCACCGTTACTCGAGTACTACGTACCACTGACCCTTCACAAGTCTGTTCGCGACTGCACAGATAGTACGTGAAACAATGGGACCACAGCAGAATGAACATATCAACCAATGTTACACGGCCATCGGGTACAAATACATGATTGCAATTGCAAGATGCCATTCCTCGAATTGCAGCGTTGTGTGCGGGACGTGCTCGGCCAAAGGGGAGAGCAGTTTGCACAGGTGGAATGAATCACCACAGGTGGAGGCCATACAGCCTGAAAACACATAAATTGCACACCCAGTCTCCTCCCACAACCACACCGAAATGCTACCGGCAGGACTCGCGATGTTGGCCCTGGGGGACCTGATAGCACTGCAAGTACTCCAACTCCAAGAAGAAGACGAACACCAACTACAACCGGCCGCACGGAGGAGACGCAGGAGGAGGAGGAGGCCAAGGCAGGGCCAGCAAGGGCCGGCAGCACAGCCACCACCACCACGCAGGCAGCCCGCAATCCCACGCCTCCGAGCACATCCGTTCAACCTCACTGATGAGCAGATCCACACCCTCTACCGTCTGGACCGGGACACCATAGCCGCCATTGTGGACATGACACAGGCTGACCTTGTCAGCATGATAGATAGCCCAACCGCCATCCCACCCCTACTGAAGGTGGTGTCTGTACTACACTTCCTGGCCACAGGCACCTACCAGCACACAGTCGGACAGTTGCATGGCATTTCTCAGCCACTGTTCTCACGGACACTATTGCAAGTGCTCGATGCCCTCCTGCAGCACGCAGACGACTACATCTCTCTACCACGCTCGGAGCAGGAAATTACCAACACAAAAGTGGGATTCCATGCACTTGCCGGCATACCGGGTTGCATTGGTGCCATCGACTGCACCCATGTGGAATTGGTCGTCCCACATGCCATGGAGGCCCAGTACCGCAACTGAAAACAATTTCATTCCCTGAATGTACAAATGGTGTGTGACTCCAACAGGATCATTACACATTGTTGTGCCCGATTCCCTGGATCAACCCATGATTCTATGGTCTTGAGGAACTCTACAATACCACGCTACATGGAGCGACACGCAGGGAACAGATCCTGGCTACTCGGTGAGTCTCATTACATGCATGATAATGTGGGGTATGTGATTCGGCAATGACCTGGCAGGAAGGGGGGGGGGGTGTGCGTACGTAGCAATGGCATTCCACATCATACGTTTATCGTCCACATACAGGTGATGCTGGATATCCACTGAAGAGATGGCTCCTCACACCAGTCCGGAACCCACGGGACCAGCATGAGGAGGACTACAACCATGCCCACTCACGTACCCGTGTAGTCATTGAACAGGCATTCGGCCTACTGAAGGGTCGTTTCCGCTGCCTCAGCAGGTCTGGCGGGGCACTCCTGTACCGCCATGAGAAGGTTGCAAAGATGGTGATGGCATGTGTCATGCTCCACAACATGTGCGTACGTAGAAATGTGCCCATGCCCCCTGACGCAGAACTGCAAGCACCTGATGATGGTCATGATGAGGGTGGGGATGTGGCAGCACCTCAAGGAGTCTGCGAGGCACCGGAGGGCCGTGACATTCGTCAGCATCTCATTGATGTATGCTTCTAGCACTCACGCCTGGTGGCTGATACATGGACACGGGACTCGTGGCACTGTGTGTGTCTGGGACATGCACAATATGGACTGTACGCCTATGATGGCCTAGTACACAAAGATCAATGTCCACACATCTCATTGGTTGATCGTGCACTGTTTATGGCATATGTGATATCATGTTGTACACCCTATCGACCCGCCACCCAAGTGAGCCCAACACACCCCCTCCACCCTCCTACCTCCCCCCCGAACACCAGTGTCCAAAGATGCTCATTGTCAGTGGGCAGTCGCTATTGCAAGCCCCCTCTGCGGGTATCAGGGGCACCCCTGCCTGTGGAGCGCAGGTTCCTCCCAGATCTACGTTGGGGGCTGCCCTGGACGGAACTTGCAACGGATGATGTCTCTGCCTGCTCACGTCCATGCATGTCCCTAAGGGTTTGCGAGAGCTCAGTGAGCACACGGCGCACTGCGGCAAGTTCGGCACATACGTCCTTGGACGTCGCATGCAGTTCCCCCCTCAGGCTCTCGGTGCTTCTCTCCATTTGTGCCCTTAGTGTCTCTGTACCTCTCTCCATTTCTGCCCTAAGTGTCTCAGTTGATGTTTCTATGTCTGCCTTAGTGCCCCCACATTCATCGGCATGGTCCTTGAGGAGCGTGGCCAGTTGCTGCTGTTGCACGATTAACTGGTCGAGGGACTGTTGCCTCTGCTGGGCCATGGCCATTTGCGGGGGTGTCACTGAGGGGCTGTGGACCTCATGTTGCCTTGCCACAGGGCTTGTGGGGGATGGCCAGTCGTCGTCTTGTGGGTGCCCCTGCGTGGCATCCTCATGTTGTACGGGATGGGACAGACAGGGGGATTGGGACAGGTCATGGATGGATCTGACTTCGACATCCCCGTCTTCTGTGTCGGAGCATGCTGCCATCAATGGGGTGTCACCTATGGTGCTGCTGCCACCAGAGGCAGTGCCTTCTGTGGCATCCGTTGGGGGGACCTGTGGTGGTGGTGTTGTGGGCATGCTGGCTGCTGGGGTGCCTGTTGATGTTCCCTCCTCTGTGCTGCCACCTGATTTGTGCTGCTGCCGTGTCTTGATGCGTGCAGCTGAGGTGGAGGGTCTTTGGCCGTTGGTCTTGGCCCTCTTTGCAGGTGTGCTGGTAGGGGTGTCCTGATGCTCGTCGTTTGGATCGGACCCTGTGGTGGAGTAAAGGAGGGCGAGGGTTATTGATGGGTCTGTGGGAATTGGAATGGCATTGTATCACATGCATTGGGGTGGTACCTGAGGGTGATTTGGGTCGGGGCCTTGGAGGTGCTTTCATTTGTGTGTGGAGTGAGGGTGCAGTTGTTTGGCAGCCTGCAGTTAGGGTGTGCCTGCTGCACGTGTAGTGCGTGTTTTGGGGGTTTTTAATTATTTATGTATTTATTGTGGGTTTTAACGTGCGCTATCAGGCCGATGTGTGTGGACGTTCTCCTGGACATGTGTTTCTGTTGCACTATGTGGACACATGGTACTTCACATGGATGGACTTTGTGGATTTGGCATTGTTTTATCTGGCCCACCTACCTGAATCTTCGGATGTCTGCACTCCTTTCTCCATCCCTCCGACTCCCTCTATGCTCTCCATTCCGATGGTGGAGGCACAGATTTCTTCCCAGGGGGTCAACTTGATGGGTGATTCAGGACCTCCCCCGGTGGCTGTGGCAATGTTGCGGTTGGCAGAGAGTATGCTGCGGACGCGTATCCGCAGGTCGTCCCATCGCTTTCGGCATTGCTGTGGGGTGCGGGGTGCGGTCCCCACCGCACTTACCCGCTGTGCCACCAGAGCCCATATGGCCTTCTTGTTTGCAAGTGCCGTCCTGGTCATTTGCGTGGAGAAGACGACGGCAGCATTCTCCTGGAGGGTCTCTGTTAGCACGGTGAGTTCCTCACGGGAGAAGTGGACCTGCCGCTTGCGGTCGCACGCTTTCTTCGCTACTTTTCCCATTTTTCTTGCTTTCGCTAGGGTGGATGACGGGTTGGGGTGTGTCTCAGGGTAGTGTTTTTGGTGGTTGTGTGGTTTTAGTGGTTTTATAGGTGTACGGCGGGATGTTTCCCGTTCCGGGCCCATGTTTTTACTTCCGTTTCCGTATATTTACGGTCACCGTACTTTCCGGTAGGCGCACACTGCGGTGTCCGCTGTGATGGGTGGCGGTATTGCACCTAGGGCGCCGTACGGCGGCGGTGTGGGCCGTTTTGGGGTCATTTCCGCCATCGCGGACTTTGCACTTCCGCCATGCAGTGGTGCTCGTGCCCGATGGGTCGGAATGGGCCGCACTTTGCTCCTTCGTGCAATGGCGGAAACGCTATTTACGCTGTGGCGGTCCGGTCAGTCACTTTCCGCCAGGGTCGTAATGAGGGCCATTGTGTTTTGCGTTGTCCAAAAAAGAGGTATGGGCAATGGTGGATTCGGGGGCTACGGAAATTTTGTAGATATTACTTTGGCTGAACATCTAGGATTACCTGTGCAAGACAAGGAGAGGGTGGAAGGTGTGCAGTCAGTGGATGGGTCCCCATTGATATCCGGACCAATTCAGAAGCAGACTGAGAAATTGGAGATGATATGTGCGGCAGATCATAGAGAGGAAATCACATTTGATTTGATAGCAGCACCTCAGTTTGGTGTGATCCTGGGAATGCCTTGGTTGAAAGAACATAATCCAAGAATTGACTGGGTAAAGCAGAGGTTGTGGTTCGAGGAACAGGAGTGTAAGGAACATATGTTATCAGAATTGGGGCCGGCAGCATTGTTGGTGGAAAGGAAACTAGATGTGCTAGTAATAGGAGTGGTGGAAACAGAGATCCCTGCCCAGTATATGGAATTTGCTAACGTTTTTGACAAAAGAGGAGCGGAACAACTACCACCGCATCGACCTTATGATTGTGTTATCGAATTAGAGGAGAGGGCCAAGTTGCCCTGCAGTCGGATATACGCTCTCACTGAAACTGACAACAAACATCTCAGAGAATGGCCCTCATTACGACCCTGGCGGAAAGTGACTGACCGGACCGCCACAGCGTAAATAGCGTTTCCGCCATTGCACGAAGGAGCAAAGTGCGGCCCATTCCGACCCATCGGGCACGAGCACCACGGCATGGCGGAAGTGCAAAGTCCGCGATGGCGGAAATGACCCCAAAACGGCCCACACCGCCGCCGTACGGCGCCCTAGGTGCAATACCGCCACCCATCACAGCGGACACCGCAGTGTGCGCCTACCGGAAAGTACGGTGACCGGAAATATACGGAAACGGAAGTAAAAACATGGGCCCGGAACGGGAAACATCCCGCCGTACACCTATAAAACCACTAAAACCACACAACCACCAAAAACACTACCCTGAGACACACCCCAACCCGTCATCCACCCTAGCGAAACCAAGAAAAATGGGAAAAGTAGCGAAGAAAGCGTGCGACCGCAAGCGGCAGGTCCACTTCTCCCGTGAGGAACTCACCGTGCTAACAGAGACCCTCCAGGAGAATGCAGCCGTCGTCTTCTCCACGCAAATGACCAGGACGGCACTTGCAAACAAGAAGGCCATATGGGCTCTGGTGGCACAGCGGGTAAGTGCGGTGGGGACCGCACCCTGCAACCCACAGCAATGCAGAAAGCGATGGGACGACCTGCGGATACGCGTCCGCAGCATACTCTCTGCCAACCGCAACATTGCCACAGCCACCGGGGGAGGTCCTGAATCACCCATCAAGTTGACCCCCTGGGAAGAAATCTGTGCCTCCACCATCGGAATGGAGAGCATAGAGGGAGTCGGAGGGATGGAGAAAGGAGTGCAGACATCCGAAGATTCAGGTAGGTGGGCCAGATAAAACAATGCCAAATCCACAAAGTCCATTCATGTGAAGTACCATGTGTCCACATAGTGCAACAGAAACACATGTCCAGGAGAACGTCCACACACATCGGCCTGATAGCGCACGTTAAAACCCACAATAAATACATAATTAATTAAAAACCCCTAAAACATGCACTACACGTGCAGCAGGCACACCCTAACTGCAGGCTGCCAAACAACTGCACCCTCACTCCACACACAAATGAAAGCACCTCCAAGGCCCCGACCCAAATCACCCTCAGGTACCACCCCAATGCATGTGATACAATGCCATTCCAATTCCCACAGACCCATTAATAACCCTCGCCCTCCTTTACTCCACCACAGGGTCCGATCCAAACGACGAGCATCAGGACACCCCTACCAGCACACCTGCAAAGAGGGCCAAGACCAACGGCCAAAGACCCTCCACCTCAGCTGCACGCATCAAGACACGGCAGCAGCACAAATCAGGTGGCAGCACAGAGGAGGGAACTCCAACAGGCACCCCAGCAGCCAGCATGCCCACAACAACACCACCACAGGTCCCCCCAACGGATGCCACAGAAGGCACTGCCTCTGGTGGCAGCAGCACCATAGGTGACACCCCATTGATGGCAGCATGCTCCGACACAGAAGACGGGGATGTCGAAGTCAGATCCATCCATGACCTGTCCCAATCCCCCTGTCTGTCCCATCCCGTACAACATGAGGATACCACGCAGGGGCACCCACAAGACGACGACTGGCCATCCCCCACAAGCCCTGTGGCAAGGCAACATGAGGTCAACAGCCCCTCTGTGACACCCCCGCAAATGGCCATGGCCCAGCAGAGGCAACAGTCCCTCGACCAGTTAATCGTGCAACAGCAGCAACTGGCCACGCTCCTCAAGGACCATGCCGATGAATGTGGGGGCACTAAGGCAGACATAGAAACATCAACTGAGACACTTAGGGCAGAAATGGAGAGAGGTACAGAGACACTAAGGGCACAAATGGAGAGAAGCACCGAGAGCCTGAGGGGGGAACTGCATGCGACGTCCAAAGACGTATGTGCCGAACTTGCCGCAGTGCGCCGTGTGCTCACTGAGCTCTCGCAAACCCTTAGGGACATGCATGGACGTGAGCAGGCAGAGACATCATCCGTTGCAAGTTCCGTCCAGGGCAGCCCCCAACGTAGATCTGGGAGGAACCTGCGCTCCACAGGCAGGGGTGCCCCTGATACCCGCAGAGGGGGCTTGCAATAGCGACAGCCCACTGACAATGAGCATCTTTGGACACTGGTGTTCGGGGGGGAGGTAGGAGGGTGGAGGGGGTGTGTTGGGCTCACTTGGGTGGCGGGTCGATAGGGTGTTCAACATGATATCACATATGCCATAAACAGTGCACGATCAACCAATGAGATGTGTGGACATTGATCTTTGTGTACTAGGCCATCATAGGCGTACAGTCCATATTGTGCATGTCCCAGACACACACAGTGCCACGAGTCCCGTGTCCATGTATCAGCCACCAGGCGTGAGTGTTAGAAGCATGCATCAATGAGATGCTGACGAATGTCACGGCCCTCCGGTGCCTCGCAGACTCCTTGAGGTGCTGCCACATCCCCACCCTCATCATGACCATCATCAGGTGCTTGCAGTTCTGCGTCAGGGGGCATGGGCACATTTCTACGTACGCACATGTTGTGGAGCATGACACATGCCATCACCATCTTTGCAACCTTCTCATGGCGGTACAGGAGTGCCCCGCCAGACCTGCTGAGGCAGCGGAAACGAGTCTTCAGTAGGCCGAATGCCTGTTCTATGACTACACGGGTACGTGAGTGGGCATGGTTGTAGTCCTCCTCATGCTGGTCCCGTGGGTTCCGGACTGGTGTGAGGAGCCATCTCTTCAGTGGATACCCAGCATCACCTGTATGTGGACGAGAAACGTATGATGTGGAATGCCATTGCTACGTACGCACACCCCCCCCCTTCCTGCCAGGTCATTGCCGCATCACATACCCCACATCATCATGCATGAAATGAGACTCACCGAGTAGCCAGGATCTGTTCCCTGCGTGTCGCTCCATGTAGCGTGGTATAGTAGAGTTCCTCAAGACCATAGAATCATGGGTTGATCCAGGGAATCTGGCACAACAATGTGTAATGATCCTGTTGGAGTCACACACCATTTGTACATTCAGGGAATGAAATTGTTTACAGTTGCGGTACTGGGCCTCCATGGCATGTGGGACGACCAATTCCACATGGGTGCAGTCGATGGCACCAATGCAACCCGGTATGCCGGCAAGTGCATGGAATCCCACTTTTGTGTTTGTAATTTCCTGCTCCGAGCGTGGTAGAGAGATGTAGTCGTCTGCATGCTGCAGGAGGGCATCGAGCACTTGCAATAGTGTCCGTGAGAACAGTGGCTGAGAAATGCCATGCAACTGTCCGACTGTGTGCTGGTAGGTGCCTGTGGCCAGGAAGTGGAGTACAGACACCACCTTCAGTAGGGGTGGGATGGCGGTTGGGCTATCTATCATGCTGACAAGGTCAGCCTGTGTCATGTCCACAATGGCGGCTATGGTGTCCCGTTTCAGACGGTAGAGGGTGTGGATCTGCTCATCAGTGAGGTTGAACGGATGTGCTCGGAGGCGTGGGATTGCGGGCTGCCTGCGTGGTGGTAGTGGCTGTGCTGGCGGCCCTTGCTGGCCCTGCCTTGCCCTCCTCCTCCTCCTGCGTCTCCTCCGTGCGGCCGGTTGTAGTTGGTGTTCGTCTTCTTGGAGTTGGAGTACTTGCAGTGCTATCAGGTCCCCCAGGGCCAACATCGCGAGTCCTGCCGGTAGCATTTCGGAGTGGGTGTGGTTGTGGGAGGAGACTGGGTGTGCAATTTATGTGTTTTCAGGCTGTATGGCCTCCACCTGTGGTGATTCATTCCACCTGTGCAAACTGCTCTCCCCTTTGGCCGAGCACGTCCCGCACACAACGCTGCAATTCGAGGAATGGCATCTTGCTATTGCAATCATGTATTTGTACCCGATGGCCGTGTAACATTGGTTGATGTGTTCATTCTGCTGTGGTCCCATTGTTTCACATACTATCTGTGCAGTCGCGAACAGACTTGTGAAGGGTCAGTGGAACGTAGTACTCGAGTAACGGTGGGTCCTCATGCATCACTGTACCGAGTTGCAACGACGGGCGGGGCGTCCCATTTGTGGGTGAAGGCAGTTGCCATTTTCACACACAGCCGCACTAGATGGATTAATTAGTGATTTCAAACGGCCACAGATGCCTCTTCGACGTGATGTTGCAAATGAGGAATTCGAAGGGCGGCGCTTTCGGTTTTCAGCTAGCGGCGAGGAAATGCCCACAGGTCTGACTGCAAATATAACGTTCTATTGTTCAATGTCCTTGAGACAGGGGCCATGGCGAGGATGCAATGATTGATATGAATGGTTTGGGATGCGCAATAGCGACGTGGGCGATGAGGCCGGACGTTCCCAAATACATGTTACTTCACTACACTGGAATTACGGGCTGGGGCACTGTGGATTTTGCAGGCTGCATAACGCACAGACTCAATGGATATTTCTAATGTTATGTGAGTAAATATTCAGGCGTTTTAATCCCGGGATGAGGGAATGATGAATGGATGCATGGGCAGGTGATTTGATACAGAGTTTGCCATGTACAGGGCTTCTTGGAATCTATCCGCCTCCCCTGCGCTATGTGATGCAGGGCTGCCATAGTGGGACCATCGTCTATCTGGCCTTGTTGAGCCCTCCCTGTCTCGACGCGCCCTCAGACACTTGTGTCCATGCACGTTACCAATCCCATCTGATGGATTCTGTTTTGACAGACGCATGCACAGGTACACTCGTTTGTGATGGTGTTTACACCTCGATATAGATGGTTATGAGTCGCAAGTGGTTTTGGGGTGGTGATGATCCTTTGGAGTGGGCTAGCATGCATATGGCTGTGGATTTAGTGTGATCATTGAAGTGAGTTGTTCGGATGTAGTTCTGATTGCCATTCTGTTCTTTTTCTTTTCTTTTGGTTGACAGGTATCTCCTCCCCTTTTGCCACTGCCATCTGTATGCCACTCCTGCAGATGGCTTTTACTCCCGACACCTGCTGCTTCGTGTTAATCAGTGGAGCAGCATTACGATCTTATGGGACGATCGCCAATGGGCCACATGCCCTTACGCAGTACTGGTGGCTCGGAGCAACATTTCGGCCTTTCAGCTGGACTAGTGCCTCCCCATTGGGACGGCCCTGCGGTTCTGTGCGCTTCCATGTTGCCTTTTCGTACGTGAATGTGGCTCTGTGTACCATGATGGAACAGGGCGTCACACAAGTAGTGGCTGGTCATTTCTTGCGGATGCAGCCCACAATGGTGAAATGTGTTTTGGAGTTCATGGCCTAATGGCTGTATGGGCTTGTTGATTTTGTTGTGCATTAAATTTCTATTCTGATTTGGCCCGTGTAGCGTTCTTCTTTGCAAGTGATGTGGCATATTCCTATTTGGGGAGCGATGTATTGGGAGGAGATCTGCATTGGGTTCCAGCTTCGGAGTTTAGTTGCGTGGTACTGTACTGGGCACGTTTGCCTACGAAGCCCAGTGAGGTCAGGGATGGGGGCTGCCAATATGACTGTTTGAATGTTGTCATGCTCAGGGGCGGGGGATTGGGTTTTGTGTAACAGATGCCGGTCAGCCAGGTGGACTGGTGGAATGATGTGATTTTCGGAATATTGCTGGTCACAGGTGCCTGTGTTTGCGTGCGTTTCGGGGGGGGGGGGACTGTGGTCATGTCCATTGGATTGGCTTCTGTATTCGTGCCATCTGTGCCCTGCAGCTCCCATTGGCCCCTCTTGTGTTTCTTTTGTTCGTTGGCATGCATGGGTGACTTGTGCATTTCACTGGTTGCATTGTGACTTCATTGCACCTACGGGGAGTTGTACTTTGTGGGCAGGGAGCGGTGTACAGGCACTCAGTGGGGCCGTTTACGGTTGATTCGCGATGCCGTACTTCTCACCATGGCGGAATGGTACATTCCGCCATGCTTGATGGCGTTAGGTACATGTCCGCTAGGGTCGGAATTAGCGTACCCTTGCGCCATGGTGGTATTTACGGTTTGGCATGGCGCGCGCGCGCGTGCTTGGTGCAGTTAGCGTTGGCGTTCACTACGGTGTCGCGAATGGCTTCGTACTTTGCGGTGACGGGTCATAGTCGCACCGAGCGCTATTCGATGGCGGTATTGCATTTCCGCCATCGTTTTCCGAATTCCGCCAGGGTCGTAATGAGGGCCAATATCTTGATGAGATGTTGACTAAAGGGTTTATCTGACATTCAACTTCCCCTGTTTCTTCCCCCCCTATTTTTTGTTCCCAAAAAGGAAGGCACGTTACGAACATGCATTGATTATCATGCACTAAACAAGGTCACAATTAAGAATAGGTTTCCTTTACCTTTGATTTCTGTCTTGATGGATCAAGTACGGTCTGCAAAGATTTACACTAAGTTTGATTTGAGAGGTGCCTATCACTTGATAAGAGTTAAGGAGGGTGATGAGTGGAAGACGGCCTTCAGAACTAAGTTTGGGTTGTTTGAGTACCTTGTAATGCCATTTGGCTTATGTAACGCTCCGCCGGCTTTTCAGTTTTTTATGCAAGAAGTATTGCGAGATTTCATTGATATTTTTGTTATCGTTTACATTGAAGACATTTTGATATACTCAGATTCCCCAGAACAACGTGTTGGACATGTACAGGCCGTGTTGAAGCGTCTGCAGGAATACCAACTGAGTGTAAAATTGGAGAAATGTGTATTCCATGTAAAACAGGTTGAATTTTTAGGATTTATTTTGACTCCTGCAGGAGTGGTTATGGATCCCAAGAAAGTGCAGGCAGTAACTGAGTGGCCTTCCCCGCAGTTCATTAAAGATATCCAATCATTCTTAGGGTTCGCCAATTTTTATCGGCGTTTCATTAGTAATTTCTCCAAGATAGTCTCTCCTATCACACAATTACTTCGGAAGGCAGTAAGATTTGTTTGGAATTCTGAGGCAGAAAACGCTTTTAAAGAATTAAAGAAAGCCTTTACTACAGCACCCGTGTTAAGACATCCAAACACTGAGAAAGCTTTTCAGGTGGAGACAGATGCTAGCAATGTGGCCATAGGAGCTATACTGTCACAGAAAGAGGAGGATGGAGTATGGCATCCAGTTGCAATTTTCTCTAGGAAATTGACCGGTTGTGAGCAAAATTACTCCATTACTGATAAGGAATTGTTGGCCATTCGGGCAGCCTTTCTAGAATGGAGACATTATTTACTAGGGGCACGGCATCAGGTGGTGGTGGTAACGGATCACAAGAACTTGCAATATTTTAAAACTGCCCAAACCCTGATTCAGAGACAACTGAGATGGTCCCAGTATTTTAATGAGTTTGATTTTGTGGTAACATTCAGACCAGGAAGTAAAAATGGGAAGGCGGATGCTTTATCCCGACAACAAAATACAGACAATCTAGTAGAGGAAGTCAAAACAATTATTGCCCCAGAAAAAGTTATTGGAGCAGTCACTAAACATTTAACTGACCAAATAAAGAAGGTGTTGTCATCAAGTCAAATGCAGAAGTGGAAGAATATGGATGCAACACGAATGGTGCGGGAGGGGTTGCCTTACCATAATGGGCACTTGTATTTACCCACCAAAGAATTACAAGAAAAGGCATTGCATTGGTGCCATAATTCTCCTTTAGCAGGGCAAAGGAAAATGCAAATCATGTTAGAGAAGTACTTTTGGTGGCCTACATTAAGAAAAGATGTGGAGAAATATTTATTACATTGTGAAAATTGTGCACGTAATAAGTCTGAGCATGTAAAAAAGAGAGGGCTCTTACAACCATTGGCCACTCCTGAAAGAGCATGGACTCACCTGTCAATGGATTTCATTACTGACCTACCACCCGATAATCAGTTTAATACCATTTGGGTGGTGGTAGATTTTCTGTCCAAACAAGCCCATTTTGTTCCATGTGTTGGAATTCCGGGAGCAGGCAAGTTGGCAGAGTTGTTTTTGCAACATGTAGTCAGATTGCATGGTCTGCCAAAGAGCATTGTGTCGGATAGGGGCTCACAGTTTACATCCAGGTTTTGGCGTGCTTTCTGTCGGATGTTGGGAATCAATTGTGCTCTGTCCACTAGCTATCATCCACAAACCGGTGGGCAGACCGAAAGAGTGAACCAGACATTGGAGCAATACTTGAGAGGTTACCTGGGGGATGGCAGAGAATCATGGGTGAAGGCACTGTGGTTGGCGGAGTTTACATATAATAACACTTTTCACAGTTCTTTGGGAATGGCACCTAATGAATGTTTGTATGGGCATGAACAAAACATGATACCAGAACAACTACAAAACATGGAAAATATGCCAGCTTTGCAAGAGCGAAAACAGTTGCTTCTTCAAGTCAGACAGAGGGCACGCACAAATTTGGAGAGAGCCAAAGAAGCATATAAAAGACAGGCGGATAAACATCGTCAAAAGAGTCCGCAGTATCAAGTGGGGGATCGAGTTTGGTTATCAACACGCAACCTTTCATTGGTAGGATCACGTAAATTTATGCCTCGGTTTATTGGTCCTTATGAAATATGTAAGTGTGTATCAAATACTGCGATGAAATTGCGTTTGCCAAAAACTGTTCCGGTACATCCGGTATTTCATGTATCTTTACTTAAACCTGCAGCTCCCAGAATGAAGACCCAACGGAATACGAGGTTAAAAGGATTTTGGATGTGAAAAGGAAGAAGAAGCATCTATGGTATCTCATTCAATGGGTAGGTTACGGACCAGAAGACTGTTCATGGGAGCCAGCAGAGACCGTACATGCCCCCAGATTGGTGAAATTATTTCATTTGAGACATCTGGCAAAACCCGGTCCTGGAAAGAGGCCTGGGACAGGAGGTAATGTCAGGAATAAGGGCTGGTGCCGCCGGGGAGTAACTAAGTTTGCTTATTAAAGCATTGGTAAGAGAACTACATTTTCCAGCATTCCAGAGAGGACCTGTAGTTCAGCGCAAGTTGCCGCGCGTTGCCAGCTGCAAGTAATGAAAGGCAACATAAAGCCAACACGCTCGCTCCCGCAGGTGTGGCTTATTTTGTGTTCCTGGATGGGTGCGGTCGGAGCGAGACGTGAGCGAAGCTTTCCTTACAGCCCGTAAGATTTTGGAGCAAGACGAAGCTAGCGGACTGGCTGGCAGTTGATACAGCGTTTTCTTCAGACTCCGGTTGGTCCTGTGGGGCCGCTCGGAGATCAGATAAGTAACGGGCACATTACGCTGGTAAATACTGGGAAGCAGGATGAATGTGGGTGGGCTGGCTGACAGTGGTTACGGCATTTTCTTCAAACTCTGAGTGGTCCCGTGGGGCCGCTCAGAGCTCAGATAAGTACTGGGCACATTACGAATTTACAGCAAAGTGTGTGTTTTCAGTAAATCCTTGTTAAGGACTTCGATGCTTAATACTCGTGTGTTTAAAGGCACACGGCAGAGTGCGGACAATGTTTAGGGTTGCTAAATCAGTAACATACAGTACAGAACATTCAGGGTTAGGGGCTGTTGGGGCACAACAGTGATCTGGTGTCCTTGTCTGGGCATGTACATTATGGCTATATGTGTTCAGTGTTGCTTCAGCTTGCCCAACGGGCCATGTGTCATGTGTTTCATGTTTGGAATCTAATTCCATTGTTTGTGTTCATCTATGCTTGCTATATGTTTATCTTGTTACATGTTCACACGTATTAAGGTGTGTTTATACGATTTGGAGGTAGGCAGGAGACAAGATTAATATCGCATACCCTATGTGTTTGGTTGAGTACAAGAACTAGATAAGGAGGTTTTTCCCTGTGCTTCCCCTTTCCTATCCACCTTAGGAGTTGCCTAACTCTCTATCCGGTGTTCCTACATCCCTATCCTATCCACAACCTCTTCCTAACTCCTCTTCCCCCCATTGGCTGCCACGTGGTGTCCTGTGTATATAATCAGGCGCCTGTGCCAACCACGGGCAGAGGGTCGAATTCATTCGGCTTCTGTGGTTCGGGGGAGAGTGTCGATTTCTCTCCTCCATTATTGTGTGCATTCTGACAGTTAGGGAACGTTGGTTGGATAGGTACGGGAAGCAGGAACACCGAGTAGAGGGTACAGGGTTTAGAACTGGATAGGACTCCGGGTGATTAGGGGAAGAAAAACATACCAAATTGAATTACACATTCATCCATGCATTAGTGCACCCCCCAGCAAGCCTATGCAGAGCAGTTTGAAAGAAAAACAACAAGACACTTAGCTCTGGTTTTGAGTGCTGGCCTCCTGCCTGCGCACTCTCAGGTCCGGTTACAGGAGCACTTCAATGCTGCAAAGAGAGCCACCGTTAATAATCTGTGCGTGCCCATAACACAAAAACACACCACCAAATATGCCCCATAGCAACAACCTACTCTACAAACAGACAATCTGGTGTGGATGCTTCGTACCCATATGTAACATTACCCCTGTGATGGGTCATACACAGTCAATGCAGTAAGTCAGCCGCCGGTGGGTGCGTGGCAAATGGAACACCAATGTGTCACAATTCACACAACATGCAGTGTTCCCTGGGTAAGCAGACAGACCCATATAGCAAGGCATGACTTCAGAACAAGTCGTGTTCCACCATGACCGAAACAAAGTAGGCAGTGCATGTTTCAAAATGTACATGGAAATGAAATGCACTGCACCCGAGTATGTCCCTTGCTGTATGTCCCTGTGAGCTGCTCCTTTCCATGTCTCGGAAGGCTATATGGGTGATACAAGTGCCTCAATGGACCTTGGTGTACCAGAGGGTATGTGCCACTGCCCCTGCAGGTGCCCCAGACAACCTTACAATCAACAGCCATCAGTCCACCAACATATCTGAGCTGTATTGTGTGCTTCAACACCAATATTCGCCCAAGCTCACCCTCAGTGCTGCTACTAAGCCTGCATGTGCAACTGGCCTGGTGGAAGCTTTGCTGTGTTGTGGCCCCCCTGTGCTGCTCACCTTGCCTGGAGTTCCTTGGAACACGTCAGCAGTTCTAGGATGTAAGTCTGCAATCCCTGTGCCTCTGCTTGCGCACACATGTCCATGTGGGCACCAACAAACGTGTCCAGAATCCCGAAGTCCAATGGGCCATGTCTGCTGGCAAAGGTGGTCTGGAGGCTCATCCCCTTGCAGAAAGGGCATGAAACACTTGATTAATGCTTTAAAGTCATCTGTGTGTGTCTCTTCAGGCATCTCATTACTGGACCATGTCAGAGACTTACATCAGAAATCACACCATCAGTCCGTCTTGTACATCCAAAGTGTGGAACACACTATCTACGGCATGAATTGCAACAAGCATGTGTACAGTAAAGATAAGAAACATACTACACAATGCATAGCAATGAATGTACACATTAATCATGAAACACCCCATCTAGCAAAAGCCGAACAGTGGTCAATAACACTGCAATCATCCCCACTAGGGGTGTTAACACAAGTTACACAGCACCAGACATGCCACAGGCATGACAGCCCAAAGCCCTTGTGTAATAGGCTGTCACACCGAACCATCCTTGCGAGCCCATGGATAAGGGAGGCAGGAGTGGCACATGTGAGTCAAGGACCCCAAGCAGCAAACACATACAAAAGACAAGCCTGAAGGGCCCAGCTGGAACAGACAGTGGATGCTTTCAAAAGCCACAAAGCACCGCACTGCCACATGAAAGCACAATAGACAAGCATTTTAAACTATATTAACTAATTACACTAACTATGAAAAACCTACATTACCTAATTAAACTAACTATCAAACAGAAACTTAACTAAACTAAAAGAAAAATCAAAAATGGCCACATACGACCCGGGGGAGAGGAGGCACCCAGGAGGGGGGAGGTACAGGGTGCTGCTCAACACCCACATGCGATGATGCTGAGCCAAAAAAAAAAACCTCCATGGGCTCAACGCCTGCACAGCCCAACCTATGTGGGAGATAGATGGTCGTCCGAGTCTGGCTCATCCTGGAAAGGAGGACGTGGCACAGTAGCCTGGCCACGCCTAGCCGCAGCTTGCCCCTCATCAGCAGCAAGTCTGCCGGACGGGTGAGCCTGGTTCTGTGTTGCGATGTGACGTAGGTCTGCATGCAGAACCTCACGTGATACAGGTGCTTCCTCTTGCAAGGTAGCACGTGTAACACGGAGTTCCTCCTGCAAGGCCTGGCTGGACAACCGCTACACCTCCCAGAAAGCCTGTAGCTCAGCCGAGATGTGACGCTCAAGCTGTGCAAACCTCTCCTCTGCCCGTTGCCTCTGGGACATCATAAGGACACCCAGAGTGGATTTGAGGGAAGCATACTCCTCCCTCAGGGCATCCATGTGCGCCTCTGCGTGAGCAGCAATTGCTTTACGCAGAGACGACATTTCAGCCTGGCGTGCCCTGTCTGAGGCCGCCATGCCCAGCCTGAGCGAGCGGGCCGTGGATCGTGCCGCCTGCTGCTGGAGAAGCACCTGCCTAGCAGGGGGAGCACAGATCGGGCCACACGCTCCATGCTCTCAGCGATGTTCTCCATTGCTGCCTCCTGCCGTTCTGAATTGGCAGTCATGTCTTGATCCCACTCAGTATAATGCGGTTGCGCGCGTCGACCGCGTTGCTGGGCTTGACCCCTGCGGGACCCAAGGACAGGGTGTCCTCGCTGTGTTGACACCGCCCGCGGCTGAACGACTACATGCCCCCGTCGACGTGATGTCCCAGGCACATCAGTGACTGGTGTGGAGGGTGACCCTGTGTCCCGATCCACCACGGGTGGAGGAACCAAGACTGTCTGATCCCTCAGTGCAGGTGTCGTGAACAGAGGAGTGTCCACATCAGAATCACTCACCCCTGACACATGGACTTGATGCACATCCAACTCGACATGGACGTCAGAGTCGTCATCAAGGCTGGACTCACAGGCAGCCAGAGACAAGATGGACTGTAGCACTTGTGGGTTTTCGTGGCCTACCACCCCATGACCCCCACTTGTGCCGGGTTGATGTAGTGGTAACAACCCTGTGTCTGGCATGACAACACCATCCTCTGCCTCCATTGCGTCATCACCTGAAAAATAGAGAGAAAAAAGGTCACTACACATGTCAGAAGCACACAACACACACACACACTGACAACAAACACATCAGGCAGACATGTGACACACAACATAGAACCTGGCATGCATGCTGGGTCAACTTTGAATTGCTTCTGTGATCAGACCTGTTGAAAGGTGGCAGTTTACATGGAAGTGGGTCTATGCAGTGCAAAAAATGTGTATGTCACTCACTACCTACATGTACAAGGACCCCATGGTGTGTGTCAGGAAATGTGAAGGCAGTGCAAGGTCAAATTCAGGCATCACGTGCACTGTGCATTCAATGGGTAGCATATCTACAAGCAAAGCACCCCTCCACCCAAGTACTAAAGCAGGGATGCCTAGCATGGTATCAAAAGGCTGACCATAGACCTGTGTATTGACAGGCAGTGTTGACTGGCATCATCAGCTTAATGTGATTCAAGTGACAACACTGCAAATGATATGGGACAGTAAGCAGGACACATGATGAAAACTCTGGAGGCCGCCCACGTGTGAAGAAGACACTACAACAGTCGGACAGAGTCATTGGCCATTAAACAGGCTGAGGCCTGTGAGCCACACAGATTGTCAGACCCTAAACATGTGTGCAACGCAGTACTGAGGCACAGTTGACATGGGAAGGCTGATGAGATGCCATGCAATGTATGTCACCCAGGACTTGTATTACAGTGATCATCAAGTCAAGGACACAAAGGGGCATGCGTGCAATGCACATGGAACATGAATGGGCACTCATGTCCCTGCGGGACATCTGACTTATGCACAGTACAAGTGAGATACCCTGCATCAACTACTAAGGCTGTACCACACGGCATATGTCTGGCAGATTGTACGCTGGAAGTTAGCATGTACACAGGACGCATGAACAGGAAAGTACACAATGGCAAGATTGAAGCAGACCAGTGCAAAGGCGGAACTGGGGTGCAGAGTGGCAGAGGAGGGGCAAGGGAGCATGCCTACATGGAGTACCCGCATGCAGGCAGAGGACACATGCACGTCAGTCATGCAATGACATTGTGCCTGGGCTGAGAGGAAGGTCACCCCACGCCACATGCAGAAGGGCCAGTGAGCTGGAACATGGACCAGAGGGGCATACTTGTAACCAGCATGTGAGTAGGGTGCAATAGTGGTGATGTGGAGAGTCCCCGTCTGCTCCACATGTCCAGCATCCGGCAGAGCAGACATGCATCATGGAAGCATGCATTACTTACACATCAGAACCATGTGCACGTCACATGTAGTGGCAATCATGCACAACACATCCCACAAGTGAAACACACACGTCCTCAACAAAAACGCATCAACACTCACTTGACTGGGCATCAAAGTCCAGCATCTCTCCCACTCCTTCGACCAATTCAGGTGGTATGAACTCCGCAACGAGTGACTCATGCGGAGTGAGCTCTTCCTCCTCTGGTGCAGGCCCACTGCCAGACACCAGAGTCAAGTTGTAATTTAAGGCACGCTTAGCCTTAGCTCTGCGTTTGAGGTTATTCCAACGCTTTTTGCACTCTTGCGCCGTGCGCACCTCATGGCCGAATGAACTGACATGTTCCGCAACATGCTTCCAGTGGGTGTCATGGTGGGCAGCCGTAGTCTGACTATTGGCACCCACTACCATGTCATGGCTGTGGCCCCGCACGTAGTCCACGAGGAAGTCCAGTTCCTGCTTGCAGAAAGGCTTCTTCCTCGACATGCAGGAGGTCGTGGCTGTGTGTGGGGTCCCAGCCTGTGCTGCAGGTGCAACCTTCCTCCTCTTGGACTGTGGCGCAGACCCTGGCTGGCTAATGCCGCCCTGACCAGTATGGCCAGTGGGTTTGGTGGATTGAGCCAAGGGAGTGGCAGGTGGAGGGACGACCAAAGGCCTGACTTGTGTCAGTGGCATCTGGGTGCCCTCTAATGGACCCTGCGCAGCAACATCCGCTGTGCCAGGGTCATTGACTGCAACGGTCCTGGTTGGCAGACTCACAACCGGGGTGTTGTTGGGTGCATCTGCCCCTGCACTTGCCAACACCCGGCTGTTCGGGGCAGGAGATGACATAACTGCCCCATGGACACGTGTCTTGGTCAGAGCAGCCCTGCATGCCCCTATGGTTTCCCTCCTGGCCTGTTGGAAATCTACCAAGGGCTCCTCAAGTGCCAACGCAGCCTGCACTGGCAGACCCTGAGCCTGGGTGGCGGTGTCCACAGCTGCACCTGCAGCTACCACGACCCTTGGGCCCGTGGCAGTCGATGGAACGGACTGCCGGGTCACACGGGCGCCAGTGCCAGATGCAGAAGCTGCATCCCCCGGAACCACAGGGGGTGGTGGCATGACTGCACCAACACATGGCACAACATTGTGCTCAAGTGGCGCACCCCTGCCTCTTCCCCCTCTGTGGCCGCCCTGGACACCCTGGAGTCCCCCTACTCCCTGGTCACCACGGCCATGTCCCTGACCACGCCCGCCACGAGGAGTATGCCCAGCTGAGGCGCCCCTCACCTTTTGTGTCCTCCCAACCATGGCACAGATGTAGTAGTGCCGGCACAGATGGAGTAGTGCCAATGGGAGGTGTACACCACAATTGACCTGGGCAATTGGGGTGAAGGGGGTGGGAAGCAAGATGTTAACAGCCCCCTGCACCTGCAAGGCTGTATGTGACCCTGGTGATGTAGTGACAGGTCACGCAACGCTCAGGCACCCCAAAACTGCAGTAAAACCATGCACGCAACCCTGCAGCCTACGTGCATGGAATCAACCGCCCGCAGTACGCGGTGGCACCCAGTAACACGAATAACGCGTACGCGTGGGACACGCAGGCTACTATGACCTTGAAAATGGGTGCAATACACAGGGGCACCCGCAGTGGGAAAAATAGCGTGTGCGACTCACCGTCTGACTAGCGCGATTCAGAAAAACACGCATAGCCAATACCCCTGCCAAAAGAAGAGATACATCCTTGATAGCTGTGAAGTTGTGATGGCGCGCGAAACAACAGGAAGCAGCAACACACGTCAGTCTCCACGAAAGGCACGTACAGCGAACTGCTGCCCCCGCTCACCTTTAACGCATGCTGAGGGAAACGCCTGCGCGCATCACGTCTCTTACGCGCATGGGCCCTTTCCTCGGATTACACACATTCCCACGTGGACGTACAGTTTTTCACGCGTGCTGAAACGCCCGTGCATGCCTGTGCGCGTCACGTCACAGAGGCGCTTACGCTTGAAGGGCCTTCGGTCCAATGAAATCGCGTATGCGTGCAAATGCGCTTACGCGCTAAGGGCCTTTCCTCGAATTACACGCTGACGTGCAGAATTTTCACATGCCAAATCACTCTGTATCAAGCTGGCCACTCGTAAGCACACGGAAGACCACGCTCCTGCCCAAAAGGCCAAATTACTGCCCCCCAGAGCCCCAAGCAGCCTCCCACGAGCCATCTGCTGCTGCCTGCCTGCCTGCTGCCACCGTGCCCTGCCATGTGGTGCCTGCACATCAGCCATCTGCAGGGGTCCAGTTGCGGTGCCCACCCCTGCTGGAACAGAAGACTCCGGTCTGGGATACCATCGCTCCACAGCCCAGCCCCAGGACCCAGTTGCCCACCCACGCCTGCCTCGGGGGTCGCCATGCCGGGGCAAACAGCATCTGAGACCACTGGCGACCCCTAGCCAGAGGGGCAGAGGGCCACCAGCTTCAGTCAGAAGGAAGTTGGTGTCCTGGTGGAGCTTGTCCTGGGGCATTATGATGCCCTCTTCGGATCATCACGCGCCGACAAGGAAGGACAGGATCTGGGACGACTTTGTGGTTGCCATCAACGCGGAGGGGGTGGCAACCCGCAACATCAAGCAAGTCAAGAAGCACTGGGAGGACTTGAGGTCCAGGACCCTCATAAAGGCCCGGCGCCTCGTGGAGGGGGGCCGGGGCGGCATGAGTACCATCCAGCTGAGGGTCCTGGAACGCGTACACCCAGCGCTCCATGCCCAGATCCTTGAGAGGCAGACCCATCTGGAGTCGAGCGGTAAGTGGCCAAGCATTGCTGTGTGAGACAGGGCATGTTGCAGTGTGCTGGTTGTCTGATACTTGCCTGTATGTGTGACATAGGCCATGTACGCGTGTGTCTGTGTGCAGGGACATCATGGTCATGCATGTGAGACCAGTAATGTGTGAAGCACACGGTTGGTGTATGTGTTTAAATGCTACTTGGGGAGCCCTATGCGGAATGGACACATGAGAGCATGCCAGTCTCTGTTCCTGGACATGGGTGGGGGTGAGGGATGGGTGCTGATGCCATGTACATGTATGGTGTCCATGTCTGTGTGTCTGACCTGCGTGTCTGTGACTTGTGAATGCCATGGATGCATGACACATGTCTGTGACAATGTTCAGATCCACTGATGCAGCCTAGTTATCCTTGCTCCACTGTGTCTGGGGTGTACGAGTCCAGATGGATGAAAGTACGGTGAAGTGTGTGCATGTGATAGGCATGACCCATGATGCATGTGAGTTCAAAAACAACATTGTATGTTTCAAGAGTCCCTTGGACATGTTTGCTAATGTCCATAGCATGCGCCATGCCTGTTACTGCATGTGTTTTGCCTGCACTGACCCATGTGTTGTGGAGGGACATGATGGAAGTGATCTTTGACAGTGCCACTCATCTGCTATTGCTTCCTGTCTAGGGGACCATTGTACAGTACCCTGATGCTTGTGTTCTATGTCTCCCTCTACACAGCACAAAGTGAAGAAGAGGGCGGAGACGGCGCTGTGGAGCAAAGCGGCGGGGATGCCCCCACAGCTACAGCCATCCAGGTTGGTGGTTTCCACAGAGGAGGAGGCCGCTACTGAGCTTACATGGGGCCTGGTGCGGCCATCCCTGCTGGTGCAATTGGTGCAGTCCAGGGGCAGGGCAGGAGGCAGCACAGGTCGCCGTGGAGGTGCCTGTGCATGTCACTGTCCCTGACACTGTGACTGCACCACCATGCACCAGCAGGGACGCCCCGTCCCCGGCCCGTCCGCAGGTAGGGGGGATGTCCATGTCATCTGACTCCCCTCCACCTGTGGACGAGGGGACCCCTGGCCGTATGGAGAAGGTCCTGATTGGTGTCGCGTTGCGCAGGGGTGTCATTCGTGATGAGGTGCGTGCTTCCCGGGGGGAGCACGCACGTCATCACGAAGAGCACCATGCCAACGTGGCCCAGTTGGGAGCGGCCGTGGTCGGGGGTTTCGTACATGTGTCGGGCACTCTGGTGACCCTCTCCTCCTCTGTGGAGGCTATGCGCCAGTCGTTCTCCATGCCGTCTTCTGGACCAGATGCCACCAGGGCCCCCTGTGGACCTGCCCCGACCAACGCAGCCAACTCGGTGGGGATCCCATCCATGCCACAGTCGGGAGTCGGAGGTCCAGCAGGGGTGGACACACCAGCAACTGGACCTCAGCAGATGGAGTATGTGACGGCATCATCGGGCAGGGCACGTGCACGACGGCGTCGGTGTATTCCATCAGCCTGGATGCCGTTGTGCTGGCACAGGCAGTTGCGTCGGAGGCAGCGGCAGGCTTGACGTGGGAGGCATCATGGCTCGGGGCCATCAACATCAGGGGGGCAGGCATCGGCCGGAGGGCAGGAGAACCCTGGAATGGGAGTGTCTTCCGTGTGGGAGCGGTTGGGCCAGCAGATAGGTGCGGAGCGGCAGCGGGCAGAGGTGGAACGGCTCACAATGGTCAGGGCGGAGAACTCCACGCTGAGGGCACTGAGACGGGCTGAATGTCTCGAGGGTATTCGCAGGGAGTTGGAGCTGGACACTGCATTATCCCTGCGAGACCTCGGGGCCAGGGAACATGCCCGCCTCCAAGCCATTGAACAGGAGTTCGATGATGCCCTGGCCCATGACAACAACCAGTGAGCCGTCGGACTAGCCCGCTGCCCTTGTAAATAGTTATGTAGTTAGTGTTAGGTTTCCTTTGCTTTTTTTATTTATTTTGGACCTTTTGGACAATGGACCACATTTTTGTATATAGTTTTTTTATTAGGTAGTATTTTTAGATAGGTTTCATTTCTTCAGTTGGGATCATGGACCATGGATTGTTTATCTGTATATAGTTGACTGTTGGATTATATTTTTTTTTGGGATTTACCCATGGAGCAATGGTTTTCGGTTTTGTTTTTCCCTTGGATGTACTTTTTTGAAATGTGACTTTGGACACCTTTCCTTTGGATTATGATTTGTGGTTTTTCATTATTTTACGGACATGCTGCTTTTGGTTTTTAATTCCCATTGTTGTTTGTTTATTTTTAATTCCATTTAGGTTGCTTTTAATACATTTTTTTCATCAAACTTCAATGTGTAGTATCATCTCATTGGTTTCATGCATATCATGATATGGGTTTTGACATTCACTTACACCCATTGTGTGTATGTGAGGGACATGTGTTCATTTACATACTTGCCATTGGGGTTGTCTCATGTAATTGGCATTTCTAAGTGGGTGGATGCAATACTTGGGGAGGTGTTTGGCATGTGGAGGCTGCCCATAAGGGACAGGGAGCTAGATTGTGATGACGTGTTGGCTGGGGGACATGTGTCAGGGCCTGCTGGCAGGTGCCCCACAATTCTGGGGGGTGGGGGTGCAGGGGGACATGAGTGGGACATGAGTGGGGGCCTGCTGGCAGGTGCCCCACAATGCTGGGGGGTGGGGGTACAGGGGGACATGAGTGGGGGCCTGCTGGCAGGTGCCCCGCAATGCTGGGGGGTGGGGGTGCAGGGGGACATGAGTGGGACATGAGTGGGGGCCTGCTGGCAGGTGCCCCGCAATGCTGGGGTGTGGGGGTGTAGGGGGACATGAGTGGGACATGAATGCGGGCCTGCTGGCAGGTGCCCCGCAATGCTGGGGGGTGGGGGTGCAGGGGGACATGAGTGGGACATGAATGGGGGCCTGCTGACAGGTGCCCCGCAATGCTGGGGGGTGGGGGTGCAGGGGGACATGAGTGGGACATGAATGGGGGCCTGCTGGCAGGTGCCCCGCAGTGCTGGGGGGTGGGGGTGTAAGGGGACATGAGTTGGTGATCAGTAGTGCAAGGAGACATGTGCCTTTGCTGGGGGGCATGCCCATGTTGGGTGGGCTGCCTGCGGGACATGACCAGGGATGCAGGGTAGTCCCCTGTGGTGTGGGCTGCCTGCAGGGGCCGTGGAGGGTGTACAGGGAACCCCTGGTAGGACCCACACTGCCAAATCACGTGTGGGACTCCCCGACACCCCCGAAATACACGTACCCTGCTGAAATCCCGTGTAAAACTTCCCGCGCACCCCAGTAATACATGTACCCCACTCGCACAGGGCCAATCGCGTGTAAAACTTCCCGCGCACCCCAGTAATACACGTACCCCGCTCGCACAGGGCCAATCGTGTGTGAAACTTCCCGCGCACCCCAGTAATACACGTACCCTGCTGAAATCGGGTGTGAAACTTCCCGCGCACCCCAGTAATGCACGTACCCTGCTGAAATCGCGTGTGAAACTTCCCACGCACCCCAGTAATACACGTGCCCTGCTAAAATCATCGCGTGTGAAACTTCCCGCGCACCCCAGTAATACACGTACCCCCGCTCGCACAGGGCCAATCGCGTGCGACACTTCCCGCACACCCCAGTAATACACGTACCCCACTCGCACAGGGCCAATCGCGTGTGAAACTTCCCGCGCACTCCAGTAATACACGTACTCCACTCGCACAGGGCCAATCGCGTGTGAAACTTCCCGCGCACCCCAGTAATACACATACCCCGCTCGCACTGGGCCAATCGTGTGTGAAACTTCCCGCGCACCCCAGTAATACACGTACCCTGCTCGCACAGGGCCAATCGCGTGTGAAACTTCCCGCGCACCCGAGTAATACACATACCCTGCTGAAATCGTGTGTGAAACTTCCCGTGCACCCCAGTAATACACGTGCCCTGCTGAAATCGCGTGTGAAACTTCCCGCGCACCCCAGTAATACAGGTACCCAGCTGAAATCGCGTGTGAAACTTCCCGCGCACCCCAGTAATACACGTACAGCGCTCGCACAGGGCCAATCGCGTGTGAAACTTCCCACGCACCCCAGTAATACATGTACCCTGCTTGCACAGGGCCAATCGTGTGTGAAACTTCCCACGATCCCCAGTGATACACGTTCCCCACTTGCCGTGCTGGTACAGGGTTAGCGCAGCCCTTTGCGCTGGATTGGGGATTTTGATGGCTTTTCCCTGCGCAAGGGGCGTTCTTGGGGGCGTAACTGGCGCTGCTGTGGGGTCACTTTGCCACTATGCACCACGGCTGGTTTTGGTAGCTGGAATCCATGAATACGCTGTGCGCGGAAATGTATTTTAGCTCACGCGGCTGGCGCACGGATTCGCACGCGCACACTGTGCGCCAGCCGCGTGTGCCACTTGTGCGCTAAATTCTGTGAATTACCCTCTAAAAGAGTTTGCGGACATCAAGTTCAGTAGAAGAGATTCAGTATGTTCCATATTACATGTACATAAAGTCAAAGTTATTATTGTTAAATTGCGCTACTAAAAACCTATGAAATTCAGTGAAAAAACTTTGTTAAAGGGACGTTATGGTTAAGTTGCGCTACTAAAAACCTATGAAATGCAGTGAAAAAACTTTGTTAAAGGGACGTTATGGTTAAGTTGTGCTACTAAAAACCTATGAAATTCAGTGAAAAAACTTTGTTAAAGGGATGTTATGATTAAGTTGCGCTACTAAACACCTATGAAATTCAGTGAAAAAAACTTTGTTAAAAGGACGTTATGGTTCCAAGTGAAACCGAAAAACCCTTGAAATTGCCAGTTATGGTAAGCTAAGCAACCATAACTCGCGCCACAACCTTGCACTGCTAAGACTAACACCCAGGACATCAAAGATGACATCACAAATGTCATTGATGACATCACATGTGCATTTACCTTTCATGAAAAGTCTGTACAAGGGTTTCTTATTGTAATGTTAATTATAAAAAGTGTCAATGATCATTGGAATACATATCAAGGGCTAATTAGTCCATCCAGTATACTAAGGTGATCATGTAGAAACATAGGCATTGTTTGCAGCATACATGATGGAGGTGCAATATTCATAAGCTTGCCATGTTGAATAGAGAAATGATAACTGTTTTCTTATTAGACTTGTGCATACTGTGAAACATGTATATATTCATACAAATATGAGTATATACAAGGAAATTGAAGTAAGAAAAAAACAGCAGTAGTAGCAAAAATTGTTCATAACCTAACTGATTACCTTTATGCAGAGAAATGATTGCTCTGTTCCAAAGCTGCTACTTACCCTATGCATAAAAATCACATGATGTGCCTGGACTCTAAGGAAAGTAGTGTGAATACCAGATATAAAAATAGGAGCATATACAGGGAAGGTACAGTAAAAAAAAACAAAAGAACTATCAGAAAGCGCTGACAACTCTACTGATTATTTTAATGCACAGAAAGGATTGCTGTCTTTCAAGCTTGTGTCTTCCCCTATGTATATGTTTCATATGATATGATTGGACCCTAAGGGAATTAATGTAAGAACATACTTGAAGGATAAGTCTACAAATATACTACCTTTTCCACTTTTAATTCCTGACTGTTACTGAAGAAAACCATGTGGCCTAGATATGTCAGTAAAGGAAAAAAGTGGGAGCCAGACATGTGATGTCATCAATGACATTTGTGATGTCATCTTTGATGTCCTGGGTGTTAGTCTTAGCAGTGCACGGTGGTGGCACGAGTTATTGTTGCTTAGCTTACCATAACTGGTGAATTTTAAGGGTTTTTCGGTTTTACTTGGAACCATAACGTCCCTTTAACAAAGTTTTTTCACTGAATATATATATATATATATATATATATATGGCCAATTGTGAAAAGGTCAATTGTGACCCTTTAAATTCACTCAATTGTTCATTCGAACAATTGTAAACGAACAATTTGGGTAATACCGACACTGGTGCACAGGCCACAATTGTGTCCAAAGAATTGGTAAAGAATATCAATGTATGTTTGTTTGTTTGTTTATTTATAGGGCACCAGAAAACCCTTGGGTAGCTGGGCGCACAGAATAACAAGAATACTTAGAACTTGGTTACAGGTTACAGATTACAGGTAGTTGGTAACATTTGTTATATAAACTAATTACATTATATACATTCTTCACATGTAGGGATAGAGGGTAACATATTATAAACAGTAAATAAATGATGTACATTTACATGTGAGAGAGGAGGGGCACGTATGGCAATAGATCACAATGCACATGGTCTCAGATTTCAAAGGTTATTGCATCGGAGCCAGGTGTGGGTATGGTGCCTGAAGCTGTTGTAAGGCTGAAGGAGATCTCCACAGAATCAGATCACAGTGTGGCAAAATGAAGGTCCAGTGCATAATTTTAACGGGGAGGAGGTGCCTATTATAGGTGTTACTGAAGTTGACATAAAGATAGGAAAACACAGAATGAAACAGGAGGTATTGATCACATCTATTTGTGAAATTCCATTTCTGATGGGGACAGATTGCTTGCAAAGAGTATCCCCTCTTATAGATGGGGTGAATGGAGTACTGTGGTCCTTAACAAAAAAACCATTGAGACCTAAGAAAAAAAAATCACAAAACAGCAATATAAATGAATGCCACACAGTTACCAAAACGAATGATGCAGTGCAGTTATACCTCCAGAATAGCTGTATACCTAGCGTCACTGTTATCTTGATGTGTCAAGATAAAATGCAAAATGAAAATGAGAAACAATCTGTACAAATTTATTTAGACCCTAGGAAAAAAGGGCAAACTGAAATAGATGAGTACACATTACGTTTTTATTTGAAAGAGAAAAAATGCAAACAGAATACTACTCCTAAAACAGACACAGAAAAACACATTACTACTCTTGCTGAAATACACATGGAAGATGAGCAACCATGGGTTCACGTTGGTATAAATGACTATTCTAAAGTAATAAAAGCCACCATAGTGCTTGAACAGGAAAGAAGCTTTATTAATGAGAAATGACTGCACGAAATAATGGAGAGGGAGGAGATCCCAAAATTTAGAATTAAAAATCAATATGTCTCTGGTTTGGACAGTCCAGAGTTTGAAAACTGAATTGTAGGCAGATGCATGCTGAAGATTAGTATTGGACAGAAAACAATTTACCATAATGTGTGGATAGTGAGTGGGACACAAAATGAATTTATATGGGCAATGATATCATGCACAGAATGTGCATGGTGTTAGATTTCCTTAATCAAAAAATATGATCACGGCTAGGTGGGCCTGCACCTGCATTTGAAGACAAAACAAGGACTTATCATTGCGCACAACTGGTCCCATATGCAATTGAATTACAGCTGAGGAAGGATACTATTATCCCTGCATTCACCAAGCAGGTTGCCATAACACTACAGTGCAAAAATGGACAACAGATGAAAGGTTCTGATGCATTTGTGTGTTTGAATGAATCCATAAAACAGCAAGACCTGGATTATGAATATATTCCATTGATAGATGTTGGTGAAGGGCCTCTAAAAATTATGGTGAATAATAAATGGTGTCAAGATAATCATTTAGAGGAAAATTCTTCATTGGGAAAGGCCATACAAAAATGACATTATACTGCAGATCTAAATAACATGGTGATTGGAAATATCCCTGAAAGGTATGTAGATGCCAGGGGTGTGTTGCCAGAATACCTGGATTCTGAGCCCAAAGGAATAGTTAAAATTCAATCTGTGCACCGTTATGATTCAAATGAGACAGTGTGCTGTCATCAAAAGGATTATATAGCATTTGACTTAAATGAAAATGAAACAGAAAATCAGCCCATTGAAGTGGAAGCTGATATGCCAAAATATTTAAAAGTGGCAGCTTTACAGAGAGAAACAGCTACACAGTTAGAAGAAAGCACAGAGATTCCTCCACGGGAAGATTTCCCAGAATTTTCAAAAATGGTAGAGGAACAGATTGTATCAGCAGATCCATGCGATAGCGATGAAGATAAAAATGAATTGAGAAAAATATTTATGGTGCTTAAAGATGTTTTTGCTAAAGATGCATACGATTGTGGACTAACTAACTTACATGTTGCCACATTACCGGAAGGGTGTAGTAGAAGCTCAGTATTTGTGCGTCAGTATAGATTTCTACTGGCATGTTTAGAGTCATTGGCAGAGATAATTAAAATTTTGGAGTCTCTGGGAATTATCAGGCCTATTCATAGCACATCCAAATGGTCAATGGCGTCTGTGCAGATTTGAGAGAATTAAATAAAAGAGTGCCAGTGTCCAGATGGCCACTGCCATTCATTGATCAAGGCCTGGCTCAGGTGCATGGCTCAAAAGTGTTTACTACATTAGATCTCACATCTGGATATTGGTGCGTGCCATTGGAAGAGGAGATTCAGAATTTGTTTTCATTTTCATTTGATAAGACCCAATACGCATGGGTTAGAGTTCCATTGGGGTACGTCAATAGTGGGAGTGAATTTGGAATATTTTTGAGAAAGACTATGCCTGATGCAGCAGAAAGAAGAACCATAGTTTACGTGGATGATGTCCTGATAATAAATGAAAGCTTAAAAAGCCATTTTGATGAAATTAGACATGTCCTTAGTCAATTGCAAAAGGCAGGTGCTAAAGTATCTTTACAAAAAGCAGAATGGTGCAAGAAAAAAGTGATTTTTGTAGGCCATGAAGTGACTGAACATGGACTAAGCCCACAAAAGAAGAAGGTAGAGGCCATATAAAAACTAAAAGATCCTAAGAGTGTGAAAGGATTAAAAAGTTTATTAGAAATGACAGGTTATAACAGAAAGTTTATTGAAAATTATGCTGAAATTACACAACCGTTGACTAAACTACTGAAACTGAATACACCCTGGAAATGGGAAAAAGAGCAGTCTGAGGCAGTGGCTAAATTAAAGGAATGTCTTATAAAGGCACCATGTTTAGCATTCCCCATAAAGTATAGGGATTTCTTTATAGAAATAGGTTTCTCTGAACATTGTATGTCAGCAGTTTTATCACAAAAACATGATTTGAATCACAAAACCATTCCTTATGCAAGTAAGACATTTTCCCAAGTTGAAATTAAATTCAGTGAATGTGAAAAGGCCCTTTTGACCACTGTGTGGGCGCTACAGCATTTCCGCCCCATTGTTCAGGGAGAAAAGGTAATTATTGAGACAAATCATCAACCTTTGGAGTTTTTAGAGAGTAAAAGAATTAGGTCAGGCAACATAGCAGAGTCCAGAATTACTTCATGGACACTGGCATTGCAAGGCTTTCCTGTAGAAGTGAGATATGGCCAAAATAAAAAGAGCCCAGTTGCTCAAGGCTTGGCAGATCTACATGACTGTGCAGCTGAATATGTATCAAATGAAGTAGAATTGGAATCTAGTTTACAGGAGTTTGGGCAATCACTGCACAAAGCTTTTGATGAAAAGACATGCAAGGATTTGCCAACTGTATATGTTGACGGTTGTGCTTTTCACATTGAAAATGACAGTAATAAACAATTGGTGTCAGGAATAGGAAATGTCTGGTTGAGATGTGAAGGCATTCCCAGTAAAGGGATGAGAATTGGGGCTAGGAGCAGTCAAGTAGCAGAATTGGCAGTCATTTATAAAGCAATTACTACTGCAGTTGATAATAAATTTTGTGAAATTGTCTTGGTGACTGATTCTGATTATGCACGAAATAGCTTTGTGGAATATTTGCCTGGCTGGAAAGCAAGAGGCATGATTAAAAGCAATAAAAAGCCCCTTTAACATGGAAAAATGATACAAGCCATAGACAAATGGGTGTCAGAGAATGATTTGACAATATACTGGAGGAAAGTCAGTGGACATTTAAAAACTCCAGGAGAGGATAAGGAGAGAAATGATAAGGCAGATCATTTAGCTAAAATTGGGGCTGTGATGGGGGAGTTGCTACCTATTGAACATCTACTTGGTGAAATACAAATTGATGCAATTACACGCTCTAAAGCTCCAAAAGAGGTAGATCATCCAGTAGTGCAATGGAGTTATGATACACCAGATCAAGATCTGATTAAGGCACACAAAGATGATCCAATTTTGGGAATCTATTATAATCATTTGATAGACACAGACACTGAACAAAACCCTTTAACAGAAAATGACTGTGTGGGAAAAGAAGAGTTGAGGGTGCTATTAAAGAATAAAAAACGAATTAGACTACAGGATGGACTCATGATTAGGGAGTCCATAACAGGACAAATACAGTGGGTGGTAGCCCTTTCAGTCAGAGGGCTAATGCTACACAATGCACATGATGCAATAACTGTGGGACACAGAGGTTCACAAAAGACATTAGAGATACTGAAAGATTATGCTTACTGGCCACATATGTCCCAAGATGTGGAATTATATACTAGGGGATGTCTAGTATGTGCCCAATTTAAACCTGCTTCACCAATGCATAGAGCCCCATTAATGAAAAGAGGCTTAACTCTTCCATGGTCAGATTTGCAAATAGATTTTGTAGGGCCTGTAAAAAGGTCGAGCAGGGGGAACCGTTATATTTTGAGTGTGGTTTGTTTAATGTCAAAATGGATAGAGTGTATTCCTGCACCAGATTGTAGTGTGCAAACAGCAGCTACAATACTGGTAAATCATATATTTTCAAGATTTGGGTTACCACAAAGAATTGAATCAGACAGAGGAAGTAATTTCACAAGCGCTTTAATGAGTAAGGTGTGGCAAATACTGGGAGTGAATAGACAGCTGCATATTGCATATAGACCTGCCTCTTCTGGTGGTATTGAACGGTGTTAAAGGTCTGTTGTGGATATATTAAAGAGGTTTGTAGCAGAGGCAGGTTCCAGTTGGGATTTACTTTTACCTCTGTTTTTGATGGAAATAAGATCAACTCCTGTCAAAGCAACAGGTATCAGCCCTCATGAAGTATTGACAGGTAGGAAGATGGTGTTGATACACCACCTGCTATACAGAACACATGAACAGACACTTGTAAGCGCATCTACAGTTCATGAATATATGGAAGAACTGAGGAAGCATGTACAACATGCATTTGTTTTTGTGCAGCGGAATTTGGAAAGGGCCACTGACAGTGCAAAATTATATTATGATAGAAAGACATCTGTGAAAGAGTATAGTGTGGCGGATCAGGTGTATAAATTTCATTTTGGAAAAGGTAAACAGAAAAAATCTAAATTTCTGGCTGCCTGGCAGGGGCCTTTTGAAATCATAGATAAGGTGTCTCCAGTGGTTTATAAAATGTTAAGAACTGAAGGTGAAACGGTAACAGAGCAATTTGTTCATGTTAACCAAATTAAGCGCTGAAGTAAGGAGGCTTGAGTGAGTAGAAACAGATCAAGTGCCCTAAATACATGAAAGAAAACACATGAGTCTAATTATAGGGCCCAATACTAGAGGAATAAAAATTGAGGTGATTTTTGTAATGGAATAGATGTAAATAAAAATACTATATGTGATGATCATTAAAAGGGGGCTGAAGCTAATGAAATTATTTTTACAAAGTTGAAATATGTTAAATGACAAATGATGCTTTGTATGCTTGTTTTCTCTCTAACATGTGCTTAATTTCAGAAAGCAAAAGAAAAAGGGCGAAATGTTTTGGAAATATATGGATATTTTATTTTTGGTAAACGTGTGAAATTAGTATTGGGCGATGTACTTAACCAGTCTCTTTTCTATTTGATTTAGAATCACTAACCTGTGTTTTGAGGTTAGAGGTCACAGGACCGGAGGACACGGGAGATAATGGAGTCCTGGAATCCGTGGGATGAAGATCAAGTGATGCCTGCCTCCGGATGGAGGTGAAGACAAAGTAACCGGGATGCCAAAAGAGATGACTCCTATGGAAAAGCATCCAAGAGTGCCAGGATGAAAGAATTCACCAGACGAACCAGATGACGTGAACTTGGTGATCGGGATGTCTCAAAGGTCGAGATAACTATATTGAACTATACCTGCAGCGTTGTGGTTGCATTCGTTCTGATGCATCCTGGAAGTATGGAGTTCCACATCTTTATTATTTTATTTAATTATTTTAATTTGTTATGTTAATTCTTTGTTTTAATTATTTATTTTATTTTATTATTTTATGAGTATTGAAGAAAAAAACATTGGACTATGGACACTTCACTTGGAAAGAAATATGTACAATATTTTATAAGAACTGATGGACTCATTCGAGATGAATTTTGATTTTATGGTGGTTAAACAGTGATTTATTGTGAAAATGTGAATATTGGTTTTATTGAATTGCTATGATAAAAAAAGGAGCGCAAGTTGGGTTTCCTCCAATTGTGGCTTGGAACACTGCCAAATTGTCAGAAAAGGAGGGATAATGTAGTAGTATATAGCGCTTTATAGTGTCTTGAAGTTTATAGCGCCTCACTGAATGTGATAGCACTATGTTGCCAGCATAACGTGAGTATGTGGCTGGAGACAGGATGCCGTTTTAAAAGTGCACCAGAATTTTTTTTCTCTTCTTTGAAATACCTCATACATAGGAGACTACATTATACATTTAACTATCTGACTTAATTAACAATTACTAATTACAAAATACTAACTTATTAACATTATAATGTAATCTCTATGTGCAAATGGGTTAAAAGTAAATATTCAGAAATTCGTTTTCAAATGTGCACTAGAATATTGTTTTCTCTCTTCTGTGTTTGCAGTAAGCAGTGCCTGCATACCAGAAAATGATATTAGTTACAGTTGTACTGTATAGCTAGTCTGTTGTATTGAAGGAATGGTGATGTGGCCTTTCAATTTGATTGGTGCAAAGTATTGGCAGTTGTGTTACGTATGAAAAGGGGAAGGTGCAGAGGTTTGCTAGGGAAAGACTGACAGAGGAAGAGGGAGGTGGAGAATGACTGGGCTTCCAGACGGACGTGCCTGGTTTCACTTTGCGCTGGCTTGAGAACTCTATGTTTTCGCCACACACTCCAAACATTCGAGATAATAGAGAACACCCCTGCTGACTGGGCCTGCTCTGCTGAACGGAGGTCATCTGGGGAAGAAAACTAGAAATCTTTAGTAAGCAGCCAAGGTCAAGTGAGGGGGTCTCTGTGTACTTTTGTGTGAATGAGCAATAGCAATCTAAAAATGTCATGTAGGCAGAGTAGCCAAAAGTAATCCCCTGCATTTAATTTGTCATATGATAATGTTGCAAAGTGAATGTTGCTCTGTCTCTGTATTGTTTCTTTTCTTGTTTTTACTACAGAGAACAACGCAATGTACATGGTAAGATGTTATTTTGAATTGCAATTGTTTAGAATACTCACAATATAAAAGCAGAACATGTAGAGAGTTTTTGATTTTCTCTTTTCTTGGTGCATTTGGAATAGCATTTGTGACACGGGGAAGATTTTTTTTTAGGTAGGTAGTACATTTGTCATTTTTCCCATGTAGATGAAATAACAGACAGAATAAGCTGTCCTAAAATAAGACTTAGCTGTGATAAATAGCTGTATGCGTGTGTTCCCCAGTGTGTTCCCCAGTGCATGCTGTCTGGGTGAAATCTAATACAATATATAGATTACTGGGGGTCTATGAACCAGTAATGAAGCCTATGGACGCATAGTTCACTGGTGTAGATAAATCAGTGATAGCCACAAGTTATAGGTGGCACTCTATGTGAAAGTGTGGTGTCCCTGAATGTAGGTCCAAGGCCCTCTATAGATCACTAAGAGTATTGTAATAGTAAGGAAAGTTTTGTGTATGATGGGGCTATAATGTAGGGAAGGAAAATCATGCTCACCACTAAGTAATTTACCACCAGAAAATACCGCCATTAGTGTATATTACAAAATTCTCCAATATAGTGTAACAAAATATGGTCACTGGAACGAGGTAAGGCCAAACCCAATCTAGATGCAAGGATAAGTTATTACCAAATTGCCACTCTTCTTACCGCCAGACCCCAAATCTACACAAAATATCCTACATCTCTCAGGCTAACAGTATTACATTGATAAGAGCAGTGCTCCTGCCAAGGTTGAACTACTGTAATGCTACCCTGGCGGGAGCAAATACAAGATGCATCCAAAGGATGCAAGTACTGCAAAATGATGCAGCTTTCCTTGCCAAGAGTTCTCCTAGAGGTGTCCCTATCACCGAACACAGAAGAGATCTACATTGGTTAGCCATTGAATAGTGGATTAGTTTTAAAATCAGTACCATTACCCGCACATGTCTATATGGCCTAGCTTCAATATATATCTTTGGGATAGTGTTCAACACAAGAAATCTGCAAGGACCACTAGGGCTAGTGATACCATGCTTCTTCACTGCCCCTGTTCCAAAAGTGCCAGGGAGCGGTCACACCTTTCCAGTGCAAGCAGCAGTTATGTGGAATAAGCTGCCCATGCATATTTTCAGGAAGTGTCCGAAAATAATTCTGTTCAAATAAATGGAATTATTTCTCCCACCCTGATCTGTTGCTTTTAGCAAATCATTTTGTGCACTAAGGCCTGTGGGCTCCGGCGCAGTATAAAAAGGGAATTCTTTTTTTAAAAAGGCGCATCGCTAAGAGTTAATTGCGCTACCAAAAGGAAGAACAAATGCACACTGTTTACTTTCATAGAATTTGTAATAAAAGGCAAGGAAGTATGTCAGCAAAAGCAAATTGGAAAGTTATTGCCGAAAGGAAAAATGAGGATGATAAGGGGCACAATGTTGGAAGAGCAAAAGTAAGACATAGATTGCAATAAAAGCACAGAAGAATGCCATAAGTAACCAGAACAGTGAGAATATTGGTAATTAAGGACAGAGATTGGAGGAATGGGATATACACCATAATACAATACAGAGACACACATATGCACCAAAACCACAGCAAGTTAGGCAAGCTTCAAGAATGGGACAAAGCATAGAGACATTGAAAAAATATACCCAAGATCACACAATTGGTGAGACATGCATCAAGAACAAAAATGTAATTAGGAATGCAAATTACATTAAGAAATAGGTTAACACACTAGCAAATGATATTAGATTAAGAAAAGTAAATATTTATGGGGACTATTTTCAGCAACAATGTTAAAAGTGGATGAATTGATGCAACCATTTGTATTTAGAATGGGGAAGCAACAAGAAATGAGAGGAAGTGCTCTCAAACCCCCTAGGGCTAGGGTTACATAAACTATCGCTTAAGATGCATGATATATTTTATAACAAATTAACATTGTATTGGGGAAAGATCTCAGTAAGTAACTAGGAGATAACATACACTAGTTTTGGGATTAGTTATGTAGACACACAATACATTACACTAGTATTTTCAAGGCCTGACCATGTAAAGTAGTGTGCCATTAGGTCAAATTAGTAGTTTGTATAGAGCACACACCCTGATGTGTATGATTTGCAAGAATAAAGAGTGCATTATTTAGATTTCCTGCAGGGTTTGTTCAGATGAAACATATCCATGAGTAAATGCAAGCAGGCAAGGAGCTAACAAGAAAAAACAATGGAGGTGTGGCACAATATGGATTGCTATTATGCATGATGAATTGATTTCTTAGAAGGAGTAGAACAAAGTGGAATTTGGAGCTATGAAAAAGAGAAGACATTTTTCATGAAATTTTGTAAAAATAGATATAATTAGGTTAGAGTCTGTGTCATGATATGCTTATGAGAGGGGGAGTGATATACACACATATACATACACACATATACACATGTGCACACACACACACACACATATGCACACACACACACACACCCCGACACACACACACACAGACAGACACACACACACACGTTTTACCTACCTTTTGGGGACTATGTGTGGATACCTGCCTTGTGGGGACTAACCCTTCCCAATGTTTTAGAAATGGGCTAATAGCAAAACTATATCTAGAAAAAATTCATAATACAGAATCCAACTTCATATTTGCAAAAATGTGTATTTTTACTCGCGTGTTCGGTACCATCTTTGCGGGGACTTGAACGCGTGTTACCATCCTTGTGGGGACTTACTTTATTATTCTTATTTGGGATGATTGCTCCAAAAGCAAATGGAAAAATGCTTACTTTATAGTACTCCATATACATTATACAACTGTATTGCTACATGTGAGTACCTGCCTGCATCACACCAGATGGATTTTGCTGGTTTGGCATTTCCCACAAGATTTTTTATTTGCATGTGAAACTTAAAAAGGTACTTATTTTCTGGCATTAAACACTATTATAAGCACTCAAAATGTTCCAGAAAAGATAACTGCGACACAGGAGATGACTTGATTGACCCAGGCTGACACACTGTGGGGAAAACGAAAAAAAACATTCAAATTCAGATCTCATTCTTTCGCAGGCATCATCTACCCAGCAAACTCATATCTCCTCTTTAGAAATGGTTTAATGGAAATGATGTTGCTTCCATCTTTTGGAATGTGTATAATAATAGTGGAATTAACTTTCCTATAGGACTCATGTTTGATTTTAGAAAAGTTACATTTTCCACAGAGAGTGTGTGTGATAATCAACAGTCCCCACAGAGACAGTGGGCCTCATTCCGAGTAGGGCGGTAAGGGTTAATGGTCACCGGTAACGAGACCAGTGCCGTTAAACCCTTACCGCTCTACTACGAGTTCACTTTGCGGGTCCTTCCTTAACGCCTGCTTTTAGCAGGCGTTAAGGACGGGACCCGCAAAGGGACTTTAGTGCTAATAACGGTACCGTGATTTACGGTACCGTTATTAGCGCCTTCCCCATTCCCATTGAGCCCTATGGGGGCTCAATTGGGAATGGGGAAGGGCACTGGTGAATGGGGAATTACCGGTCCCTCCAACCTTGGAATGGACCGGTAATTACTCCATTCACCAGGGCGGAGTCGGAATGATTTTGGAGGCAGCCATGCAGCAAATAGCGGCGTGGTTACCTCCAAAGTCGGAATGAGGCCCAGTGTGTACTTGCAATCATGTTGATGTCCCCACAGAGATGGTGTGTAATTACAATGATGGTAAGATCCCCATAGAGATGGTGTGTGATTAGGACTATACTCAAGTCCCCACATGGACAGTGTATAGTTATGATGCTGTTAAGCGCTTGGGCATTAGCCGCTACATAAATCTCAATATAATACAAAAAATACAAATACCAAATGTGGTCCCCACAGGTATGGTAAGTGATTATGATAACACTAAAGTCACCACACAGATGGTGTGTGATTACAATGATGATAAGGTCCCCATAGAGATGGTGTGTGATTAGAACTATACTCAAGTCCCCATAGAGACTGTGTGTAATTATGATGCTGTTAAGCCCTTGGGCATTACCCGCTATATAAATCTAAATATAATACAAAAAATACAAATAGAAAATATAGTCCCCGCAGATATGGCAAGTGATTATGATAACACTAAAGTCCCCACAGAGATGGTGTGTGATTAAAATGATGATAAGGTCCCCACAGAGATGGTGTGTGATTAAAATGATGATAAGGTCCCCACAGAGATGGGGTGTAATTACAATGAAGATAAGGTCCCCACGGAGATGGTGTGTGATTTCAATGATAAGGTCCCCACAGAGATGGTGTGTGATTACAATGATCATAAGGTCCCCATAGAGATGGTGTGTGAGTAGGACTATATTGAAGTTCCCACAGAGACAGTGTGTAATTATGATGCTGTTAAGTACTCAGGCATTAGGCGCTATAGACATCTAGATAAAATACTAAGCATTTATAAATATAATACAAGATCCCCACAGGTATGGCAAGTGATTATGATAACACTAAAGTCCAACAGAGATGTTGTGTCATTTCTAAGATGTTGAGGTCCCCACAGAGATGGTATGCTATAATGATAACACTAAAGTCCCCACATAGATGGTGTGTGATAAAAATATTGTTACAGTCCACCCAGGGGCCACACAGAGGTCAACAAACAACTGCAACGGAAACATTTGAGTCTAGTATTAAACTACACAGTGGTTGTCCTAATGAATCACCACCCCTTCCCCATCTAAAATGATATACCCCTCTTTCTCCTGCTACCTTACACTACACACACATATTCCACCCCACACATGGCAGCCTTATGTCTATTAATACCAAATTAACCTGATGCAGACTTGCCAAAGCTCTAATCTCTATTTATTTGACTTCCCCTAAGGAAGAGGAAAATCAAGTCACAGTGCTGTCATTTAATAGATGTTGGGCTCTCCTGTCTGGATAAAAGAGAAATCCAAGTGCCACTGTCAGAAACCACACCGAACAATACTGGCATTGAGGACTCAGGCACTGCCTCTGGCCTCCACACATCAACAATGCTGGTTTTGAATTTGATTCACCCTCTAACACACTAAGACCCCAACCACACCAGTTTTCTAGAAAATGTGCATGCAATTAAACCACCAAAATGCAAAAGGTTCACCATGGAAGACCACAGTTCAGTTCATGTATTGAGTGTGAAAATGATGTTGAAGTCCCATAGAAATGGCATGTGATTATAATGGCTTTAAGGTTCTCACAGAGATTGTGTGTGATAATGGTGATGATTAAGTCCCCACAGAGATGGTGTGTGATGATAATGCTGTTAAAGGCCCAATGAGATGGTGTTTGAATATAGTGATGTTCAAGTATCCACAGCAACGGTGTGTGTTTATAAGGGTGCTCAAGTCCCCAAAGAGATGGTGTGTGATAAAAATGAGTTTGAAGACCCCACAGAGATGGTATTTGATTATATTGATGTTTTAGTCCTCACAGATATCATTTGTTTGATAAGGGTGCTATTAAATTCTTGTGGTAGAGTAGGATCATTTAAATGTTACCATCTGCATGGAGATGATGTGCGACAATGTTAAAGTCATAGATTTTTTATAACAATGTGTGGTAAATGGATCTTGTATGATATGGCTTAAGCTATTTCGGTGGCTTCTTGGCATTACGTACTGAAATGGAGGAAGGTGGGGATTGGTGGAGCAGAGCAAATGTGATCTGCAAATCCTGAAGTGTTAATTAGTACAGATGGGGATATACATGCTTTTCTTTCTGTGAGCTGGTAAGATACAGGGTGAGTTGGACATGAGGGTTTTGTCTTGACATATGGGCCATAGGTGTGTTGTTCCGTGAAATACTAACAGGATTCATCTTATGAACATGGGTAGGTGTGGCAATGCAACATGGGGCGGATCACAGTCACTTACCCACGGTAATGTTCTTTTGACTGGATGTTCCTCCCACGTATTCCTTATCTTAGATATTTCCAATATCCAGCTTGCTGCCTTTGAAAATTATTTTCAGCAGGGGGCACTGTGCGTCGATGCCTGGTCGAGTTGATGTCCCTCGGACGCCTCCGTCTCGACGTCGACGTCACCCCAGGTATATATATATAGCACGAGCAGCACCCGTTGGGATCAGTTCCGTTTTGATGAGTGGAGCTTTGCCTTGTGTTCAGCGGTTACTCCCCTGAGAGAGCATTGACTGCAACCGCAAGGGATGTTCTACTGCAGGGTAGGTTGGGAGGGGCCTGGGAGGAACATCCAGTCGAAAGAACGTTACAGTGGGTAAGTAACTTGTTCTTTGAATGGATTGTGTCCTTCCACGTGTTCTTTATGTTTGATACACTTCCAAAGCAGTTTACATAATTTGGAGGAGGGAGTAGAAATGAGTGTGGTTATGTATGCACAGAGTGCAACACTGCTTTCCCAAAAGCAGAATCTTGGCTCGTGGAAGAGTCTAAACTGTAGTATTTAGTAAAGGTGTGCACAGACGACCATGTGGCAGCTGCACATATATCCTTTATCGAAACTCCCCTCTGCAACACAGATGAAGTTGCAACACCCCTGGTCGAATGAGCTCTTAGATGTTCTGGAGGGTCTTTACCTGCCAGTTTGTAATATTCTGATATAGTTCGTATAATCCATTTGGAGATGGTTTGCTCAGTGATGGCCAGTATTCATTTGTGACCTGCCGCAATTTTTCCAATCTAGAGATGTAAAAGCTCAGTGCACGTCTAGGGTCAAGCCTGTGAAGTCTTTCTTATTCTTTCCCCGGATGAGGTGGAGAATAAAAATATGGCAATGTTATCTTCTGAGTAATATGAAGCTCAGAAACAATTTGGGAGCGAAGAGTAGGCTTCACTTTTAGTACCACTCAGACTTTATGAAAGACAGTATAAGAAGTCTTGCAGGATAAAGCCTGTAGCTCACTCACCCTTTGGGCTGATGTAATTGCCACCAAAAAGACAGTTTTCAGAGTTAGATGTTTTAATGGAAAAGTGTGCAGAGTCTCGAAAGGAGCTCCCGTCACGTAGTTTAACACCTAGTTGAGATCCCATAGTTGGACTTGAAACGGGACTGGAGGGCAAAGATTAGTCAGTCGCTTTAGAAATTGTACTACTAGAGGATTCTTAATGTAGGAGACTTCCTCTGAAGTGCGCTTAAAAATAGAAAGCGCTGCCAAATATCCCTTGATGGTACCAATCTGGAGCCCCAGATTTGCCAGATGTGATATAAAGAATAACACCATCGGTGTATTACACGAGAAAGGGTCAACATTCTTATCTCTACACCTGCTACAGAACTTATTCCAGCGGCAGCGGTATAAAGATTTGGTTGCTGGCCTTCTGGCCGAAACCAAATCTCCATTACATCATCCGGGAGGTCCCAATACTTGTATCCCAGCCTCTCAGAAACCATGCCTGAAGGCTGAGAGTCCTAATATCCGGATGGAGAACCCGACCCTCCTCTCGTGAGTGAAGATCCTCTCTTTGTGAAGACGAATCAGAGGGCAGATGGACATGTCCAGAAGGTCCGGGTACCACATCCTCCTGGCACAGTCTGGGGCAACTAGGATCATGGATTTCCTGAACCTTCTCAACCTCCTAATTACATGAGGAATGATGCGGATTGGAGGAAACGCGTATAGGAGTGGAAACTAACAGTCCATCATGAACGCGTCTCCTAGAGCTCCTCTCGGGGGAAATTCCCTTGAGCAGTAAAGTTTGCACTTCCTGTTGGCACTGGTTGTGAATAGATCCACTTCCCCAAAGGGTGAAGATCTCCTAAAGGGCTTCCTGAGTTAGTTCCCACTTGACTGTGCTCTGCCTGCTCAGAGCGTCCGCCGCTGTGTTCTTCTCTCTGGATAGGTGAACTGCTGATAGAGAGATTCCCTCTTGTATTGCCCAAAACCAGAGCTGCATTCCCTCTCTGCAAAGTGGTAGTGACCCTACACTTCCTCACCTTTTGAAGTAGTACATGGCCACACTGTTTTCTGTCATTACCAGGACATTCCTTCCACATTCAGAGGGCAGAAAGGCCTTCAGTGCTAGTCTGATCGCCATCAACTCTAAAAAGTTGATATGTAGTTTGGACTCCGATGGAGACCAACGACCGCTGATGGTCAAATCATTGGTATGGGCTCCCCACCCCATGAGTGAGGTGTCCGTCACTACTGTTATCTCCGGCCATGGTTGCCAAAAAGGTTCTCCTTTTAAGATGTTCTCCCGGCAGGTCCACCACTAAAGATCTTTTGAGACTCTGTCTGGGATTTGTAGGAGATCTGACATCTTTCCTGAGAACTGTGACCACTGGATCCTGAGAGGCCATTGGAGAGATCTCAATCTCAAGCAAGCCTCTGGCACCAGAAGATTTTAGGATGCCATGAGGCTGAGCAACCTCGGAAAATCAAAGGCCGGTAAATATTGGGCATTCTGGAATTTGGTCACCATCTGCAGAATGTCTTGAGCCTTCACCTCTGGTGGCGAGGCTTTGCCCAGGGATGCATCCAGGACTGCTCCGATGAATTGGAGTCTTTGTGATGGTATCATGTGGGACTTGTTGAAGTTGAGAGAGAAGACCAGCTTGTGGAGGGAGTGATAGGTGGAGCTGAGATGTTCCAGCGCCTGTTCCGGGGATCTGGCCCTGATCAGCCAATTGTCTAGGCAGGGGTAAACATGAATCCCCCTCTTCTGAGACTCGCTGCCACAACTGCCATTAGCTTGGTGAAAACCCTTGGGGCGGAGGTGAGCCCAAATGGCAGAACCCAAAACTGATAATGATAACCGTCGACAGCGAACCTCAGGTACTGTCTGTGCTTGTGATGGATCGGCACATGAAAGTAAGCATCCTGGAGGTCCAATGTTACCATCCATTCCTGAAGCTGGAGGGCCTGAAGGATCTGAAAGAGGGTTACCATCTTGAACGTGTCCTTCCTGAGGAACTTGTTCAAGTCTCTTAAGGCCAAGATGGGTCTCAATCCGTCGTCCTTCTTTGGAATTAGGAAATATGGGGAGTAACAACATGTTGTCTACTCCTCTACAGGCATTCGTTCTACAGCAACATAGCCCGTGGCGTTTCACAGAGCTGCAGATCACCGCCGAGTACAGCAGAGAACGCATGGCCACGTTGTCGATGGGGCGCTGATGTGAGAGAAGGGGCAGCTCGGGAAAATGTGCCAACATAATCCCATTACCCTGCTGTAATAAGAGCCTGAGATCTCCGCGAGAACATACCCCGGATGACAATTACTGTGAAGAGAGGGAACAAAGGCATCCTTTCCTAGGTGTGGAACCTACAACCTGCGCACATCTGCAATGCTCCCCCCGTGGTAATGGGGGCTTACACGCTTCCAACTATACGGCACCATAAATAGCTATATGTAGACGCGATGAGAGCTACTGCGTTTCACTCTGTGTAACTCAAGAGACGCAGCAAAATCGAGCCACAAGGGCAATTAACTGCCATGCTGCTAACCACTCACCCCACCGTCGCAAACCTGGCCAGTGCGGCTGAGGCCAGAAGGGGAAATGAAGAGAAACTCAGAGAATACAAGGAAGCACAACGAAGTCAGGGTGAAATAGCAGAGCTGTGACTGCAGAGAGAGAAGTTTGTGGCAGATAAACGGAGTACTGCTCTTAGACTTGTGGAATCTGTTACAAGCCGGGTACCTTGATTGGGCTGTGCCTGACACGCTTGGATGAGATGAACAAGGTGCTCATTAACTACTGTGCCTAGTGAATCCACACCAGGGGAATGTGATGGTCGTGGCGCCACTTCTATCTAGACATCTGGAGGTGGTGGCTTGACCTGCGATCACTCTGAGAAGACACCAATCGGAGACGGAGCGAATCATAGAGTTTGGATGAACTGCCCTTCCATACTCCCATCAAGGAGGCAACAAATGGACCCCTGGAGTCAATAATTACAAACAGACTGCCTGGCTACAGCGGACCCAAGGGGAGGATACCGCCGATTGGGGCCGAGAGTAGAGTGTCACACGGGCTGGTTGCTGGCTTGAACTGACGTTCTGCTGGCTCTGCGCGACCTTGCCCTGCCTCACCAAAAGCTCACACTTGGTATACAGGAAGTGCTTGTGCCCACCATGGGCAAGGACAAGGCGAAGAAAAAACCGACCCAAAGAAAAATTGACCAATATATGATGCCGGTCACACAGGCCCAAGATAAACAGGCCCAGGTTGACACTATGGCTGAAAAGGAGTGCACATTATCATTAAAAGATGTTGGCCCTCATTACGACCCTGGCGGAAAGTGACTGACCGGAGCGCCACAGCGTAAATAGCGTTTCCGCCATTGCACGAAGGAGCAAAGTGCGGCCCATTCCGACCCATCGGGCACGAGCACCACGCCACGGCGGAAGTGCAAAGTCCGCGATGACCCCAAAACGGCCCACACCGCCGCCGTACGGCGCCCTAGGTGCAATACCGCCACCCCTCTTAGCGGTCACCGCAGTGTGCGCCTACCGGAAAGTACGGTGACCGGAAATATACGGAAACGGAAGTAAAAACATGGGCCCGGAACGGGAAACATCCCGGCGTACACCTATAAAACCACTAAAACCACACAACCACTAAAATCACTACCCTGAAACACACCCCAACCCCTCACCCACCCTAGCAAAACCAAGACAAATGGGAAAAGTAGCGAAGAAAGCGTGCGACCGCAAGCGGCAGGTCCACTTCTCCCGCGAGGAACTCACCGTGCTAACAGAGACCCTCCAGGAGAATGCTGCCGTCGTCTTCTCCACGCAAATGACCAGAACGGCACTTGCAAACAAGAAGACCATATGGGCTCTGGTGGCACAGCGGGTAAGTGCGGTGGGGACCGCACCCCGCACCCCACAGCAATGCTGCAAGCGATGGGACGACCTGCGGATACGCGTCCGCAGCATACTCTCTGCCAACCGCAACATTGCCACAGCCACCGGGGGAGGTCCTGAATCACCCATCAAGTTGACCCCCTGGGAAGAAATCTGTGCCTCCACCATCGGAATGGAGAGCATAGAGGGAGTCGGAGGGATGGAGAAAGGAGTGCAGACATCCGAAGATTCAGGTAGGTGTACCAGATCAAACAATGCCAAATCCACACAGTCCATCCATGTGAAGTACCATGCGTCCACATAGTGCAACAGAAACACATGTCCAGGAGAACGGCCACACACATCGGCCTGATAGCGCACGTTAAAACCCACAATAAATACATAAATAATTAAAAACCCCTAATACACGCACTACACGTGCAGCAGGCACACCCTAACTGCAGGCTGCCAAACAACTGCACCCTCACTCCACACACAAATCAAAGCACCTCCAAGGACCCGACCCAAATCACCCTCAGGTACCACCCCAAAGCATGTGATACAATGCCATTCCAATTCCCACAGACCCATCATTAACCCTCGCCCTCCTTTACTCCACCACAGGGTCCGATCCAAACGACGAGCTACAGGACACCCCTACCAGCACACCTGCAAAGAGGGCCAAGACCAACGGCCAGAGACCCTCCACCTCAGCTGCACGCATCAAGACACGGCAGCAGCACAAATCAGGTGGCAGCACAGAGGAGGGAACATCAACAGGCACCCCAGCAGCCAGCATGCCCACAACACCACCACCACAGGTCCCCCCAATGGATGCCACAGAAGGCACTGCCTCTGGTGGCAGCAGCACCATAGGTGACACCCCATTGATGGCAGCATGCTCGGACACAGAAAACGGGGATGTCGAAGTCAGATCCATCCATGACCTGTCCCAATCCCCCTGTCTGTCCCATCCCGTACAACATGAGGATACCACACAGGGGCACCCACAAGACGACGACTGGCCATCCCCCACAAGCCCTGTGGCAAGGCAACATGAGGACAACAGCCCCTCTGTGACACCCCCGCAAATGGCCATGGCCCAGCAGAGGCAACAGTCCCTTGACCAGTTAATCGTGCAACAGCAGCAAATGGCCACGCTCCTCAAGGACCATGCCGATGAATGTGGGGGCACTAAGGCAGACATAGAAACATCAACTGAGACACTTAGGGCAGAAATGGAGAGAGGTACAGAGACGCTAAGGGCACAAATGGAGAGTAGCACCGAGAGTCTGAGAGTCCAAATGGAGAGAAGCACCGAGAGCCTGAGAGTCCAAATGGAGAGAAGCACCGAGAGCCTGAGGGGGGAACTGCATGCGACGTCCAAAGACGTATGTGCCGAACTTGCCGCAGTGCGCCGTGTGCTCACTGAGCTCTCGCAAACCCTTAGGGACATGCATGGACGTGAGCAGGCAGACACATCATCCGTTGCAAGTTCCGTCCAGGGCAGCCCCCAACGTAGACCTGGAAGGAACCTGCGCTCCACAGGCAGGGGTGCCCCTGATACCCGCAGAGGGGGCTTGCAATAGCGACAGCCCACTGACAATGAGCATCTTTGGACACTGGTGTTCGGGGGGGAGGTAGGAGGGTGGAGGGGGTGTGTTGGGCTCACTTGGGTGGCGGGTCGATAGGGTGTTCAACATGACATCACATATGCCATAAAAAGTGCACGATCAACCAATGAGATGTGTGGACATTGATTTTTGTGTACTAGGCCATCATAGGCGTACAGTCCATATTGTGCATGTCCCAGACACACACAGTGCCACGAGTCCCGTGTCCATGTATCAGCCACCAGGCGTGAGTGCTAGAAGCATACATCAATGAGATGCTGACGAATGTCACGGGCCTCCGGTGCCTCGCAGACTCCATGAGGTGCTGCCACATCCCCACCCTCATCATGACCATCATCAGGTGCTTGCAGTTCTGCGTCAGGGGGCATGGGCACATTTCTACGTACGCACATGTTGTGGAGCATGACACATGCCATGACCATCTTTGCAACCTTCTCATGGCGGTACAGGAGTGCCCCGCCAGACCTGCTGAGGCAGCGGAAACGAGTCTTCAGTAGGCCGAATGCCTGTTCAATGACTACACGGGTACGTGAGTGGGCATGGTTGTAGTCCTCCTCATGCTGGTCCCGTGGGTTCCGGACTGGTGTGAGGAGCCATCTCTTCAGTGGATATCCAGCATCACCTGTATGTGGACGAGAAACGTATGATGTGGAATGCCATTGCTACGTACGCACACCCCCCCCCCTTCCTGCCAGGTCATTGCCAAATCACATACCCCACATCATCATGCATGTAATGAGACTCACCGAGTAGCCAGGATCTGTTCCCTGCGTGTCGCTCCATGTAGCGTGGTATTGTAGAGTTCCTCAAGACCATAGAATCATGGGTTGATCCAGGGAATCTGGCACAACAATGTGTAATGATCCTGTTGGAGTCACACACCATTTGTACATTCAGGGAATGAAATTGTTTTCGGTTGCGGTACTGGGCCTCCATGGCATGTGGGACGACCAATTCCACATGGGTGCAGTCGATGGCACCAATGCAACCCGGTATGCCGGCAAGTGCATGGAATCCCACTTTTGTGTTGGTAATTTCCTGCTCCGAGCGTGGTAGAGAGATGTAGTCGTCTGCGTGCTGCAGGAGGGCATCGAGCACTTGAAATAGTGTCCGTGAGAACAGTGGCTGAGAAATGCCATGCAACTGTCCGACTGTGTGCTGGTAGGTGCCTGTGGCCAGGAAGTGGAGTACAGACACCACCTTCAGTAGGGGTGGGATGGCGGTTGGGCTATCTATCATGCTGACAAGGTCAGCCTGTGTCATGTCCACAATGGCGGCTATGGTGTCCCGGTCCAGACGGTAGAGGGTGTGGATCTGCTCATCAGTGAGGTTGGACGGATGTGCTCGGAGGTGTGGGATTGCGGGCTGCCTGCGTGGTGGTAGTGGCTGTGCTGGCGGCCCTTGCTGGCCCTGCCTTGGCCTCCTCCTCCTCCTGCGTCTCCTTCGTGCGGCCGGTTGCAGTTGGTGTTCGTCTTCTTCTTGGAGTTGGAGTAGTTGCAGTGCTATCAGGTCCCCCAGGGCCAACATCGCGAGTCCTGCCGGTAGCATTTCGGTGTGGTTGTGGGAGGAGACTGGCTGTGCAATTTATGTGTTTTCAGGCTGTATGGCCTCCACCTGTGGTGATTTATTCCACCTGTGCAAACTGCTCTCCCCTTTGGCCGAGCACGTCCCGCGCACAACGCTGCAAATCGGGGAATGGCATCTTGCTATTGCAATCATGTATTTGTACCCGATGGCCGTGTGACATTGATTGGCATGTTCATTCTGCTGTGGTCCCATTGTTGCACATACTATCTGTGCAGTCGCGAACAGACTTGTGAAGGGTCAGTGGAACGTAGTACTCGAGTAACGGTGGGCCCTCATGCATCACTGTACCGAGTTGCAACGACGGGCGGGGCGTCCCATTTGTGGGTGAAGGCAGTTGCCATTTTCACACACAGCCGCACTCGATGGAATAATTAGTGATTTCAAACGGCCACAGATGCCTTTTCGGCGTGATGTTGCAAATGTGGAATTCGAAGGGCGGCGCTTTCGGTTTCCAGCTAGCGGCGAGGAGATGCCCACAGGTCTGACTGCAAATATAACGTTCTATTGTTCAATGTCCTTGAGACAGGGCCCATGGCGAGGAAGCAATGATTGATATGAATAGTTTGGGATGCGCAATTGCTACGTGGGCGATGAGGCCGGCCGTTCCCAAATACATGTTACTTCACAACACTGGAATTACGGGCTGGGGCACTGTGGATTTTGCAGGCTGCATAACGCACAGACTCAATGGATGTTTCTAATGTTATGTGAGTAATTATTCAGGCGTTTTGATTCCGGGATGAGGGAATGATGAATGGATGCATGGGCAGGTGATTTGATACAGAGTTTGCCATGTACAGGGCTTCTTGGGATCTATCCGCCTCCCCTACGCTATGTGATGCAGGGCTGCCATGGTGGGACCATCGTCTATCTGGCCTTGTTGAGCCCTCCCTGTCTCGACACGCCCTCAGACACTTGTGTCCATGCACGTTAACATTCCCATCTGATGGATTCTGTTTTGACAGACGCATGCACAGGTACACTCGTTTGTGATGGTGTTTGCACCTCGATATAGATGGTTAGGAGTCGCAAGTGGTTTTGGGGTGGTGATGATCCTTTGGAGTGGGCTAGCATGCATATGGCTGTGGATTTCGTGTGATCATTGAAGTGAGTTGTTGGAATGTAGTTCTGATGGCCATTCTGTTCTTTTTCTTTTGTTTTGGTTGACAGGTATCTCCTCCCCTTTTGCCACTGCCATCTGTATGCCACTCCTGCAGATGGGTTTTACTCCCGACACCTGCTGCTTCGTGTTAATCAGTGGAGCAGCATTACGATCTTATGGGACGATCGCCAATGGCCCACATGCCCTTACGCAGTACTGGTGGCTCGGAGCAACATTTCGGCCTTTCAGCTGGACTAGTGCCTCCCCATTGGGACGGGCCTGCGGTTCTGTGCGCTTCCATGTTGCCTTTTCGTACGTGAATGTGGCTCTGTGTACCATGAGGGAACAGGGCGACACACAAGTAGTGGCTGGTCATTTCTTGCGGATGCAGCCCACAATGGTGATTAGTGTTTAGGAGTTCATGGCCTGATGGCTGTATGGGCTTGGTGACTTTGATGTGCATTAAATTTCTATTCTGAATTGGCCCGTGTAGCGTTTTTCTTTGCAAGTGATGTGGCATATGCCTATTTGGGGGGCGATGTATTGTGAGGAGATCTGCATTGGGTTCCAGCTTCGGAGTTTAGTTGCGTGGTACTGTACTGGGCGCGTTTGCCTACTAAGCCCGTGAGGTCAGGGATGGGGGCTGCCAATATGACAGTTTGAATGTTGTCATGCTCAGGGGCGGGGGATTGGGTTTTGTGTAACAGATGCCGGTCAGCCAGGTGGACTGGTGGAATGATGTGATTCTCGGAATATTGCTGGTCACAGGTGCCTGTGTTTGCGTGCGTTTCTTGGTGGGGGACTGTGGTCATGTCCATTGGGATGGCTTCTGTATTCGTGCCATCTGTGCCCTGCAGCTCCCATTGGCCCCTCTTGTGTTTCTTTTGTTCGTTGCCATGCATGGGTGACTTGTACATTTCAATGGTTGCATTGTGACTTCATTGCACCTACGGGGAGTTGTACTTTGTGGGCAGGGAGCGGCGTACAGGCACTCAGTGGGGCCGTTTACGGTTGATTCGCGATGCCGTACTTCTCACCATGGCGGAATGGTACATTACGCCATGCCTGATGGCGTTAGGTACATGTCCGCTAGGGTCGGAATTGGCGTACCGTTGCGCCATGGTGGTGTTTGCGGTTTCGCATGGCGCGCGCGCGCGTGCTTGGTGCAGTTAGCGTTGGCGTTCACTACGGTGTCGCTAATGGCTTCGTACTTTGCGGTGACGGGTCATAGTCGCACCGAGCGCTATTCGATGGCGGTATTGCATTTCCGCCATCGTTTTCCGATTTCCGCCAGGGTCGTAATGAGGGCCGTTATGTCTGCATTGCCGACTCACAGGCCTCCATGGAACAAAAGATGGATGGCATTAGTATGGACGTCTCACTCCTTCACCACGATTTGCAAAAACTACCATCACGTACTGGCGAGGCGGAGCAGCGCATATCTGAGGCAGAGGATAGGCTCCGTGAGCTACAACAGCAGCTAAATAGTGTCAACTCGAGACTGAAAACTATGGAAGAAAGAGTGGATGAGGGTGAGGGTAGATCAAGGCGTAACAACGTCCGAATCCTCGATCTACCAGAAAATGCACAGGGTCCAAGTATGGAACTGTTCCTGGAACAATGGATCACTGACATGTTTGAACCAAACTCGTTCTCCAAATTCTTTTCGATAGACAGAGCCCACCGTATGCCATCTGGAAGACCAGTGCCAGGTGCTCCGCCACGCACTGTAATTGCAAAACTCCTGAATTACAGAGATGGGGATGCACTGCTCCAATAAGCATGCGCAAAAGGCACACTGACATACAATGGATCTAAAATTGCCTTCTTCCCGGACTATACTAGGGAGGTACAGAAGGCCAGGCAATCGTTTGACCAATTTAAGAGACAATTGCAAACCCTGAAGGTGAAATATGGCCTGCTCTTCCCAGCCCAACTGAAAATATACCACAAGGGCACTACCGTCCACTTCACAGACCCCAAATAAGCATGGAGGTGGGCAGAACAGCACATCGAGGGAGATTGGAGAGCTGCGAGGAATAATAGGAGCAGAAACCTCTGGGCCCGACCAGAGCGGGGACCACCACCGGTAAAACCACCGGTACATGAGCAGGATCCGCCACTACGTGAGGAAGAGGATTGACAACCAGGTGTGGGTGGATGGGGCACATTGACACCACCACGAACTGGAAAAGGGGCTGCAAACGAAACAATCATATGATAAGTATTCTACATGACCAAGGATAAGCAACATTTGTGCGGCCGTCGAGGAGGGCGTGCCTCCCCCCCTGAAACGAACCCCACTCCGGACCTGAAAGTCTGAACAGTGTTCCAGAAGCGGTAGGGGATAAAACTGTTATAGAATAGTATTGTTGGTTTTCGGCAGGACCAGTGAATTCCTGGTTAAACTGAGATTGGGATAGTTCCAGTTCTTAAGTTATGATCTGATATGATATGGCATTTATAACGCGCCTATACACAAGTGTTTCGAGTTAACGCTGACTCTGTAGTTCCGAGTGTCAGCATGTTCGGGCGACAGGTACTTCAAGTTGGGGTGGAGTATAGGGAGGGAGAATTGGGAAATGCTTAATGTTGTCTACATATCATCACATGTTCTTAGGTCCACATGATCTGCCTGATAGAGACACCTACCACATATCACCCAATACCAGCATACACCCACAGGATGTCCCAGGTATGCTCATTTACTTTTTAAAAAAAAAAACTTTTCTTTATTGGCAAGCAGTAGCAGCAGGTACACAACACAGTGCATAAACAGTTGCAATCATACATTTGGATTTTTCAGTACATTTAAGGGGTATTCAATGGGGGTGGGCTGACAGCCCATTATGCTTTGCGCAGCTCAGGGTCCAGGTTCATCTTGCACACCTGGCGGGGCAGGGGGGGGAGAGTGGTTCTATGTTATCTTTGTTGTTTAGGTAACTACAAAAGACTGTCCACACATTTTTCGGGCGGGAACTCATAGGGAGGGAAATGGTATATTCCTCCTCACACATCTGTGTCCAGGTGAGAGCCTTCAGCCACATCTCAAATGAAGGGGGGGTGCGACGCTTCCAGCATTGTAGTTTTTTTTTTATGACCACCATAGCACTGACATTCAAAAATGTTGACATTTTCTTCACCTCAACGCCAGCCCACAACCCAAACAGAATAGCTAACGGATCGAGGCCCACTGGGGTCCCGACTATCTCTGGAAGGGCTTCAGTTACTGCTTTCCAGAATGCATCAAGTGCGGTACAGGACCAAAACATGTGTGTGTGGTCCGCTTCTTCGGATCTGCATCTCGGGCATGTGTGGGTCTGATTATGTGCAAATTTCCCCACCCTGTATGGTGTGTAATATAATCGATTGAGGAGTTTATATTGCATTTATCGAAATCTGGAGTTAAGGTTGACTTTGCGTGTGTTTGCTCCACATGTCATCTGTGATTGCCAGGCCCAGCTCCTCACTCCACTCGTCTCGCGGTTTTGAAGGTGCATCCTCAGATTTTTCCAGTAGTATCTTGTACAGAGAAGACGTTATACCCCTACTGCCGGCTGAGTTGGCTATGTAGTGAATATCGGGTGAGTCAGGGGGCTCATCTGGGTAAGTGAGCCACATGATGCGAACTGCCGCTCTTAGTCTGAAGTATTGCAACAGCTCTAACGCCGAACCGGAGTGTCCCGGGCGCCATGTCTGCGGGGTAATGAATTTACCTTCGGGATATATGTCTGTTAGTGCCTGATACCCCAGATCTAGCCAGTGTCGCATGAGGAGTTTATCGTGGGTGGAGGTGAGGCCCGGGAAGTGCCAGATGGGTAGCCACTTGTAGTATGGTCGATGCTCAGGCTGGGAGTGCAGTAGTCGATTCCATGCCATAATCGTGGTGGCCACGGGATCCGCTGGGGCATCTGTGTGGTATGTACGGTAGAGGATTAAGGACATAATATTTACCTCCTTGTCTGCTAGTTTTTTAAGTTTCACATGGGGGGGGGGGTGCCGACGGGTGTTTGTACCAATGTGTAGCATGTTGGCCCTGTGCAGCAATCCAATACCGGGTTAGATCAGGGGCCGTGAAGCCCCCTCTCTCGTAAGGGAGGGTCATATGTTGCCACTTCTTGGCGGTCCACACCAGAATGCCAAAGGAATTGGGCGCACGTAGAGTGTAGTTTTCTGAAGTATTGCTTCCCAGGCCAGATCAGGACGTTTCCATTCCGTGAAGGTGTCAAGGATACACTGGTCGGACCAGTGTTGGGGGCCTCTTGCGTTTATGATGCTGTCAATTCGGGACTTGCCCCCCTCTGTGTGCACCAGTCTGGCCAGGGTTCTCCCTGGTCTGTCCCCTTCCCCGTACTTCCGCACCGCCAGAGGCCGCGTGTAGTACTGTACCTCTCTAAGGGCGTGGGATTCGAAGATTTCCAGCTCCGATCTAATCTGTGCGAGTGGTATGCTCATTTACTTACCATACAAATTATATGGCTGCAACACCGACCCGACCAACATCTGTAGACCACCCTAGGTCCCTCAAACTGCTCACCTGGAATGTGAATGGAATGGGCTCTGGGATCAAGAGGTGTCTCATTACCCAATTCCTGGACAGGCACTCCCCCGATATTGCCCTTATCAAAGAAACACACTTAGCGGGTTCGGTCTGTACCCTATTCCGAAGAACAAATTATCGTTCTGCATTCCATGCAGGGTACACCATGGGATCTCGAGGCACCTTGATTTTACTGCACAAACGCATCCCATTCACCCCAATCACAGTGGAACAAGACCCCAGAGGCCACTATACGATCTTGCTTGGCACACTGGGGGGTGGAAACTCTGGCCTTTGCTGCGATATACTCTTCACCAGGGCTCGGAGAAGAACTCCTAGATGACATCACCACCCTCGTCGCGAGACACCATCCAGACACTTGGATTCTATGGGGGGACTTCAATGCTGTAATGTGCAATACTCTAGATCACACTCATATTCAAGGCCGTAATCCAAACACTCTCACTAGATTAGCAGCGTTCACATCTGCACTGGGCCTCCGAGATGTGTGGAGGGAGCTTCACCCCAGAAGCAAGGGATAGTCGTTCCACTCTGGGGCTCACGGTTCCCTTTCTAGATTAGATTACTTTTTTCTCCCGCCACAGACATACATAGGGTACGTAACGCAGAACTACTTCCCTGCGGCATCGCAGACCATTCACCATTACTGATTGAGATACGGGTGAATGGCCTAACCACCCCCCTGCCCCCATCATGGCGATTAAATAACGATTACCTAGGCTTCCCTGACTTTATTGACCACCTTGCTGAAAAAACTAACAAATATTTTGAGATTCACACGACATCGGTCGATAGCCCGGTGGTGGTATGGGAAGCATATAAGGCAGTGCTTAGGGGTGCAGCGATCTCCTGGATATCCAATAAAAGAAATGTGCACCTACATACGCTGACAGAATCTGAAAGAGAAGTGGGAGAATGGGAGGCTAGATACATTCTTGATGCGACCCCTGAGGTCCATCGATCTCTTGTTACAGCCAAAGAGCGTCTCCGTAATATTACGTTAGACAATGCTAAACATGCACATAGGGAATCGCTCTGGTGTTAGTCCGTTGTCTGTTACGGTGTAAGAAAGTGTTTTTGTCGGAAAAGGGGGGTGCAGCTTCTAAATATCCTACAGAGTAGGATGGGAAAAGGTGTTACAAGGAAGGGGGTGCAGCGTTTTGCCCGTCGGTGTCCCACTTGCACTCTCCGAAGACCCCTCATCCAGGTGATCCTCCCCCACTGGTCCACCCAAAGGAACTGGATCCAACAGCGATGGCCGTGTCCTGGCCACCTGGATGACAGCTCTCCGGGGACTAGCGGGTGAGACACCTTCAGGTTTCTCATAGTTTCTAATGTGAGTTTAAAGAATTAGAAGTTACTACAAAATTTAATGTTGGAAGCATGAAGGGTTTGAGAATCGACTCCAGCAATCCAGTACATTTGCTGGCTTATTTTCCTGGGCATCTCTGTATGTTGTCTCTCAATTAAATTTCTAGAAGGTTAATTCTGTGACTGCCAGGCTTGAGTCAGCAGTGGTGTAGTCAAGAATAGACTTGTATAAAGAGGAATTTTCTTTGTAACAGAAGGTAAGGGAATGGATTGGTGAAACAATTATGCTAAAATTGAAAAAAGACTGTGCTTAACACACTGAGATATCTTCTTAATCATCTAGAACTCAAATCTATCACTATGCATTTCAATTTCGGGTATTACATCCGATTAATATATTCCCCAGAGAACAGTGAATAAGCTGCACAGGTTGTGTGATAGTGAAGACCCAAACTGTAGGTACTACAATAAACAAAGAACGTTAGACAGTATTAATTTATATGATCAGAACCTAGTTGTTGACAAATGCTATGCAGGAGGCCCAGAGTCTCAGCACCACTCTACAATATATTAAAATGTAGTTATGTTGTGTTAATGTTAGTTATTTATATAGCGCATCCCAACGTAAGAAAAAGTGAACACAATCTTTTCATCAGGCAGGGGGAGAACGTTGTGGGTGTGTGGCTCTCTCAGGGTTGGAGCCTGGCCCCTTTTTGACCAAACTTCAAGACATCTGTCCAGACCCTGCCGACATCCTTGACTTTTAGTAACATAGAGACACATTATCCTATGTTATTCATAAAAGGTCCAAACACGCTACTTGTTCCATGTCCAGTCTATCCTTCTACAACTAAAAGGCACGATTTGAATGTATACTTCCAATGAACACATTATAGTTCAAACACCTTATTTTGTAAGTAGTACGGCACTACTAATTCAGGGTATGACAAGATTGTTTCAGATAACGCCCATTTCTAGCTCCTTCCACTGCCAAGCACTGCCAGCCACCACTTGCTGTTTTCCAGTATCCCTCACCTGACATGACACCTAATGCCAAAGTGTAACCCAGGCTGGTTTGCTGTTGCTTATAATATATCCATCCACCCCATCAGCTCTTCGTGTCTCGAACCCTCTGAGACAATGGGCCTCATTACACGGATGGCGGTAAGGATTTACTGGTACCGGTAAAATACCGGTAAATCCTTACCGCCTTACTACGAGGTCCCTTTGCGGGTTGGGGGATTTAAGGCCTGCTTTTTGCAGGCGTTAAAATCCAACCCGCTAAGGGACCTCGGAGCTAATTACAGCACCGCAAAATTGCGGTGCCGTAATTAGCGCCTTCCCCATTCCCATAGAGCCCTATGGGGCAGAAAAGGGAATGGGGAAGGGCAATGGTGGAAGGGGGATTTACCGCCCCTCCAACCTTGGAATGGGGCGGTAAATCCCCTTACCGCCAAGGCGGTGCCGGTATTTTACCGGCATGAGCCATGGCGCTAATAGCGCCATGGCTCACCGCCTACCGTGTAATGAGGCCCAATAGATTTTTCTGAATACAGGTTTGTAGATTAACTGCGTCATCTTTAGTGAGAAAATAAAATGAACCAATAACAAACACATATATAAATAAATGGGACCAGTATTCAGTCACTCAGTTTGAGAAAGGAAAATAATTGAACCATTGTTCTAGAAGAGTTTTATGCATTAGACTCAAGTAAGGTACAAAGAAAATGAACGCCCCCGTATTTTTTTTATAATCATTATTGCAATGTGTGGTTATTTTGAAAGCCCACCTATAAAATGTAAAACTGTTTAAATGGCCAAAGTATTAAAAAAAAAAAGTATAATGAAGATTTGAAAAAGAAGCCATGAAATCATATAATTGATGTAAAGGATAACATTTAATGCTGCCCTCTCTTAATGTATGTTCATCTAAAGTGAGCACACTTTTCTTTCTTGACATTTTCCAAAGGACCTAAGTGCGAGGATTCTCCCCACTTGTTTGGCTCCCGAATGCCACTGGGTTCTGATACTGGAGATCAAATTCCAAGGCTATTGTCATGTTGAACATGTTGTGCCCGCCCTTCACACCTCTTTCACCCTTGAGCTCAGCACTGGAAGGACTGGTGTGGGGGAAGGGAAATTACCGTGCAAAAGAGGCATGATTATCCTGGAATAACGGCAAACTCTCTCTAGTTCACAAACGCGTTTGTTCTGTGATTGTCCAAAGTAAAATAAGCAGTTAATGAAAATGTACAAGGATGGCAAAAAGCTCCCTAACCGATCCTGTGCTAAGCCGTGCTCGCATTTATTTTTCTTTCTAAGTCATGCCGTGCGTTCCCCAGCCTCTCTCCACCTCTCATGACTTTGCATAACAAGAGCAGTGCCACTGAATCTGCTCCTCCCGGAGTCACTCTGTGCTGAACTGATAGCAAGCAAGAGAACTCTATTTACTCACAAGATGTTATCTTGATAATAATCTACAGGGCTACACATTTCTCTCTTTCGGCTGGCGCACCTTTCTACACAGCATGTTTGCAGTTTTGCATGCTCGATTTGCAAGAGGGAATTTCCAACAGAAATACCAAATGGATTTAATGATTTAATAATAGAATTGCATCAGTTCGTGTGCTCTTTAATATCCATGTTTTCATTTTTTAGTGTTGCTAAAGTGTGGTTGATCTACGTTTTTTTTTAATTCTCTTTATTGAATTTTTCAACAACATTAACCATCCCCATAACTCCCCCCTCCCTCCCCGCCCCCCTCCCCCAGGTGCTGCTCCAAAATCTCCCTAGGTCCCTGTCACCACAAAGTGTCTTGTCGGGGTTATTCCAGGTCCAGAAGTCTTAGACGTTGCGGGCGCCACCCGATCCTGAAATCGTCTGAGAAAGGAAAGGACCTCACCCCACTCGCCCGCAAATTTTTGTATCGTATTGTTCATTGCGTAGGAGGCCCATTCCATCGCTACTATCTCCCAGAATTTACGCAGCCAGTCTTGAAACATTGGTATGATCGAACTCTTCCATCTCTGGGCTATGATCGTTATTGCTGCCAGAGTGAGCATCACCCTCGCTCTTTCCCTGCCCCTTGAATCCGCCGACCCTTCTGCTGGCCTCAAGCCTAATAGTGACCATTCTGGGGGTATACCTCCCTCCGCCCCAAATACTTGTTCCATCGCCTGCTTGATGTCTCCCCAGAACGGGACTATTCTAGGGCATCGCCACCAAATATGTTCCGCAGTGCCCTCCTGGCCGCATCCCCTCCAGCAAGTTCCCGATGAGTCCGGGTAGATCCTGCGTTGCTGAGCTGGGGTATAGTGCCACCCATATAATATCTTATACCAGGCCTCCCGGGTTTGTGAGGCTCTCGCTAGTTTGGGGATCTTTCTCCATAGATTTTCCCACTCTGTCTTCTCTATTTCCCTGCCCAAAATGTTTTCCCACCGTCCCATGTATGCCCATTGTGGCATTGGGGTAGCCTCATCCAAGATCTTGTAAAGCTGCAAAATAAGGCCTTTCGAGCCATCATTGGTCATTAGGAATTTTTCAAAGAGGGTCGGTGGTCTAGTGGCCGCCTCCTTATTTATGGGGTGTAGAAGCCAGTGTCTAAGTTGTGAGTATCTCAGTCGTTCACCTTCCCCCAGTGCGAAATCCTTTTTACAGTCTACAAAGGAACTGATCTCCCCTCCTGTAAACATATCCCGCATCCAACGGCAACCTCCCTCCCGCCAGTTCCGGAATGCCCCTCTTTCCAGCCCCGGGGTGAAGTTTTTATTATTGAAGATGGGGGTGAAAGGAGACGGGAAGGTTTTAATTTCCTTCCGTTGAACCAGTCTGTCCCAGTTATCTGCTACTAGTTTAGTGATCGAGCTAAGGTACATATGGCCCGGACGGTGCTGTCTGGGTAGCCACAGAACCTCCCCCAGTTCGTGTCGCGTGACCGCTCTGTCCATCTGAACCCAGTGTTTTCCTTCCCCCTCCCGCAGCCATTCCCTAATCACCCTTAGTTGGGCTGCTTCGTAGTATTGGCGGAAGTTGGGGAGAGCTAGTCCACCCCTTTTCTTGGGGCCATGAGTTGCATCCTACTCACCCTTTTTCCCTCCCATATGAACTCATTAGTTATTACCTGGAGCTCCCTGAAGAAGCTAGCCGGGACAGCCTGAGGGATAGCCTGGAAGAGGTAGAGCAGCCTCGGCAGGGTAACCATTTTGAGTGCCTCTAGCCTCCCCAACCAGGAGATCCGCAAGTTCCGCCACTTACAGAGATCTTTCCTAATTCTTTGCAGGAGTGGGGGGTAGTTTGCTGCGTACCATCGGCGTAGAGCCGGAGTAATTCTCACCCCCAGGTATGTAATTCCCCCGGTCGCCAGGCGAAGGGCGTCGTCCCCTTCAGCTCCTCCCTCTCTTCCCTTGCCAATGTCAGGTCCATCAATTCGGACTTGGGCATGTTAATGCGTAGCCCGGATGCTTCCCCAAAGTCTTCTAGTAATAAGCTGGCTTGCGTACTCGACTCTATGGGATTGGTCAGGGCGAGCAACATGTCGTCTGCAAAGGCCGCCACCTTGTGATGCCTGCCTCCAAACGGTATTCCCTGTATTCCTTTCCGATTCCGTATTGCCTGTAGGAGGGGCTCCAGGTAAATTGCGTATAGCAGGGGTGATAGGGGACATCCCTGCTTTGTACCTCTTTGGAGTTGGAATGGTCTAGTTAAAAACCCATTTACCACCACCCTCGCTCGCGGGCCCTCATAGTTCGCCTTGACCATCTGTAAGTAAGCGCCTCCTAACCCAATCTTTTCCATGGTTTTGAAGAGGAAGGACCACTTCACCTGGTCAAACGCTTTTTCAGCGTCTAGGGACAGAAGTACTGCTGGTGTGCGAGTCTTTTCTGCCTTTTCCACCAGATGGGCCACCCTTCTGATATTGTCCGCTGTCTGCCTCCCCTTTACGAATCCCGCTTGATCCTGATGGATCAAATCCGGGAAGAGCCCCTCGAGCCTATTCGCCAGGATCTTAGTGTAGATCTTTGCGTCTACGTTAATGAGCGCTATTGGCCTATAGGAGGATCTTTCGAGGGGGTCCTTGCCCTCCTTTAGAATCAGAGAGATCTTGGCTTCTTTCATAGACGGGGTGATTTCCCCACTAACTAGGAAGGAATTGAAAAGGTAGGTCAGGTGTGGAACCAGCACTCCCGCATAGGTCTTATAAAAGGATGCAGTGTAGCCATCGGGGCTGGGGGCCTTACCCGCGGGCAGCTTCCGAATAACCCCCCTCACCTCCTCCTCCGTTATCTTTTGTTGTAGACCAATCTGGGCATCCCCCTCAATTTTACGTAGGTTAACCCTTCCCAGGAATTTCTCTTGAGCTTGGCTGCAGGGGTGTTGTGAAGCATATAAGGTCTCATAGAAATCAGCCATGGCCTCTTGGATATCCTCTATTCGGGTAACCCTTTCCCCCCTATCTGAGTTTAGCGCCGTGATTGTGTTTCTGGAGGCAGCTCCCCGAAGGAGGCGAGCTAGCAGGGCGTCTGCCTTATTCCCTCTTGCATAGAATTTTTGCCTCACAAAAAGCATGGCCCCCTCCGCTTTTTGGTCCTAAGGATCCCCAATTGTCCTATTGCCCTCCTGTAGTCCTTCTGGTTAATCCTGCTGGGGTTCGCCGCTACCCTACCTCTCGCTTCCTCAACTTCCGCTTCCAGCCAGGACTCCAGGGCCTGTAGCTGTTTTTGTCTCTGTGCCTTAGCTGCTATAATTTCCTCCCTCAGTGTGGCCTTAAATGCGTCCCATCTTGTGTCTTCCCTCGTGTCCCCTCTCTTGTTATTATCGAAGAACTATCTCATCTTGCCCTCTATCTCCTCTCTTACCACAGGGTCCCTCAGCAGGTGTTCTGGGTATTTCCAACCCCACAGCTCCCTCCTCCTCTTTCCCAGTTCCAGCTGCATCGACAATATTTTATGATCTGCTATTCCCATAGGCCCAACCTCTATCTCTTTGACCTTACCCACCAGGTTGGCTGAGATCCAGATGTAATCAATTCTAGATTGGGTCCCATGAACTTCAGAAAGGAATGTGTAGCCCTCCTCGTCCCCCCTCAATTCCCTCCAGACGTCCCTCAGCCCTATGCTCTCCACTTTGTCCCGGAGTTCCGCTGAGGCTACCGCCCCTCCCCCACGGCTTTTGGTCCCCCCTGACCTGTCTTTAATCTTGTTCCAGGCTATATTCAGGTCCCCCATTATGATTATCTGGCCTCTTGCCCATCCACCTATTTTCCCCATGAGATCGCATAGGAAGGGGTCTTGCCCTGTGTTGGGCGCATAAATCACCCCTATTGTGTACGATTCTTCCGCAATTGTGCCTTTTACCACAACAAACCTACCCTCCTTGTCTCTTAGGGTGTCTTCCAAGCGGAAGTTCACCGTGCCCCTGATGGCCAGCGCCAACCCCCCGTTTTCGTGGGACCAGACGCCTGAAACACCTGATCAAACCCTCTCAATCTTAAGCGGCTCTGGTCCTTGCGAAGCAGATGTGTCTCTTGTAATCCCAGAAAGTCTGGTTTTCCCCGCTTCGTAAATTGTTCCAGCTTTTTCCTTTTCAGCGGGGTATTTAGGCCCCTAACATTATGCGTTACCCACTTGAATTGTAGTTAGACATTTGTCCCCGCCGTTCAAGACCCTCCGACAGTTCCCCACTCCCACTCATTTGCCCCATGCCTGTTACTGGGTGTGTGGGTCACTTCTAGCTCGTCCCTCGTGCAGCACCTGAGGATCCCCCCCCTTCTCCCCCTTTCCCCGGCCCCCCCCAACCCCTAAAGACCTTAAAACTTGGTCCGCCCGCATCCCCCCCCCCCAGGCTTCCTCGCCCCTGAAGATCCCATGATGTTTGCTCTTAGCACCGTCTCCCCTCCTTGTTTACAAGATTGCCTTTGTGTCCACCACCCCCTGAAATTATTCAAGTACCCGATTAGTTCTCCTCTGGTCCAGCTCACTCCACCGCCGCTGGCTCTGCATCAGTTCCTTTCCCGGGTGACCTCCGCCGCGCGGGCCTCCTCCTTTTCCCCTCCTGGACCAGCGACCATTCCCATGGCCTGGCTCGGGGACCACTCCTCGCCTCCGAGGAGCCGCTCGGGCCTGCCACCCTTGATTCCTCAGCCAGTTCTTGGTCCAGTTCAAGTTGAAGTAGGTCCGCTTCTTCCTGCATCGTGGTTATCCGCTTCTGAGAACCAGCCCAATCGAATACAAGTCCAAACGGGAAGGTCCACTTATGTCTAATCCCCTTTTCTTTAAGCTTCAGGGTGAGGGGGCTCCATTGTCGCCTCTTGAGCAAGGTGCAGCTGGCGAGATCCTGGTACAGCTCAATACGTTGGTCGTTAATGGATATCGGCTATCTTTGTCTAGCGGCCTTGAGTACTGCATCTTTTTGAGCGTATCTTGTAAACGCTGCTAACACGTCTCGCGGCCTAGACTTCGGGTTCCTAATGAGGGAACCCATTCTGTGAACCCTGTCCAGTTCGATCCGATCAGGGGAGGACTCGCCCAATAGTTCCGCAAAAATTGCTTGAACCGTTTCCTTCAGGTCCCTATCTTGCACCGTCTCCGGCAGGAGCTTCAACCTGATGTTGATCCGCCGAGACCTGTTTTCCATGTCTTCCATTCGTATTTCCAGGTTCCGCGTCGCCATGTCGAGCCTCTCGATAGCTTCACTGTTCTCCGTGGTCTCTCTGCCTATCTCCTGCAGGCCTCTTTCGACTATGTCTGTTCTCTCCCCCAGTTGACATACTTCCTGCTTGATTTCGGCCAGCGCTTGGTTAATGTCAGATCTTATTAATTGAAATTGCTCTTGAAAGGTTTTCCCCAAAGATGCTTGGAATTAGAGCAGCTCTCCGTGTAGGTCCTGGTGTGAGATCTGGGCGGACGCATCCAGGGTCTCTCCGCGCTCCTGCTCCGTACTTCCCCCCTGTGTGGCCCTGTGTTCCTCGGTTGCATCCTTGCTTGCCCAGAGGGCCATGATGGGGCCTGAGGCCTTGCCCTTGTTTTTAGCTGCCATATTTGTAGCTCGGAGGTCGGGGGGTCCCCCCCAGTCCTGTCTGTGCCTTCCCAGGGGGTCACCCCTGCCCAGTTCTGGATTCCTTGCCTCGCTGTTCCCGACCAGGCCTGGGTCCCCAGCCTTGCAGTGCTTGACGTTGCCTGTCGGGGTTGCGTGTGGTAGGGCAGTACCTCCGCGAGGCCGCGCGGGGAACCGATGCCAGCCCCGCAGCCCGGCGCAGATGTCGTCCGGGCCCCACTCCCTTCGCCGCTCACCGCACTGCTCTGGTGGTATCCACTCGCTCGCCGCCCTGAGCCGTGCTCCAATTCACGGGCGAGGTCACTGCCCGGAGCTCGCCACCACTCTAAAGGACTGGTGCGGGCCCCTCGATCCGAGGATCCGCCGCCGGTCCGCTACCAGGTCCCCCGGCGTGTCCCGAAGGTACCTCCTTTCCCGGGGTCTCCTCCTCCTCCTCCTCCCCGGCTCAGGCAGCTGTGTCGCACCCCGGCGTGAGGACGGGACGGGGCTGCAATCTCGTCTCGCCGGGAGCGCCCCCTCTCCTGCTCTGCCCAGTAGGCCTGAAGCGTCTCCCTTCGTCCGCGGCCCTCTGGGTGAAATGGCAGCTACGGGTGGTCGAGGGTGCGGGAGGGCGCCAGTCGCTGTTATCCTGAGTTCCTCGGCTCATAAGGGGTGGTGGAACCGCTTAAGTGAGTTGGAGGTTCTGGAGCGCCGTCGACACACGTCTACCCGGTGTCGGCGGCCATCTTGGAATCCCTTGATCTACGTTTTGAAGTGTTTTTACTTCGCTTTTATTGTTCTTCACTGGTTATATATTCCTATGGAAAGGAATTTTGTTCTTGTGCTCCAAATAGCATGTCGGCTTGTCTGACTACTTTGTCCACAAGGACCTGGAGCTCTGTAACACTGAATTCACTTGCAAGGCAATGGGGATAGGTGTCAGGTGCAAATCAATAAGCAAGTGTAACAAGTATTTATTAATTTATTTATTTACAGGAGGAACAATGCTCTTTTTATCACAAAAGAATACAATAGATAAGAAATTAGATTTGCCAGGAAGCTGTGAGCTTCTTACAATGGGAGCTTGAGGGACATTCTGACCAGGTTGTGGAGGGGAGTAAATGGAACAGTCACTGGGTAAAATGCATAAGTGGACATTGTGATGAATCCGAGGATGTCGTCACTGCTTCCATGGAAGAAGCCTGTTCCTATGATTCCAAGGAGGTGAGGCCGCTACCAGACAGTCCCTGTGGGGATGGCATTCTGTGGGTGCATCTCATGGAACGGGAAAACCCCTATGGGACCAGTGGCGACTATAGTGGGAGAACGCAGTATCCACCTTGGCCCACCTGTCCTTCACCCCCACTCTCCTCAACCCTACCCTCCTATCCTATAGATTTCTGTAGTATGGAAGAAGTAGGAAGGACTGATACGAGGAAGAATAGGGATGAATAAAATGAAGATCTGAAGCAAGAAACTGTGACAAGGAAGAGGCGCAGAGCCGCACGGTTCACTAAGAAGAATCTGTCTGAACAGTCTAGTCTTCAGTCACATGGCTTACTGGTTAGGAGCATAAAGACTGACAATGGATTTACCCGAGTGTCAGATGCTCCGGAGAGGAATCACGAGAGGGACTGAGGCTCGGAGAGAAAGGCGGCAAAAGTAGATCTAAGCACGGAGACGATAAAAGGGGCGATCTCTACTGGTACCGCTAAACAAAACGAGAGGCTGGCTGTGGGAAGTGTGAGCAGCACTGCCCAACAGGAACACGCGGTCCGATGAAGAGGGAGATGCTAAAGTGGGTTAGGAGCCATTGCGGCAAGCAGACAGGAATGTCAGAGAACCAGCAAAGCAGAAAAAACACAGGGTAGCCCGCGACCAACCGGAAGGCTGCAGCCAAGATCCTGTCGGTAAATGGATGGCTGAGCCTGTGGTTGGGGGTCCCCATAAAGTGAAGGAAAACCTAAAAAGCATGAAGACTGAAAAGTGGGGAAAGAGGACAGCCCCTACGCAATCCTAAGAGACGGTTTACCAAGACATGGTAACAAGGGAAAAGGACATAAGAAGGCATAATCTTCTTTGTGGCAGTACTTGGAGTGAGGGTGACCCAGGACTGTCACATAAGAAAAAACACAAAGAGAACTGCGAGTTCTGTGTTAACGAGACTGTTTGTTTATAAATGGACTGAAAGGGATAATCTAGGAGCATTTTAATTACAGCGCCTACTCTTTTCTATTTTGGAAATGTGAACTTACTAGGATTTGTACAGTGCTCTGCTGCGATTTTCCTACTGCACGCACAGAAACGTGCGGGCGTGTGCACAGGCACACACGCCAAACATGACCAGACATTGAGATGGGATATTAAACGCTGAAATCAAATCGTGAATGGCGGGGCAGTGCCAGGGATGTGTGAATAAAGTGGCACACATCAACGGAATGCAGCGATCTGTCTGCACATCACACAGTGCTGCCCAGACTTGCAAGGTGACCCCCTCACTCCCAACCCCACAATTGGGGTAGAGAAAGGGACCGCATAATTGTCATTGGGGCAGGCCTGAGCGTATATGTGCCCGGGGCCAATCACAATATTGATAAGATCATTGATATTGATATTTTATTTCTATCGCGCTCGTACACAAAATGTTTCAGTGCGTGACAAGACAAGGGAGGGGAACAGTGGAGAACAAAACAACGATCTTACTAGGCCCAGTGACATTGAGAACGCGCAAGTGCATGGGAGGGGGGAGGGGAAAAGTGCATGGAAGGGGGAGAAGTGGAAAGTGCGGAGCAAAGGAGAAACAGATAAATAATATATAAATAAATAATAAAGGCAACAAACAGTGGTAGTGCAGCCGGCAAGTGCTGGGTTTAAGGCAGCAGACAAGGTAGGTCTGATAAGTGCAGGAAGAAAAAGGAGGGGACTGTATGGGTACAGATACAGTCCCCAGTGCAAGGGGTAGTGCAGGAGGGTGGCAGGGTGAGCAGGTACCTGGGCCAAGAGAGAACAGATCAGCAGGAGAGAGGGGGAGCGAAGGCAGAAGAAAAGAGGAAGGTCTTGAGGTGCTTCCGGAACCAGAGCTGGTTCTCCTCAAGTTTTAGAGTGGCAGTGAGGCTGTTCCAGAGGGAGGCCCCAGCCGAAGACTGACATCTACCCCAAGCTTGTTTATTTAAAAAATAACTGACCCGGAAAGGAGTCAGAGGTAGAGGAGGGAAGAGCTCGAGAGGTGAGGTATTTGCAGAGGGATAGCTGAAGGTATTCTGTACCCATGCCCCAGAAAGCCTTGTGGACAATGCAAAGGGATTTGAATTTAATTCTTGCATCTACCGGGAGCCAATGGAGGGATTTCAGAGCTGGAGACATATGATCCCAGGGCTTGAGGCCAAGGACAAGTCTCGCATTCCTGTTCTGGATTAGTGGCAGAGGGCGGAGAGTAGAGGCAAGTAGATTTAGAAAGAGGCTGTTACAATAGTCCAACCTAGAGAGAACCAGAGCTTCAGAGACCATGACCTTCTGGGGGAAGGAGAGGAAAGGCAGAGTACCTCTGAGGAGGTGCAGTAGGAAGTTTGACTTTTTAAGAGACCTCATAGATGTGGGCGGATAAGGAAAGTGTGGAGTTAAAGATGACCCTGAGGTTCTTAGCCTCGCAGGTGGGGGTAGGAGGAGGGCCAAGGGAGGCCGGCCAGAGATTGAGGGGAAAAGGATGGTGTAGGTGTGCCAATGAGGAGGATCTCCGTCTTGCTGGCATTCAGACAAAGATCATTGGCAGCACACCAATCTTGAATGTCAGTTAGGCAATCAGAAACGAAAGAGGGAGAGGAGGTGGCTGAGGGCAGCCTGAAAATGAGTTGAGTGTCGTCAGCGTAGCACTGGAAATTTGAGCAGAAAACGGCAATGCAGTGGGCGAGAGTTGCCATGTATTGGTTGAAAAGCCAGGGCAAAGAGGTTAGACCCCTGGGGAACACCACAGGTAGAGAGGAAGATAGACGATAGAAAGGACCCAAGTTGGACATGGGAGGGTCGATCAGAGAGGAAAGAGGTCAGCCAGGCCAGAGCCTGATCAGTGATACCCAGGTTATCACGGAGAAGGTTGAGCAGGATGGTATGGTTGACTGTGTCGAAGGCAGAAGAGAGATCGAGGAGGATGAGGACAGAAGGAATGTTAGAGTCAAGGTTGGAGAGCAGATCTTCATGGATGTTCAGGAGAGCAGTTTCCATGCTTCTGGCAGCTCTGAAGCCAGACTGGTGGTCATGGAGACAGCCAAAAGAATTGGAATGAAGGTTAAGCTGAAATGGAAATTGGGTGATAGTTAGCCGGACAAGGAGGATCAGATGTGGGTTTCTTGAGAATAGGATGCACAAGGGGTTGCTTCAGAGGGGAGGGGAAGGATCCTGAGGCAAAGGAGTGGTTGTAAAATCAGCAAGGGCCGGAGCGAGGTTGTCAATGTGGTCCTTGATGGTTTTAGAGGAACAGCGATGAACCTGTTTTGACAAGGCTTTCATAGATCAGACTTGTCTAGCGACCTTGTCAGGGGAAAAAAGAGGAAAGGACGAGAAGGAGGGTGGAGGGGTGGCTGAAGGAGGGTCAGCAAGCACACATGGAGAGGGGAGAGGAGGGGCAAGGGTGGAGAGGGTGGACAGGATGTCCTGGGTTTTTGAGATGAAGTGACAGACAAGGGCATTGCAAAGAGCCTGGGAGGCAACAGGAGGGGTAGAGACTGCAGCAGGGTTTTCCAGCTCCTTGCAGATTTTAAAGAGTACGTCTGAGTTATTAGATGCCGCAGAGACACGAGCTTGAATGTGTGCTCTCTTCTTGGTGAGGACAGAGAGACAGTATTGCCTTTGTAGCAGGCGAGAGGCCAGTTTGTCAGAGGATGAACAAGAAGCCCTCCATTTCCTCTCAGCCGCCCTTCACTTACGTTTAAGTGTAGCTAGGTCGGAGCAATACCAGGAATTGCTCTTGGCTTTGGACTTCAAATGGATCCTCATGACAGGGGCACAAGCATCAAGAGTAACAGAAATTGAAGAGTAGAGCAGAGACAGGTCTGTGTCAGGATGTGAGACAGCCAGAGGTGGACGGGGGAGAAAGTGGCGGCGAAAGCCTCAACTGACACACGCTTCATGGGCCGGATGTCCGAGAAGGTAGGTGGCAGTGTTGGCTTGGGGGGGAAGAGAGGGAGAGATGAGAGGAGTGGTCAGAGGGATGGAGAGGGGTAGGTCAGAGGAGATCAAGACATCGAGTGTGTGCCCTGCAGAGTGAGGGAGGATGGACAGGGAGAGGGAGTCGCACAGGTCACAAAAGAGTACAGAGGAGGAACAAGGAGAGTCTAAATGGATATTGAGGTCACAGAGGAAGAAGAGTTGAGTGGTAGAGTCCAGGAGGGAGGAGGAAAGGTCCGCCCACTCAGAGAGAAATGAGGTTATTTTACCAGGAGGCTAGTAGATGGTAGCCACAGTAAGAGAATGGGTAGGAGAGAGAGAGAGCCTACAGACATCACATTCAAAAGAGGAGTAGGTCTGAGTGGGAATGATAGAGGCAGGAATCCACTCAGGAAAGATCAGGGCTACCCCCCCCCAACGGACCAGGAGGATCTGGGTGCAGAGAGGATCTTGTAGCCATCAGGGAGGAGAGTGTCAAAGCTCGTGACAGAGCTTGCCATGAACCATGTCTCAGTAAGACCAAGGACATCAAGGTCTAGTTCTTCAAGGAGGTGGCAGATGTCAGAGGAGTGTTTGACAGCAGAGTGAGTGTTGAGAGTGTCAATATGAAGAAGGTTGCCAGCCTTAAAGACCTTCCGGAGAGGGGTACAGATCAGAGATATGCTCTGCGGGGGAGAAAGGGCCCTAGGAGGGGCAGAGGAGGAGGAGAGAGAGGGCAAGTTAGCCAAGGGGGGAGAAGAGGGGACAGCAGGAGATGAGAGGAAATTGATGAGGCGAGGGAAGCGCCTATCAAAGAGGAGGAGATTGGCCTGAGGGCCTTGGACCATGGTGCATGTTTATAGGGAGGAGAGCATAAAATGTCCAATTCAGAACCTGGAACCCCGGCTTCTACTCCCGGCTTTAGCGCTTGACTAGCCGCACTGTGTGATTCTTGACAAAGGTAGAATTGCAAATATAATGCATTATACAGGTATGCAGTGCCGTGTACCCACTTCCTCCCCTCTCGGTTTGTGAGGTTAAGAAACCCATTCCCTACTCAATCCACTCAAGTAGGAGAAAGTGTAGGCTTGCAATGAAAAAAGGCAACATATGTAACTTTAAAATAAATGGCCTGCAAAATTCCAAAGTGCGTAGTATGTTTACCCATATGCCACTGAGTGTTTATAGATGGGTTATATCAGTCCCTAAAATGCACACAGAATTAACCTTCATTTGGCGTGAGGGTGTTTAAACGCGACTGCAATGTCAGCCACGCCCAAACGTCCCTCTCGTCAAATCGGCAGCACGAGAAAGGCTTATGAGCCAGAATGGGCACACCGAACTGGCTGCCGCACCAAAGCGGTTGAGCCAAACTGGCCCACGCCGAAACGGCGGCGCCAACAAGGGGTGTACTGCCACAGGTGGGTGGTGGGAGGTAAAAGATGGTGGGTGAAGGAAATATTTATTTTATTTTATTGATTGTTATAACACATAACTCACCTTAAAATGACTAACCCTTCCAAACACATCACAGTACACTGCGAAATAGAACATTAGGATGACATAAATGATGTATGCTACATGATATGATATGATATTGCATTCATAACTTGCCTATACACAAGTGTTTCAATACGCGATGAGGCAATGGAGGAGGAACCGAGGGAGGACAGAGACAGCTATCTTGCTAGGCCAGGTGACATTGAGATCGCGCCAGTCCAGGGGAGTGGGGAGGGAAAAGTGCGGGGGCGAAGGGGGAGGGGGTAATGCAGTACATAGGATAACAGTAAAGAATAAACAAACAATAAATAAAAAGTGCGGCCAGCTGGTGGCAAGTTCCAGGGTAAGTGCAGACATCACGTGTGAAGTGCTGGCAGGGGGCTCTAGGGGCACAGAAACAACCCCCGAGTGCAAGGGTTGCCAAGGGGGCAGTGCAGGTGTTCAAATGGTGGGGAGGGGACCTGGGCCCGAGATCAGAGGATAGCCAGGAAACCATTGCAGATTCAGTTTCAACCCAGGTGATCAGCAGGAGAGAGGAAGAGAGAAAGCATGGTTCTCTTCAAGTTTCAGAGAGGCAGGGAGGCTGTTCCAGAGGGAGGCTCCAGCCAAAGAAAGAGATCTACCACCAACTCGTTGCTTGGAGAAGCAGCTGACCCTGAGGGAGTTGGAGGCGGATGCGCAAAGAGCTAGAGAAGGAAGATATTTATGAAGAGAGAGTGGAAGATATTGAGGCCCCAGGCTCCAGAAGGCCTTGTGGAAAATGCAGAGGGTTTTGAACGTAATCCTCGCAGCCACTAGGAGCCAGTGCAGAGTTTTCAGTCCTGGAGAGATACGATCCCTGGGCTTGAGGCCAAGGACAAGTCTTGCAGTCCTGTTCTGGATGAGTTGCAGAGGATGGAGAGTAGAAGCTGGCAGATTTAGAAAGAGGCTGTTGCAGTAGTCCAGCGTAGAGATAACAAGAGCCCTAGAGACAGTGAGCTTCTGGGGGAAGGAGAGGAAAGTAAGAATACCTCTGAGGAGGAGCAGCTGGTAGTGTGATTTCTTAGAGACGTCAGAGATGTGAGAAGAGTAGGAGAGTGTGGAGTCGAAGATGACCCCAAGGTTTTTAGCCTCTCAGGTGGGAGCAGGAAGAGGGCCAAGAGAGGCCAGTCAGAGAGTGACAGGCAATGAGGGAGCAGGTGTGCCAATGAGGAGAATCTTGGTCTTACTGGCATTAAGGCAGAGAGCATTGGCGGCACACCGCTCCTGGATAGCCGACAGACAGTCAGAGATGAGAGAAGGAGAAGAGGTGACAAAAGGGAGCCTGAAAATGAGTTGAGTGTCATCTGCATAGCACCAAAGGTTGTGGCAGAGAGCGGCAATGCGGTGGACAAGAAGTGCAAGGTATTGGTTGAACAGCCAGGGAGAGAGGTTAGACCCCTGGGGAACACCACAGATAGAGACAGAGGAGAGGAAGAACCCCAGTTGGATCTGGGAGGTTCGGTTGGAGAGGAAAGAGGTCAGCCAAGCCAGGGCCTGATTGGTGATACCCAGGTTATCACGGAGATGGTTGAGCAGGATGTCATGGTTGACCATGTCAAAGGCAGAAGAGAGGTCAAGTAAGATGAGGACACAGGGTGTGTTGTAATCGAGGTTGGAGAGCAGGTCTTCACAGATGTTCAGGAGAGCAGTTTTCATGCTTCTGACAGCTCTGAAGCCAGACTGATGGTCACAGAGGCGCCCACTGATTCAGTTTGAAGATTAAGCTGGGCCAACTTTTCCAGGAGTTTGTCCGGGAAAGGAGTACATAGCATGAGAACAGTACCATCACATTATACATAGCATGCGTTGGTTTACAATGGATATTTTGAACATTCCCAGTTAAATAGTTCATGGAGCTATAAGAGTGAAAAAGTGATTAACTGAAATCTGGTGGCAAACTCTTGTTTTGTTCTATGCATGTCCCAAAATACAGAGTGAAATGGGATCTGATGAACTACTCGCACCTGATATGAGAGACACTAACCCAAGAGTAATGAGTTGGTTCCTAGATCTCCAATCATTTTGCTTCACTGTAGAACAGCAGATGGGGAAAGAACAGTGGAATATGTATTTTCTAAATTGTTTCTCTAAATAGAGATGGGGAACTGACCACTGTAAGGGGAAGGGTATTTGACAAATCACAGGTATTCATCCCTTTTCCCCTAGTGGGAGACCCCCCCACTGTAAGGCTAGCGATGTGAGCCCACTCCGCAAGGTCCTTCCTAGGGGTTGAGGCAAGTGGAACCTCAGTGGGAGAGACATCTACAACACCACCAAACCAAGTCCATATAGACTTCAATATTTTTGCACAACTTCACTGTGAAGATGATCCATATTACCACAAGCTATCTCTGTACGGTACAAAACTAAAAAACAAAGGCAATTTAAATATCCTCACACACCATCACTACATTGACCTCTGTATCGCCATTGCACCATCCCTGTGGGGACTTCAATATCATAACACAGCAAACCTGCAGGGACTTCATTAGAAGTGCACATAATGTTGGGACTATTCTCATGATAATCCCAGTTCATGCAGTACGTAAATCAGTATCACACCCAATTCATGTGAAGTATATGAAGACATTAATATCACCATAAACTGTGTGGGGACTTATCACATAACAGTGCTGTGAAAATACACACCATCCATGTGGGGCCTTACATATCACAGCACACCACCTCTGTTGGGACTTTAATGTCATTCTGATTCCTACTGAATACTGTAGCATAATTGCATATATTTGATGGTTAAAGGGGGCATTTTCCCATCAAGGAAAGCACCTTTTTATTTACAAACAAGATACTATTTTCAAAGTAAGGAAAATAAATCCACATAGCTCCAATTGCCTGTTTGGCAGTAGCTCACCCTATTGAATTGTGGATGTTCCAAATGAGTTGCTCTGTAGCAATGGGGTTAATTCAATATGTATGTCTGGCTGGCTGGCGTGCAGTGCCCGAGGCTTGAAAAGGCTGGGTGACCATTTGAGGTCAGGAGAACTCTATGTCCCATCTGGCTGTGGTGGCTCTAGTAGCTCAACTGGTCAAGCGGTTCTCAGCCAATGATTCGGTCTACCTCTTCTGTGGTAAAACAGTGAGAGCGCTCACTCAGGGAAATTCCAGGTTTGGGTCTATGTCTAAGCTAAGCAGGAAGTGTCTCATGTGGAGCCTGAGTTTGGTTGTGGTGAGATCAGTTGGAGCAGTTGTACCTATTGTGCCTTTCTCACCATACTTTGTTACTGCCCTCATAAAAAGTTTGGGAATCATACTAGGAGAGAATGAGGAAGCAGCTTTGCAAGGGCATTGCCCCTAATGAATTGAGAAGGTGGTAGGTTGGTATGGGGAAGAGACCACTGACAAACCCTACTCAGTCTTCCTCCAGGTAACTAAAGCCACTGGCCTAAGGGTCCTGGTAAGCTGGACCTCCTGGTCTCCATGCAGGTGTGGCTCATAGATACTGGGCGGCATGAAACTGGCCCACCACACATTATGGAGGATCAAAGCTAGCCCTGTGACAAGACTGAGTGCTTTCTCAGCTGCGGCAAGCAGCTGAGTAAGTGAACCAGGTCTGGATTTAACTGCAACGAGAAACATAGTTTCTCTCTGACAGCTTTCAGTACCCTAGTGAGCATACCCAATGGGCTAAACTAATAAGTGTTATTGTGTGGTTAGACTGGCCTGCGTTGGTGCAGCCCGCCTGAACATCTTTTCTTATTGTGGTATGGCATTTTGTGCCAGGCACCAAAGTTAAAGAATCATGATCAGTGTTATTATATGGCTAGATTGCCCTACATTGGTACAACCAGTCTGCAAATAGTTTCATACTGTGGCATGGCATTTCTTAGTGGCATATGGTGGTAAGCCAACATGAGGGTTCTTAAGTTGACATAATAGCGTACATTGGTGATGGCAGTCTCTCATTGTGGCATTGCATTTTGTACTGTCACAGCTAACAGGAGTATGTTTCTATCTGGCAATACTGGCATATATTGGTGCAGTCTGCATGGACTTGTATGGGCACAGCCAGCATGACATTTTTTTTAAACTTGCAAATATTATAGGTTCATGGTATGCCACCCCATGGGCAAGCATATGTGTTCTACTGTGCATACCACTGTGATGGCAATTTGGCACAGTATAAACCATGATAACATAACATAGCATATAATGCCAAAACCTTGCATATTACAGTACATACCCTTTCTGATGTTCACCCACCCGTGACATCCAGTTCATCCTTCCCTTCAGTGCTAGGATTCCCAAAGCTCTGTCATTGAGTGGATCCCCCATTTTTATAGTGGGGGGGGATGGAAGACAGGTGTAGGTGGGATCAGCAATATACGTTTATGACACTCAACTTTTAACTTTAATAATTTAACCCACCTCTTACCTGTCTCCAGCAGCCCCCACTTGCCTAAGATATGCCAATTCTAGAAGGGGCCAGTTATCTTTTAACAGAATGGACAACTGGTTCGGTCAGAGTGGGCCAGTTTCATAAGTTACTAAATTAGGCTTAACCAATGTTTCTAAGCAAATATGTTTCCAAACATGTTAGTTGCAGCATATCTTACCAAAAAGACCACCTTGGTTAATACACAGTCTGTTCTGGATAGTGATGAATTGTAATGTTTGATTGTGGCCCACTTTTTTAATGGTGCCTGGACCAATGTTATGCCCCAGTCTGAACCTGCCTTGTTGCACTACAGTGGGAAGTGGACTTGGGAAGTGGAGTTGGGATAAAAATGCAAAAACCTCTTGGTAAGAAACACAGGGATATGACTTTTAGCATACAGAAAAGTAAAGGCAGACAGCAAAATGCTGGTGTACGATTTGTTTAGTTGATCTTAAGCGTTTTCCCTTTTCCCAGTACACCAGCAGACTTTTACATTTGTATATAAAAAGGGGTAATCACACAATACTATTTACATTATTAACCTACGTAAACAGCGGAATTACTAAAAACAGTACAGAAAAGAGTCCTTTTAAAATATAAACAGTTCTTCCAAAAAATAAAAGTCCTTAAAAATATATGCAAATATCTCAATACAGTGTGCTGTAACTATGTATAAAAAAACATTACTTGCGAGCCAGACAGGCCAGAGCTGTCACAAGGTCCTTTCTGCTCTGGGTATTTCTCTTCCTCTGTGTTGTGATGATTCTCTGGCAGGCTAGCAGCAGAAGCATGTGTGATGGGACGCAAAGTTTCTTTTGGATGTGCAGCTTATGCCAGGTGCAGCCCAGCATTTATGGCAGTCTGGGGACAGGAGCCCAAACCAATGCTCCACCCAGGCTGCATCTGCCAGATGCAGCCCTCGGAGTCTCGGAGGCCTGTCTTGGCAGGGGGCAGGCCATAAATCATTACACAGCGCTCCCCTCTCTACTGGAGAGCGCCACACCTGACAGAGGAGGGCGAAAGGGGGGGCAATGACTAGGGGCATTCCCTGCACACAGAGCCATGTGGAGCCAGGCCACGGCAGTAACAGGAGTGCCAGGAGGCAGTGGTGGGTTCTGGCAGTCCCCTACCTGTCTGGGGAGAATCACTCTTTCAGCTCGGGCCCGCAGAGGTGAAAAAGAACTAGCAAAGGTGCAGGGAGGAGTGCTGCTCAACCCTCCTCAGTGGAGGTTCAGACCAACTGTCTTCAAGGCGCAGTGCTCATGCTGCAAACCTTTTCCTTTTTTAAAGAATCCCTGTGTGGCATCACGTACGGATGTCTTTTACTCTAATTTGTTGCATGCTTCTCCCCGTTAAAATATCCTCAAACTTGAGGATAGCCATGGCCTGAATTATAAATCTATCTAGCAACTTGCTCCACACACCCACCACTCCCACCCGACCTGAGACTGGTTGATCTGCTCCTCACTGTTTCCTCCCCTGATTGTTTGGAGATCCCTTTCCCACCCTCCCCCTCCGAATACCCTAACAATAATAATAATAATAATACTAATAATAATATAAAAATAATTGAACCATGATGTAGATCTACAGTCCACCTGCCACAGTACCCCTTAACTCGTAGACACCTGCACTAAAGAAGAAAGAATGGAAAACTGAGGATCAGGCAATGGGAAACTCACATTGGACCCCTGGTGAATCCTAAGTTAGTTTCATGACAGTCCTGCTCTCCCTGGTTGCAGGATGAAGATCAGCCGGGGCCCCATCTAGGGTTACTTCCTGACCCGGCGATCAACCCTGTACCAAGTCAGGCTCCCTATATTCCAGTGGAGGAATGGGTAAGGGTTCCCTGCCACATCCAACTTAGCAGGAGCAATGGGATCAGGATTAGTCTAGAAAGAACACTCTCACATTCGGGTTCAGGTCCTCTTCTCTCACTACCGGTGTCAGCTCAAACTGATCCTGGACTTGGAGCAGATGGTTCCGGTGCAAGGTCTTGATGTTTCTTGGCTGTCCTCATACCCACAGTCAGTAGACAGGCAGCACTACTAATTGATGCTGAATGTTGAATGGTTGAGACTCCCACTTGTTACTCAGCTTGTTCTGTCCACTCTTTCCCGAGCTGTGGATCAACACACAATCACCAGGTGGAAGACTTGCATCAATGTGCAAGATTCACGGCAACTGAGGATCCGTGTAGCCCAGAATTGGTTTGAGGATTCGAGGAGCTCAAGTAGTGAGGATCCGCTTCAGCTCCTTAAATGCCTCCTGGCATTAGTCGGTCCACCTATCATCAAAGGGCTCATGTGGATGGTGTAAATGGTCTGAAGAGTTGATGGTAGTCCTGTGGCTCCTCTGGTTATGCAGGTATCCTTTGATGAGGTCCACAAGCGGTTGCACGATGTTGGCATATCCCACAACAAATCTCCAGAAGCACTTAAAGAATTCAAGGAAACTCTGTAACTCCTTCAAGTTCTGAGGTCTTGACCAGGTGAGGAGGGCTTCCGTCATGGCGGGATCTACAGGAATGCTGTCTGCAGAGATGATGTTTCTGCTGTATTTGATGCTTGTCCAGCACTGCTTTTCCTGCACTGTTGTGCACTTGTTCACACTGACGTTTAGCCCTTGCTCCCTTAGGCAGTAATTCTGCCAAAAATGCCCCATAGAGTCCAATGGACTCTGAAAAAATGGGAACACACTCCGCCACCACCACGTGTAATCCACCGGTAAATCTGCCAGACCAAGTGGTGGTAATGGTAAGTCCAGTGGATTTACAGACAGAATCCCGCCCAACTCGTAATGACCCCCATTGTCAGGTGAGATTTCGTTCAATTTCTGATTTGGCCGTGTACTAAGCAGGGCTTGATGTAACATTACCATTACATGATTTCATGTTAACATAAAACACACTCAGCCCTATACATACTTTCTTAAATGATTTCAACATCTTCACAAAATCTCTCTTTTACTTTCTTGAAGCATTATATATCTGTAAGACATTTAATGTCAAAGAGCCCACATACGAAATGTTTAATATCATAATACATCTTCTTTAAGGAGACTTCAATATCATCACACACTATCCATGTGAGGACTTCAATATCATCACATATCAACCCTGTGGGTACCTCAAAATCAGCACACACTATCCATGTGAGGACTTAAATATCAACACATATCAACCCTGTGGGGACCTCAACATCAGCACACACCATCCATGTGAGGACTTAAATATCATCACATATCAACCCTGTGGGGACCTCACCATCAGCACACACCACCCATTTGAGGACTCAAATATCATCACATATCAACCCTGTGGGGACCTCAACATCAGCACACACCATCCATGTGAGGACTTAAATATCATCACATATCAACCCTGTGGGGACCTCACCATCAGCACACACCATCCATGTGAGGACTTAAATATCATCACATATCAACCCTGTGGGGACATCACCATCAACATACACCATTCATGTGAGGACTTCAATATCATCACATGTCATCCATGTGGGTACCTCAACATCAGCACACCATCCATTTGAGGACTTAAATATCATCACATTCCATCCCCGTGGGGACCTCACCATCAGCACACACCATCCATGTGAGGACTTCAATATCATCACATATCATCCCATTGGGGACCTCACCATCAGCACACACCATCCATGTGAGGACTTCAATATCATCACATATCATCCCTGTGGGGACTTCGCCATCAGCACACACCATCCATGTGAGGACTTCAATATCATCACACATCAACCCTGTGGGGACCTCAACATTAGCACACACCATCCATTTGAGGACTTAAATATCATAACATATCATCCCTGTGGGGACCTAAACATCAGCACACACCATTCAGTTGGAGGATTCAATATCATTGCATACCATTTCTATGGGACCTTGAGCATAATTACATACTATTCTTATGTGGCCTTCTATACAATGACACACCATCCCTGTGAGGACCACTATGTCATCAAACAACATCCCAGTGGGGACCTCAACAGGACCCCACACCATCCTTTTGGTGGACTCAGTACCATCATATCAGCTCTATGGGGACTTCAGCATCATTACACACTATTCATATTCACTTACCCGTGTATGGCCAATTGGGTGCTTCTGTGGCTTCATTTGCATCACCTGAATGCATTTTCCTTCACCTTTTGGGTATTTTTGGTGAAATTGGCCACTATTTTTAGCAGTGTTTCGTTCGGTATTTTAACCTGAAGATGGGATGGAATTAGCATTTTTATTTCCAGCGCTAATTCCACTGGACGATTTAGCCCCGGGGGAATTATCACTGGTTTTCATTACTTATTCCTCCAGCGCTAATTTCTTCAGGGTTAATTCCACCAGAGGAATTAGCGTCCATTTTCAATAACCCTTATATCAGCAGATTGATCAAAGTGGCGGCAATTCCATTACTGCCACTTTTTCCCCTTAGAGATCAACTTGTAATGAAACCAAATGAGTATCAATTAAACATCAACCTTGTGAATTTATTTTTAATAATCAGACAAAATGTGATGCCAACATTCAATTAATTCACATATCAGACTATAGACAAGATGACATCCGTCCACATAATGTGTTGTCTTGACAGTGTAGAATTCAATTTCATCACACACCACCCCTATGGGGACTTCAACAAAATCACAGAAAAATAAGGAAGTAAAGTAAGTCACATTGTGATTCGTTTGTTACAAAAGTAGCCAATGCTTGAAATGAATCTGGAAGTGTGTTGTGCAATCAATGAGGGAAGACTTACATTGCATATCAATTATATCCAATTCGGCAAACATACAAAATACACAAAAAAACAGCGTAATTTCATGATTTTACATTTAAATGCAGAGTTCAGGCCATTTAAAACATAATTGTATTCGTGTATAAATGGTTCCCATGAATCTGCTGTCTGCTGCCTAAGCTTGTAGGGCATCCGATTTATCATGTGTGTTTAAAATCCTGCCCGTGTGTTGATGACTGCAATACCACACCCAGCCTGCGGGGGCAGAGCTGAGTAAAAAATCAACACACCAAAATAAACACAGGTCCCCACAAGGCCATTTTTTTAAAAGTTCTAAAAATTGGCACGGGTGACTTTTAAGTTGTTTTAAATCATTTGGAAGGCACTACCATGTGGGGACTTGGGTTTAGGTCCCCACAGTGAAATCAAGTCCCCACAGCGTGTGTGTGTTTTCATACCCAAGTCCCCACAAGGATAGTAACACACACACACACACACACAAACCCATGCATACACACACACACACACACGCACACCCACACACAATCTTATGTAAGTAAAGGCAATCATTGGATCAAAGGCTCAATTCACATACAAATACAATCAGAACAGGAATTCAACACTGCAATGATAACACAAACACACACATCCAGGCTCATTGCGCTTTATATTTTGAGCAGTAGTTAGAAACATTATGTCCTGCTGAAACACAATATAAAAGTAGCTGGATTTTTGGAGACTATAAATGGAAAAGAGATATGGGTACCTTGAATTTGCAGGCTCAAGAAGAGACAGGAAGGGTGCACACTATACAAATGCCATATAAGAGTGGTAAGGATTCCTACTGGCAGGGCCACACTGAAAAGTGCACACCAAATTCCCAGAAGGGGTAACAACAAGTGAAGATAACACATGCACTAATACATTGGAGGAAAAATGTACATAGGGGAAAAGTAAAAGTACACATATGTAAGGGATTGTAATATGTCAAATATAAGAGTTTATGTTGTGTTTAGACTAAGTAATATAAGATAATAATTAATAGATAAAACTAAAACGCTGGAGTAAAAAGTTTCTAACTAAATGATTGACATCAATCCAGAGGGTAAAATAAGTAAAAAAAGAAAGTAAAAACAATGAATGAATGAATATTAAAGCAACAGAAAATACAAGTGTATAGAAGGTGTAAATAAAGGAACAAAAATATTTTGATATTCAAACAATGAGAAACAATGGATGGTGCCAGTTTCAATTGATCAATGTAGTATATTTGATAAAATAAATGCGATTCATGAAAGGCCAAGAAGGTATTGATGGCCAAGATTGATCTAACAGTATGAGAGAACTTCTAACAGAATTGCACAAAAGAACCTATGTGTAACGCTCAGCTGGTTCCCACGGAGGCGCGGGCGTGGTCTGGACGGCAGTGGCCTCTTCGAAGGAGATATTCAGCACCCTGAAGATGGAGTGGGCTGGTTCCCAAATCCGGCTTGTCTGGCTCGGATGAATACCCTTCTGTGAGCGAAAAGGAAGGGTTAATACTCTGCGGGTTTTGTGTTGATCTCCCGTTCCCCTTCTCACCCTCCTTGCAACCCTTCTGTAATTCCCTGTGGAGACTCACCTTAGGGATTGAAAAGGCGAGCTCTCCATCCTGCTTCTGATGCAGGGGCGCGTTGGGATCCAGTTACGTCCCTGGATAGTAAGTTCGAGTTCGCTTGTCTGTTCCGGTAAGTACCGTAAATGTTTATGGCAAGCTTGAGTCTAAACTGTTCCTTTTCTCTTTTGCAGGTAATGGAAGACTCCGGGCTGAGGGCGGTTTCCGTCGAAAACCTGATTTTCAGGTGAGTTTTGGTGTAGGCCCACTACTGTCTTTTCCTGTCTCTTTTTCCTTAGGGGCCGGAGTTCGAGAATGCCGAAGAAATGGAGCCGGTACGAAGCAGAAGCTGAGTCCGACCTGTAAGCAGGTAAGTTTAAAATAGTTTGTTTGCTACGGTTCTTGCAATCACTAATGTGATGTTTGCTTTTTCCCCATAGGGGCCGGGGTGCTGAAATGCCCAAGGAATGGCATTGACCCGAAGGTAAGAAGAATTAGCTTGGCGGGTAAGTGCTTCTTGGTTATTTTCCCCTTCTCACCTTGCTTTCTTCTCTTCGTCTCCCCGTAGGTGCTGGAATGCTGCAGGAGATCCGGATGGGCGTCGCAGAGCCGAAGGCACCACGTGCAGGTAAGAGAAGTGCGCCGAGATGTATGCGACGTGGTGAGTATTTAAAATGATGTCTTTTTGCAGGAACGTTGGCGCGCTGAATCCGGAATGCAGCTTTAACAGGTAAGGTTTGTTTTTTCACCTGTTTCTTCTTCCCTTTTCTATCCTTAGGTGTTTCCAGGATGCTGGCAGGCGTGGTCGAGGACTGGAGCAGGAGCAGGCACGGTGAGCGTCCAGCTGCTATGAGCAGAACAACGCGAAGCGTGGTTTGCTGTCTGGGCGTGGCTTAAATAGCCTTTCAAGTAGTCCCAGGTATGTATCCTTCCACTGAAGGTATGTATCCTGCCACCAGCCACACCCGTGTGGTTAAGTAGTTCCTTTTTCATCTGGAAGTTGTAGAATGATCTGCCAGGTAAGGAAATTGCAGCATGGTCTGCCAGGTAAGTTTGCACCAAACACATTTCCTTCCATATCTTGTATGAGCCTGGCGCCGATGGTGCCAGGACTGTTATCCCTTATGAGCCTGACGCCAACGGCGCCAGGACTGAGTCCAAAGAGCCCCTATCTGGGGTGGCTGGGACTTTCCTAGTATACCTGTTGCCTGCCTCTGAGGGTGCCGGGCCCTGTCTGGCTCCTTGGAGGTAGGCATCATGACAGTACCTCCCCCCAAGGCCCCTCCCAAGGACATACTGTCCGGAGGCTTTGGTTTGTGTGGAAACTTACGATGACATTTTTGTATTAGATGAGGTGCATGTATATGATCGCTTGGTTCCCAAGATCTCTCCTGAGGTCCATATCCTTTCCAATCAATTAGGTAAAAAACCTTTGACTTGGACATCTTAGAATCTAATATGTCTTTAACTTCGAATTCCAGTTCCCCATCTACTGGGATTGGTTCTGGTGGCTTGAGTAACCTGGTTCCGGGTTGTACAGGTTTCAACAGTGATACGTGGAAAACCGGATGGATTCGCATGTTGGGGGGCAGATCGAGTTTGAAGGCTACCGGGTTGATTACAGCCTTGATTGGATAAGGCCCAATATATCTTGGGTTAAAAGTTCGTGGGCCTTTAAGTGGTAGATGTCTAGTCGCCAGCCACACTTGATCTCCAACTTGGTAAGGAGGTACTTCGCTCCGATGTAAGTCAGCATTTTCCTTATATTTGTCCTTGGCCTGCTGTAAATGAGTCTTGGCTTCTTTGAAGGCCCGGGTTATGGTGGCATGTAAGTTATCCACAGCGGGCATTTCAAGGCCTTGAGGTGGTTCAAGATCCGAAGTTCTGGGATGGTGGCCAAATAAGGTATAAAAAGGAGTCTGGCCAATTCCTGAATGCACAGAATTGTTGTACGTGTATTCAGCAATCCATAAAATGTCTTTCCAATTATATTCTGATTGATGCAACATGCACCGTAAGTACTGTTCCAATGTCTGGTTTGTTCTCTCGGTTTGGCCGTCGGTCTGAGGATGGTGGCAGGTAGATAAACGCACATCAACTTGTGCCATTTGGCAACATCTCTTCCAGAACCGAGAAATAAACTTGCTTTCCCGATCGGAGATTAATATGGATGGAAAACCATGTAGACGAATGACGTTCTCAAGAAATTCCTTGGCTAGGGTGGAGGCTGAAGGCAGCCCTTTCAAGGGAATAAAATGGGCCATCTTGGAGAAGAGGTCTACAATTACCAGTATAGTATTAAATCCTTGACAAGGAGGTAGGTCAGTTATAAAATCCAGCGATAAAGTGTGCCAAGGTGCCGGTGGGATGTCCAGAGGTCGTAACGGACCGGCTGGTTTTTGCTTTTGACTTTTATTTTGGGCGCACACTGCGCATGTCATCACGAAAGATTTGATATCCTTTCGCCAGGAGGGCCACCAGAAATGCCTTTTAATTTTTTCTTCAGTCTTAGCGATTCCCGGGTGTCCTTCCATTAGTGACTCATGATGATGGGCAATAACGAGATCTTGCAAATCCTTTTTAGGCAAGAACAATCGCCCCTGGAAATAAGGTAAATCGTTATTTATTGAAAATCTGGGATCTTTCAGGCTCCATTCTTGCAAGGCTGCAGCGCCGAAAAGCAATTTAACTCTAGTTTGAATATCCTCTAGAGTTTGTGAGGAGATCACCCCCAAAATTCTCTGTTCGGGAATAATCGGAACTGGATCTAGAGTTGGGGTAGAATCGCCCATTCCTATTCGAGATAGTGCGTCCGCCTTGCCATTCTTGCAGCCGGGGCGATAGGTGATCACAAAGTCAAATTCTGCAAAGAACAGGGCCCAACGGAGTTGGCGTGAGGATTGAGCTTTGGCCGTTTTTAAGTATTGCAAATTCCTGTGGTCTGTAATTACGGTAACAGTATGTCTTGCGCTGAGAAGGTAATGACGCCAAGCCTTGAAAGCTGACTTGATAGCTAATAGTTCTTTATCTGTGATTGCGTAGTTAACTTCTGGAGCTCAGAATTTTCTGGACCAAAAGGCCACAGGATGCAGTTGGTTCGAGACTGGGTCCCTCTGTGATAGAACCGCTCCCATGGCTAAACTAGATGCGTCAGTTTCCACAACGTAAGGGAGATCTGGACGGGGATGTTTTAACACAGGTGCGGAGGTGAATTTAGTTTTTAGTTCCTGAAATGCTTGTTCTGCTTCCGTAGTCCATTCGTAGCGTTTGTTTTTCCGTAAGAGGGCTGTGATGGGTTGAACCACTCGAGAAAACTCCGGGATAAACCTTCGATAGAAATTGGCAAAACCAAGCATGCTCTGAACCCCTTTCACAGAACTAGGGAATGGCCATTTGAGTATCGCGTCCACTTTCTGTGATTCCATTCGAACTCCCTTTGGCGTTAGGACGAAACCAAGAAACTCAACCTCCGTGACGTGAAAAATGCACTTTTTGAGCTTTGCAAATAGTTTGTCCTGGCGTAGTATCTCCAGGACGGCCTTAACATGTTTTCGGTGATCAGATTCCGAGGAAGGGTACACTAGGATGTCGTCAATATATATGATGACACAAACATCTATGAGTTCTCGAAAGATGTCATTCATAAAATACTGGAAGGCAGCAGGTGCGTTGCACAACCCGAAGGGCATCACTTGGTATTCAAAGAGTCCGTATTTGGTGCGGAAGGCCGTTTTCCATTCATCGCCTTCTCTGACGCGCACCAGATGGTAAGCCCCTCTTAAATCCAGCTTGGTAAAGATGCAGGCATCTTTCACCTGGTCGAGGAGTTCAGGGATCAGAGGCAGGGGGTAACGATTCTTAACCATTATCTGATTTAAGGCGCAATAGTCTATACATGTTCTAAGGTTGCCTTCCTTTTTCGGCACGAAGAACAAAGCTGAAGAAGCCGGTGACTTTGACGGGCGAATAAACCCATTGGCAAGATACTGATCCAAATAGTGGCGTAAATGAAGATTCTCTGGTTCAGTAAGGGCATAAATCCTACTACAAGGCGGTTGAGCATTGGGTACCAGATCAATTTGACAATCGTATGGCCGGTGAGGTGGTAGGTGTTGGCCTGTTCTTTTTGAAAAACGTCCTGAAAGTCCTGATACTCAAGTGGTAGTTGTACTGAAACAGAGGTTACTGAGGCTAGACCCACTTGTGGATTTCCGGAATAACAAGTTTGTCTGCAGTTAGGAAAGGTGATACTCTTTGCTCGCCAGTCAATTCGAGGATTATGTGCTTCTAACCAAGGGATCCCCAAGATTACCTGAAATTGTGGAGCTTTGATTACGTCGAGCACTATGGTTTCCCTATGACCATCTTGGCCAACCAGTGTCATTTCTGTGGTAGAATGTGTTCCGGCCCAGAGGCAATTTCGGTCCCATCAACCGTGGTAATGACATCTTTGGTGATTTTTGGTCGGAGAGGGAGACCAATCCTGGAAGCCAATTCAAGATCAACATAGTTCCCAATAGCCCCACTGTCGAGATAGGCCTTTATGCCATGTAATCGTTGAGGCTGCTTTGGATCCACGAGGGTCATTGGCATGATGAAATGCGAGGTCAAAGAGTTTGTCTTCACGCTCGGCAAGCGGACCTCTACGCTTGTCTGGCTTGATCGTTTCCCGAATCAGATTTTGGAAGGTTTTGGTCTGTGGCTCCAACCACCTTCTTGGGTGGTTTTACCGGGTAATTTCGTAGAAAGTGTCCAGACTCTCCGCAATAGAGACATAACTGGTTTTGCCGTCTTCTTTCTCGTTCTTTCTGCGTTAGGGGTCCTTTTACTCCCCAATTTGCATTGGCTCCGAAGTGTCGGTACTCTTGGGGTTTGCGTGGGTTTTTACCAAAGCCCGAGTTTCAAATCTAGTCCGATCAGTCTTTCTATTCTGGAGTCTATGATCAGGTTGGATCACTAAATCAATGTATTCCTCACAGAGTTGGGGTGGATTCACAATTTGAGCCAGAATGTCTTTTAGCTCTCCACGAAGTCCTCGATGAAACAAGGTGATTCTTTTATTCTCAGGCCACCCAGTTTCCACGATCAGTCTGTTAAATGTGGAGATATAAGATAGGAGGTCTTGGTTCCCTTGATGCAAAGACAGAAGTTCGTTATCCAAGGCCTCACCCTGGGCGTGCCGGGCAAATAATCTCTCCATACTAGCCTGGAAGCGTTGAAAGTCACGAAGGATAGGATCATCTTGATTTACCAACGGAATAGACCAATCGGCTGCACAGCCGCTGAGATACGATAAAACAAAAGCCACCCTAGTTTGGTCATTAGGGAAGGCCCCAGGTCTACATAAAAAGTGTAAACGACATTAGTTCATGAAAACAGCGTATTTCTTGGGGTCCCCCGCAAAACGTTCAGGTGGGGCCAAAGGCATGTTTCCCGGCAGGTTAATTTGCACCGGGTTAGTGGAAGCCATAGGAGTGGACTCTCTCCCGGAAGCAGGTAAATGGCGTTTGTCCAGCCTGATTCTGCAAAAGCTGTTTAGCCAGGTCATTGGTTCGTTCTTTGGACAAGATCAGTTCTCTTCGAAGAATGTTGGTTTCTTGGTGGGCGGCGTGAACTTCCGCCCGTAATTCCCCCAATAGTTGGGCCAGTTGGTCTGTTTCGGAAGTCTCCATGGCGCCTGGGTGGGTAATTGTGGGTAGGCTTCGCGTTCTGTAAAGCTCATCTGGTTCCCACGGAGGCGCGGGCGTGGTCTGGATGGCAGTGGCCTCTTCGAAGGAGATGTTCAGCACCCTGAAGATGGAGTGGGCTGGGTTCCCAAATCCGGCTTGTCTGGCTCGGATGAATACCCTTCTGTGAGCGAAAAGGAAGGGTTAATACTCTGCGGGTTTGTGTTGATCTCCCGTTCCCCTTCTCACCCTCCTTGCAACCCTTCTGTAATTCCCTGTGGAGACTCACCTTAGGGATTGAAAAGGCGAGCTCTCCATCCTGCTTCTGATGCAGGGGCGCGTTGGGATCCAGTTACGTCACTGGATAGTAAGTTCGAGTTCGCTTGTCTGTTCCGGTAAGTACCGTAAATGTTTATGGCAAGCTTGAGTCTAAATTGTTCCTCTTCTCTTTTGCAGGTAATGGAAGACTCCGGGCTGAGGGCGTTTTCCGTCGAAAAACTGATTTTCAGGTGAGTTTTGGTGTAGGCCCACTACTGTCTTTTCCTGTCTCTTTTTCCTTAGGGGCTGGAGTTCGAGAATGCCGAAGAAATGGAGCCGGTACGAAGCAGAAGCTGAGTCCGACCTGTAAGCAGGTAAGTTTAAAATAGTTTGTTTGCTACGGTTCTTGCAATCACTAATGTGATGTTTGCTTTTTCCCCATAGGGGCCGGGGTGCTGAAATGCCCAAGGAATGGCATTGACCCGAAGGTAAGAAGAATTAGCTTGGCGGGTAAGTGCTTCTTGGTTATTTTCCCCTTCTCACCTTGCTTTCTTCTCTTCGTCTCCCCGTAGGTGCTGGAATGCTGCAGGAGATCCGGATGGGCGTCGCAGAGCCGAAGGCGCCATGTGCAGGTAAGAGAAGTGCGCCGAGATGTATGCGACGCGGTGAGTATTTAAATTGATGTATTTTTGCAGGAACGTTGGCGCGCTGAAACCGGAATGCAGCTTTAACAGGTAAGGTTTGTTTTTTCACCTGTTTCTTTTTCCCTTTTCTATCCTTAGGTGTTTCCAGGATGCTAGCAGGCGTGGTCGAGGACTGGAGCAGGAGCAGGCACGGTGAGCGTCCAGCTGCTATGAGCAGAACAAAGCGAAGCATGGTTTGCTGTCTGGGCGTGGCTTAAATAGCCTTTCAAGTAGTCCCAGGTATGTATCCTTCCACTGAAGGTATGTATCCTGCCACCAGCCACACCCGTGTGGTTAAGTAGTTCCTTTTTCATCTGGAAGTTGTAGAATGATCTGCCAGGTAAGGAAATTGCAGCATGGTCTGCCAGGTAAGTTTGCACCAAACACATTTCCTTCCATATCTTGTATGAGCCTGGCGCCGATGGTGCCAGGACTGTTATCCCTTATGAGCCTGATGCCAACGGCGCCAGGACTGAGTCCAAAGAGCCCCTATCTGGGGTGGCTGGGACTTCCCTAGTATACATGTTGCCTGCCTCTGAGGGTGCCGGGCCCTGTCTGGCTCCTTGGAGGTAGGCATCATGACACTATGAGAGTAAGTAACAAGAACAGTGTTTATGTTTATATGTAAATGTTGATTTATGTATTGCAGGTGAAATAAAATGGTAATTTTTGGAGCGCGGGAGAAATGTCTATATGGCCTTAGCAGAGTATTGCGATATAATGGGAAGAAACATTATGACAAAGGTAAGTACTAGTAGATGAGTAGAAAAAGAAAAGGTAAGTACCGGTGGACACAGTAAGTGTTTGATTTACCTCATTGATCATCATTAGGAGAAATAGGACCCAGGTGAGTACAGAAAAAGGTATTAAGGGATGTAGTCTTTTTTTTAATAGACAGCTTTTTTCCCAAGAAAGGTTAAACAGGTATGAGCACAGGATAGTACATTTATGAGAGTATGGCCATATCTAATGAGGAGAATAAAGTAATCCTGGCGATAAGGAATGTTAAATATGTACAGTTGGCAAATGCATGAGACTTTAGGGATAGGCAAAACATTGTATGCCTATATGTCACATTTACATGCACTTAATAGGATCAGTGCTTATGTCCAAATACCACGGGTAGGTAAGATTAGTGAAGGAAGAGCAAGAAAAATTGTTAATTATGTCTTAACAGCATGAATATATCAAAGAAAGAAGAGACCACAGTCCCACTCCATCAGGAGGAGGACTACAGAAGTACAGAGAACATTTTCAGCAATGCAGAAAATATTAAAATCAGGCCTGCCACTATATTTATGATAATTCAAAAGAAAAAATGAGTTATAGTGCACCATCATTTCCATTTTTTAAGAAAACAAATCTTGCATTTTATTGAGCTGAGGAAACCAAGAGATGACACCAGCAACATCATATGGATGGAAAAAATGAATAACCAAGGCCTATTTTAGGGAAATAACTGGTTGCTTTGCTAGCTTATCATGACTTTGCCTCTATTTTGGTTTCTACAGGGAGCAAGAAACCATATTAGCTATGCATACGCCAAGAAGAAAGAAGGGAAGTGGCTGAAGAAGATGACATGATTTTAAAAAAATGTTTTCGTTTTTGTTATGTTGTTTGTTTTGTCTTTTATTATTTTATCATAAAGAAGGAAACAATGTAACTCTGGTGATGTGAAGAATGACACAACCATAGAGAACATATTTCCTTTGTCATTTAGAAAATAAACACACTATAAGAAAAAAATGGAGTCTGAGCCCATGGTAAAATGGGTCAAATGAACAAAAAACATATATGTATGTGCTTTATGGATAAGGAATGAACCACACTTTCCGCGGTCAGTTGGAAGACCAGAATCCATAAAAAAATATATATAAAACAGCTCACAACAAAGGTAAAGGTCTTAGAATATTTAATGTAACCATAAAAAAGGCAGAATTACAAAAATACAAATTAGGCTGAGGAGCAGCGGCCAAAACAGAGGCAGGACGCCGGTATGCACGACCCGCACACAACGCGTTTCAAACTCAACTGAGTGCTTGTTCACGTGAAGAGAAGAAGGACTGAGGCACTTTTATATATAGCATATGTGATACTAAGATATGCATGAAAGGGAGAATGAAGCAGCCATTGTATTATATTAAAAAACGAGAAAACTCAGTAGCAATTGTTTATAGGAGGTAGGAGTGTTTTAAGGAAAGGGACACATTTATTTATTATAAGGTTTGAGGAGGAAGTACTGATGATAAAAATGCAATTATTCTTCAAGAAACTCACACAGTTTTTATATACAGATGGATGGGCAGCCCCTGCACTCTGTGTGATTAAAGGCAACCGATCTTGCGAGCACGGAGAACATCCCCTCATTGTCATGAAAAGGGGTTTTGAGGAACCCAGCCAGATGCCCTGTTGCAAATAAAACTGAAGACTCCCTTTGTGAAACTCTCCCATCCTTGTGTTCCCCAGAAACACTCTAATGCCCCCCAACTAACTATTTTATCCAAATCAGAAGATTGAGGGTTCAAGTCCTCAGTGGTCATAAAACAGTGGATCCAAAAAGACTGGCCTATGAAATAAGGGGCCCTTAAACTTGCTGCAAAGCAGCTCAAAGGACAAAAACATTAAACTATGTACTCAATTGAGAAAGTCCTTGGACTTGGAATAAAAAGAATAAAGAATCGGGTGGATGATATGCAGATGTAAGAAAGTGTATGGGGAGGGGGTAGGGACCAAGGAAGTGTTGTGAGGTGGGAGAAAGAAGAAAACACATATATGAATAAAAATCTTGCAAGTGGAAGGAACATGGGCTGGTGGGTTCCCTCAAGGAATGAGCAAACGTTCTAATGATCTCTCTTGATTCTCGTTTATCCCGAAATCACTTGCTGTGCATGTTATTTTAACATTTTAATTGGGTAACAGGGGGTGACAACCAGATGGGAGTAAAAAAAGTTACTCTTTGGGGATACATACATACAAGGATTACAAGAGGGCAAAATATATGCCATCATCTTTTGACAGAAAAGAGATCCATATATATCTTAGATTAGGAGAATACAATTTGGTTGAAGATACTACTGATTCTTTAGAAGTGTCTCATAAGATACCTCCCATGTTGAAAAAGAACATTGCATTGAGGGGGTGACTGAGATAGGGTAGACTGCATATGGGGGATGGTTGACACTGGGTGTTTTGGTTGAATATTGAACACTGGTCGAATATCAACCAGAGGGGGTATATTTTTAGGAGGTGTCAACCTCTCCCCCCTCAACTGAATATAGATAACATGATAAACAGATCAAATAAGTTCACTCTCACGTTCATCATTGCAGAAATCAGGATTAAAGTGCCTTTATTAAAAGTAAAAATTGCACATGGAACTGCGCATCTTTGGGTTGGAATGGACCAGGAAATGGAGGGTACTTTTAATGTTGAACACACTCCATAAGTGCACAAGTATAAAAAGTGAGAGATGCTTAGTTAAATAAATAATAGCTTTCTGAAGGAAAATACAGTGTCAGACAAACATATATTTCAAAATGAATACTGAAGCACAAAATGGTTTCCAGGCCTAAGCCAGGTGTGGAGGAGTATGACTCATGCCAAGAGTTTCCAGACAAGCAACAGAGACTAATACATTGGAGATATTATTGGGCAGCATCTCACAGTCAGATAATTAGGGTTGTTAGGTTAAAGCAGAGAAAGCAGACAGGATTGTGATGAGGCCAGGTAAGTAGGCGAAGTTTAGATACATGTATGTATGTTCTTATTGAAGAAGGCAGAATGTGTGTCATGCAGTCTATTCTGAGAGACCATCAGCATTATTTTGGCACCATATAATAGAGTATATATCGTTCTCCAACAGTGTAGAGCTCTAACTGACTTGGCAGGACCTCAGCAAACAGATAAGGATTAGATATCAGTGCATGAACATGTTTTTGGCAGGAGTTGAGCACTCTCATAGTTGTGTCAAGCCAAGTCTAAATGAAGCATATCAGTTTCATGCGTCAGAGAAAATTGTGGATGCCACTTATGCTAATGTGGGTTTGTTGTACACAAAAGTTATGCTATCCAATGATACTGAAGGAATGTTTTTTCTCTGACTAAGGGGACTGGTCAAAAGCATACCATTTGCATGGTTGTCATAAACATGTTGCATTATCCAAAAAAGATTATAAAGCAGGATAAGGAAACAATATCTTTGAGTATGTGTCTTGTTATTACTGCTAATAAAGGCCATGATGAAAAAGCTCCCAGGTGTCTGATTTTCTCTGAGGAGTGTTCATAGATGTCTGGTGCTTGAGGAAGATGGGGAGCAGGGCCCTCAGTACAAGTGCCTTCACCCCATATCAATGCACTAAATGTATGCACCCTCTCCCTAGATGCATACATACAAACAAATTACCAAATTCAATCAAGGCTCATACCAAGCAGACCAATGGCCCCATGATTTTGCACACTGGCTCCCAAAAAAGCAGCCCCAGGAAACAACAATGACCCCAAGAATGTTATCTTGGATAACACCCGTATGGTATCTCCTGCTCCTGCTTACTTACCAAGGTCCCCAGCAGTACTTTCAGCCCAATGCAACTACCAACTAAGCCACCCACACTCCTGACCTCTACATTATTTAACACCAGATTTATCCAGGCACATTCCTTCGACATCCATGTCCTCATCACAGCCAACAACCTGGACCTCTTGGCAGTCACAGAGACATGGCTCTATGCTGCCCCCCGGTCTGCCTCATCCACTGCACTACTCCCTGGCTTTAATATCCCCCAGAGCAACAGAACCAACTCCAGAGGAGGGGGAGCTGCACTTATATTTAGAGACTCCCTGCCCTTAAGGCAAACTAACTCTACCATATTTACCAACTGTGATAAACTCACTGCCAGGTGACCTCTATCACAGAACAACACAATCACGTTACATGTAGTATACCGCCCCCTGTGACCTATACTCTCCTTTGAAGAGGACCTCCATACCTTGAGCACTAATATCAAACCAACCTAAAAAGGAATGCTACAAGGAGACCGTGACCTAGGACTGAATTACCCTGCTAACCTAAATGCAACATCACTAGCCAACTCCCTTAGCACACTAGGATTTCGCCACAGTCTTAACACTCTTACCCACTCCAAAGTATGCACCTTGGATTGAATCGCAGACAGTAAACTGCCAAATCGCTATTTGCGCCAATCAGCCTGTCCCCTGGAAAGATCATCATGTCATTACCTTCACAATGGCCCCTGTCACCCCTCTCACACACACCACTACTTCCTTGCAACCTACTGTAGTGCGTAGTTCACCCAAGCTAACTAAAGCTAACATTTCACCCCTCCTTGATTTGTTACAGCTAGCTATATCATTCCACTCTGATCCAGATCTGTGAGCGAAACTCTACGGCAAAACTCAGCTGAAAGCAGCAGACATAGCACCCCCCTTGCCCCATAAAAATCCAAACCTACTACTCACCTCTTTTTTTTTTAAACTTAATCGTTAAAAGCTGGTGAGCATTTATTATTATTTCATTATACCAGTCAGTTTAGTAATTTGAATCAATAAATTAAAATAAAAAGGAATCTCTTATACAGATCTGAAAATTGAATTGACAACTCAAGACCAAGTAAACTGAGTGATCCTTTATACTTCAAACTAGTGAATTCGAGTGATTTATATATGGGGTAAGCCTTAGTTACAGTAATATTGCATGATCAAGTACTAACAGGGAAATACAGTCATATTTACAAATTCACCAAAAAATTTTAATTTTAACTTTGAAAATTTATATTTTGGTCTAGCTAGAATGGTTTCACAAGGTGAAAATATTGGGATTTTGTGTTTAAAAACTAACTATGCATGTAACAAACATCTTGAAATTTTAAATATTATTTCTTCTAAATTTAGTCAAATCTGGAGTCGTTATAAAGAGTGAGTTTTTTATGGGGGTAATGTCTCCATTTTAGAGACTTCTTTGATAGAGGAACTAATTTGTGGCTTTTGAATTTGTGTTTTTTTTTTTTTTTTTTTTTTTTTTCTAACCTCTCTCATCCTGACCTGACATGTGGAACTATATGGTATGGTTTTCTTTTTATAATTTTTCTTAATTGCTATATACTATTTGACTGTATTATTCCACACAGCCTTGAGAACGACCCAAGGTCGAAACACGTGTCGGCTGTTTTTCTTTGACAAATTAAAAAACATTTTTTGTTGGGAATCATTGCATTGATGGACTCTTTAAATTGAAGTTATTTTACTACATTAATATTATTGGACCAAAATTGATTAGAAATCTTGTTAAAGTATAGGTGTGAGCGCGAGATATCTTCCCGAATCAGGTTTTTATTTCTACTACTCACCTCAACACATGGTTCATGCTGCAGCAGTTCTCAACAGATAACAAGACCTTCCAACAAGCCACCCTTCAGTCCAAATCGTCCATCTTCAACACCAGAATAGCTAACGCTAAATCTAACACTCTTGAGATATTCACTCTTCTCAGGGAGCCAGAATCCCCACCACCACTCCTACCAGATTCTCTAAAGATGAAACCAGCTGCATGGAAATTCAGAATGCCCTACTTGGGTGTCTCTCAAAATAGCGTGGGTACTACCCTTGCTCAAGAAATGTACCCTCGACCTAGTCACACCTACAAACTACAGACCCATCACCACAGTTGTGTCCTCAAGATCCTTGACAGAGCCGCCTACCTTCAAATTCAGCAATACCTAGGAACCCACCACATCCACAGGTTGCAGCAATCTGGCGACCAGGGCATGTCAGAGTCGGCCCTTCTCCACATAAAGAACACGCTAGTTGAGATCAGAGATACCAGCAAACCTTCCCTTCTACTGCTCTTGGATCTGTTCACTGCATTTGACCTGGTCGACCACAAGATCCTATGCCACCAACTCACGTCGGTGGCTAATTACTCACCAGAAGTAACAAACTGGGGCATTTCACAAAGATCATGAGTCTCCCTGACTCTATACAAAAGCTTAACAAAACTCCCTTTTTGACTTTTTGGCTTTTCCTACACCTACTACGTGCACAATATGCAAATTCTTAGTCTACCAATCCATCCAGATCCGGATGGCCATGCATTGCCTATGTTTTTACGATGACAAGACAGAAATCCTTTTTGTGGTTTCATCAACCATACTAAAACACCTTGACTCCTGGTACAGATCCTTCACCATAGATGGTTTCATTATCTTAGTCTCTTCATTGGTCAAATCTCTGGCATGTACCTTGACCCATTGACTATCCTAAATCACAAAGTGAGCATCATTGCATCTTCACCAGTATATACATCTAAACTCATTAACGCTTCAAGACCGTTCCTCTCCCCTGACAGTTGTCTGACTATTGCCAGATCAATCATTGTCTCATGACTTGACTACTGTAACACACTATTAATAGATACCTTGACCCACAACATAAAAAAATGCAAGTTATAATAATAATTGTTCTTTTATAACGTGCTTAACACCAACAAGCGGTTTCTAAGCACGGGTTCCGGATTCAGACCTGTGTTGCACTGCATTGTCTTGCTTCAAAGACAAATACGTTGTCCTGAGTTATCCTTCCCCCTTCCTATACAGAACAATGCCCTACACGCCACACTCAACATCCCCAGACAAGCCCACATCACAGAGGGAAGAGAAAATGCCCACTGGCTAACCATACAAGACACAATCTCCTTCAACACTCTAGCTATCACTCACAGGTGCCTGTCTAATTTGGTGCCGCCCTACCTCTCAAACATTTCTACCATATCACAATCAAGGAGACCTATGAGAACGGCCTATACCAGCTACCTGCCTAAACTGAAATTCAGACTTGCTAAAGCTGGGGGGTCCAGCTTCCCTGTAATGGCCACCAAACTTTGGAATGCCCTCCCACATGACCTGATAGCAGAAGAATCCTACTGGACATTCCAGAAATGCCTGAAAACTTTCAGGGAAGACAGCATCTGATCTGCCTCCTATCAATATCTTATCTTTTTCATCCAGCTAACAAGATACATAAACTTTTCTGTGCAACTTGACTTTTTTTTAATCTGTAACAAGTGGCCATGTAAGCTAATTTGAACCGTCACAGTGCTTTGATTCCTCTGAGTTTAGTGTGCTATACAAATGTAAAAATAAAAAGACACAATAAACAATAGCAATGAGTTTTGGAGAATTATTAATGGAAACGACTCCCATGGTATCAGTGTTAATGCTGTTTCTGAGAACGACTGGGTCACTCAAATCCACCAAATATTGGAGGTACATGATTCTGAGAATCATGGGATTCACTTATCTCCTTACATGTATAAACTAGGTATGGGACCAACTGATATTGCCAACATAATCACGGGAAGTAAGTCCTCCCATTCTACTGGCCCCGATGGCCTCTGCGCCCATCTAATTAAAATATGGGCAGTTGCACTCCACTGGTTGTTTGGTTAGACCAGTGCAATGCAGTGTATTCTATCATATCCGAAAAACATTATTATTGTCTCAGTATTTAAAAAAGGCTGCTGCACTGACCCACGAAATTACAGGCTATTGGTGATGCAAGGGACCCTGGCTAAAGTTTTCACCAGGGTGCTTCTTGCGCAGTTGAAACAATGGTCGGCGGCCAAGAACATAATTCCATTTAATCAAACAGGGTTTAGGGAGGGGTACAACACCACTATCAACGTCCTTGCCTTTGTTACAACTGTTGATCAGGCTTGGTTGATTCAAAAAATCCCAGTGTATCTGGCCTTTATAGATTTTAGCACAGCATTTCACACGTTTGATAGGGAAAGACTGTGGATAAAGCTGCGCAGTTGGAATATTCCTTAGGACCTATTGAAAAATGATCATTCTCTTACATGATCAAACCAGAGTCAAGGACCGTCTGGATCAACATGGTGAAATGCTGAGCTGGATCACTACTCAGAAGGGGTTTAAGCAATGTTGCATTCTTGCGCCTATGTTGTTCACCCTATATGTGTCTGATTTGGTTGGCTCCATTGTAGATTCTAACATCATTCCTCCTAAATTGGGCAATATCGCCCGGCAGTGGCTGGCCTACGCAGATGACCTGGCCTTGTTAGATCTCAGACCAAAGGGCCTGCAGGTGACCTTCAGTCTTTTGGATTCTTACTGAAATACCACCTACTTAAAAGTTAAGATCTCGAAAACCAAATACTGTTCTTTAGTTCTCAACACACTAAAGGGAAGAGACTACAATGGACTTTGGAGGGGAAGAAATTGAGGTAGTCTCTGAATACAAATACTTGGGAATTACTCTAGACTTAATGCTTTGGGGGACATCTCACTGGGATAAAATAAAAATGAAGACCTCATAGGTAGTGTGAGCGCTTCTCTCCTTTGCTTACAAGAAATGGGGATACTCAGTAGTTGTTTTGATAAAGATGTTCCAAACTTACCTATCATGTTGTATGGGGCAATCGTTTGAGCATTGCAGTAGTAGCTCAGGTACCAATATGAGAGTATGCTACTTTAAAGAGCCTGCTGACATTACCTTCCCCCTCTACCATTGAGACACTATCTAGAATTCGACATCCAGCCAATTCTGGTGAAATTGGCTATGAGTTGTTTGATTACATATTGAAGCTGGTCAATGTTCCAGGCAATTCCTTGAATCAGTTGATGCATGATACCTTACTTTTTAGGCAGAGTCTTTTGTCTGGCTGATTAAGCTCTTGGCAGATAGATGGCTTGACATGACCCCCATGAATGCACTCCTTTTGCCACCTCTCACTATAAGTCAACCATGAAAGGGTATCTGTCCTGAGAGAGCAAGGAGAAATTGATAGTACATCTAGCCTCCAAATCTAATGCTGCCATGTTTTATGAATATATAAGTAAACGGGTGTGTATCCCAAGCTATATTAGCACATTTCTGGGCAATACATTAATTTTGCAGTAGCTTAAACTTACATTCAACTGTTTGAGGATGCTTGAAATTACTGGTGCATCATTAAAAATTCAAAAAGAGGGTAGACGTTGTCACCTTTATCAGGAGGATTGTTTTAAATCCCCTCAACATCTACGGACTCTCTGTCCCTTGCTACTAAACCTACTACTCCAGACATTTAGACCAGCAGGCATTGAGATGAACTATTCCTTTGATAACATCTGGATATCTTCATGGGTGGCAACCATGAAGCTTGTATTTTGTTTTCAACCACATTTTAAAGGATCGCTATTATCCATGTGAGTAAAGAGTGATATGGAGGATTGACGTTTTCAACTCCTTCTTATATTTAGACAGAGAGGTAGATGATCTGAGAGGAACGGGAATACCAGTCCACTCCAGGGGTGCATGGATTTCCAAACATGTCCCCCTGAATTTCTTCACTATAAACTGGGGTTGGCATAGGACGTTTGTGTTGTTGTAGCAAAGTACTCTAGATGGGTTTTGGAGGGAAAGCCTATCCCTAAAGTATTTAGGGGCAGCAGAATTCAAACATTTGAATGTCAAGGCAAGAATCTTGTGTTTAATTCTTTGTTTTACAGGCAACCACCGGAGTTCCCTCTGAATGTTGATACGTGGTCCGTTCTAGCCAATCCGTAAACATAGCTTATGGCACCATTTTGAGAGGATTTTAGACGGGTTAGGTAAGCTTGAGTAGTACCAGCAAGCAGGCTATTACAGTAATCCACTTGAGAATTGACTAGAACAGTAGCCAGGAGGGATCTGTTTATTAATGTAAGGAAAGGTCTAATCTGATGGAGGAGCCTAGTACCATCGGCACAGGAAGAGCAGATGTTAGAAACATGGGGTTTCATGGACATTTCAAAGTCAAAAATAACGCCCAGTGTTTTGACCTTAGGACTCACCAGAATCACCTCTCCCCCAAGGGTAAACTGAGTGTAGTTGGGTTGAATGACTGCAGCTCGGTTTTATTGTTATTCGGTGCTAGGGCATTATGAACCATCCAGGTTTGAATGTTGTTATAGATGTGATCAATGGTCCTAGCATCCTGATTATAGCGGCCGGTCAGCTCAATGAGCACTTGGGTGTCATCTGCATAGTTGCCCTGTGGCACTCTACATGATTGACGAACGGGAAGGGCTTAGCCTTACCCACATAAACCCTGGATGACCTTGGACCCAAGAAGGATGTGATCCATGAGGCCGCTTTCTCTGAGCAGTTTGCGATGCTGGCCATCTTCTCACAGAGGAGTCAGTGATCTTTAAGATCAAACACTGCAGAGAGGTAGAGCAGCCACAGAATTGCTGGGTGGCCCTTTTCAACAATGTTGGAGATATTGGACTTTTGGTCCAACATCGCTATTTTGGTGCCATGTTGCGCTCGAATGCCAGACTGTCACAGGGCCATTATCTCATTAGCCTCTATAAAACTTTGCAATTTCAAGTAGGCCACTCTATCGATGCTCTTTAAGCAAAATGGAATATCAGTTATGGGTCGATAGTTCCCTGCCACAGCTGTATCTAATGTGGTCTTCTTCAACAGTGGGGTAATCCAATCCTTTTTCAGAACCACAGGAACAGTACCTTCCTTGAAGGATGTGTTGACTAGTTTGGTGATCCAGGGGTCAGAACTTGTGTGTAATTAATGGGAGTTCGCAGTTGATAAGTTAAACAGCTATTTGTGTGTGGGAGCAGATTGGAGTGTATGTGCTGGCTAATACATATCGGTGCATGAGGTAGGATGAGTATGGGTGTGTTGCTTAAAGTCGCAGCAGAGGGAGGCACATGCTGAATGTAGATGTTCTATGGTGGTGCCATATTTGGTGACAAATATTAGGGATATGGGGCTAAAGTGTTCAGGAAGTGCCATAGAGTTGCCAAATGCGATGAATGTATTGCTAAATCATTATGGCTGTGCCAGAATAGGTGCCAGATGTGCTGGATGTATTGCTAAAGCGTTATGGGTGCAATTTTATTTGCCAGGTGTCACAGATGCATTGCTAAGGTGGTATGAAGGAGCCACATTGGGTGCCAGATGTATGGATGTTTTGGTAAAGTGTTCTAATTGTGCCAGATTGGGAGCCAGGTGGAACAAATGTAATTCCACAGTTTGTGAGTGTAAGTTGTGAGGAATATTGTGTATGCTGAGGTTGTGCTGTGTAGGTGTGGTGTGTGAGTGGTTGTGTGGAAGGAGTGGAGGTGTGTTGCTTTTTGTCTGTGTCTGGGAAAGAAGGTAGGTGTGTTGTATTTTGACTGAGTCAATGAGTGATGCCATGAGTGGATTGTGGAATGTGTGAAACGTAGTGACCCAGATGTTCCACCCAAGGAGTCTAGGATTGTTAGTGGAAGGATGTAGCTGTGTGGTGGACACCACTGAGTCCTACTCCATTGTAACTTAAGAAGATGTTCATTAAAAGTACTTACTTGGACACTTACCTTACACGTCATGGTCATCACAATTTAACTCATAAAGTTGGTTACTGAAAGCATGGTGTTTAAGCATCTAAGCAGGCTAGCGAAGATGGTGCATAGCCGGAGAGCTTGAGCAGTTGGGAGAGGATATGGAACTCTGTGGCTGATGGCTCCTGGATAAAAATAATGATGTAGGAGAGGCATTATGTGTGTGACATCAGCCAAGCCTGCAAGACAATGCACCTTTTGAGCAAAGAACCTGCTGCCGACATATAATAGAGCAAAGGAACCTATGATGTTTGCACACTGTTTAGTGATATTCTGCATGCACCACTAATGATCAGGAACATGGACCCGAGAATGGGAAAAAGGGCAAATGAACACACAGGATGGAGTACAAGTTTTTTGTTATCTTCTTCACCACCTTGCTCATAGTGGGATCTGGTGGCGTGCAAATGACATATCTCTGTACATCACAGAAGAAATTGGTGAAGGCGGCTGAGAACGGCTTGACAGAGATGATGTGGTGAGAGACCTGCCCCTCCAAATAGAACTGATGTGGCGGCTCAAAAAGGGAGCACAGATCAAACAAGGTTAAAGCTAGGGCACTAAAGAGATAGTATGTAACATGAAGCATGGAGTTTATGCTGGATAGGCTCCCTGTTCACCAGCGAATTCTCTTTAAAGCCTCAAGCCTGGTCTATAAATGCCTTACAGGTGATGCTCTAGTGCCCAGATTAGGAGACTACTGTTTAGGGATACATTACGGTCCAATAAAAGGATTTATTGATGCAGCAAAGGTTTATGCTGAAGAGATTTGGAGACTCAAGCTTTAATTTATGGTCCCAGAGTATTTGGAATGATCTTCCACAATCATTCAGACAGCTTCCGTCAATTGCTCAGTTTAAGAAAGCTTTAAAGACATATCGATTCAATGGACGAGGAGATTAGGAACCTAATTGATCCATCACACCGACCCCGGACTCTTTAAGTGTTTTTTGTTTGTTTTTTGTTATGTGAGTGCCCTGAGGCCTGTCGGCATGTTTGTGATATATAGAAATTAACCAGAATAGAATAGTGAGGACTGAGCTGGGCTTCTGAAGGTAAGTCATACTTTAGTATTCCGGATTACAGCATTATACCATTTTTAATTTGTGTCTGGTAGGAGCTCTGCATATTGTATGAATATATTGTGAGGTTGCCTTGTGTGTGGCAAGGTAGGGTGAGATTTAGCAAAAATTAACGCTTGTAGGATTTGCAAGTATAGTCTTGCTTAAGTGCAGCAAGGTCTTTTGGTCCCATTCAAATTGTATTTATTGACGGACTATGGCATCTGTGGGATGTTTCATTTAAGAGCATGGTGGACATTGCTCATGTACTTGTGGGCAAGGCAGTGATGTGTATTAATATCTTCTAGATCGGATGTACGTTAAAAGAGCGTATCCCAAAAGATCGAATTGCTAAATTACAAAGCCCACGTCCCGCATTTTGTAATTCAATCTTTTGGGATTGTAACCGTTTGTCCCCTGCACTGTCTTTAATGTACGTGGGGGACACCCCCGCAATCCCCACAGCCCATAATACTGAAATGGGAGAGCAGAAGATACTTCCGCAACCCCCGCTCCCATGTTCGGTATTATGGACTTTGATATAATCTACTATGCCGAAAGCACACTAAACGTGCATTCAGCATTTTAGATTCGATCTTTTCGTCCATGTCATTCTAGATCCAGGGTCAGTGAAATCCATGATGAATGCATAGGGATATTTTAAACCAAAAAAGTTGTCCCCTTTCCATAGAAAGTTTAAATAATGCCCTTCCTGTATTTCTGTTGGGCAAAAACGTGTTCCTACCCTTCCCTTGCTGTAGCGTCACGCAGTAGTGGGCAAAGGGGCTATTGAGGAGCTAGTCACACTTCTGTGTGTTCGTTAAGCCTAGGTCTAATTAAGACAACTTCTTCCAAACGTGTCATAATGTATGTTTTATATGCAAAAAAAAGTAAAACAAAGAAAATCAAAACAGTCAAAGTGTGTGGTGCAATAACAATTATTAACAATGGCACGTACATGGAGTGTAGACAAAAAACTCACATTCATTTTCTTATACTAAATTATTTAGTCAGAAAAACATATATGTACAACCCTAATCGTTTACAATAACATATTTACAGTGACATATATATATAAACAGAAAAGCAAAGTCAAACGAAAAATCCACATTCATTCTGTGGAGAAATCTCCTAGATCATTTCCAATTTTTGACGAGTTGTGACTGAATTGTTACCGGAAGTGAAAAACAAAGCTAATTTGATGTTATTTTCACTACTTCTATTTGCCTATGTTCCTACAGTCACAATACTCCTGCCTAGGATGATCTTTGAGGTCTGGGTCTTGGACTTTCAAGATATCTTAATGTTTAGCCAACGTGTTCAAAAAGCAAAGTATCACACTATAAGAAGAGAAAGCGGGAGGAAATTTGACCATATTGCTCTTCAATATGTTTAGTAGTGTGTTCACGTTTCGGTGTACTGTGTGTATATATAGTACAACCACCTTCTTCAGGGCGTCCGATGGTAGACCATGTTTTAAGTTTAAAAGAAAGAAGAAGTGTGAGAATTCCTCAATATTCAGAAGCTATCGATTCAGCATATTGCTAAAAAACGTAAAAGCTCTCTGCTTCAACGGAAGTCAGTGACCAAATCCCAAGTACCTTGGGTGGGTCCGGAAAGGGAGGGACACAGTTTCAAGGCAGTGTTTAGTAGTGTTGTCTGTTCAGACTGAGGGCGTCTTACATCCTCATTGCCGCCCATCCGTCTGGAAAAGCGGTTCTGGAATCTTTAAATGACACACGATAGAAAAGAGGGGCGGGGGAGTGGGGAAGAGAGAGAGGGTGTAATAAATTCAGAGGCTTTATATAATAAGGAAACAATTCCCTCTATAGCTGTACATATATGGGGAATTGTGAAGATATGTCTATGTATATGTGTGCTTATTCACCTCAATAGATGATCTCGGTGTGTATGAGGTACTCTCCTCTGACGAATGAATAGCCCCGGTCCTTCTTGTGAGGGTTGAAGAAAGCCTCTTCTCTGTATGGATCCTCACCAGGTGATCAACATATCTGTGTATGTGTACAGACACAGGGCCTCTTTCCGAGATTGGAGGTTGTCATGGCGCTATTTGTGCCATGACTGCCTCCAATAATGGTACCGGCACCGGTCTCATTCAATGGGGACTTACCGGTGTAGTCCGACGTTTGCGGGACTGGTAAGTCCCCATTGAAAAAACATTCCCCATTCCCATTTGAGCCCCCATAGGGCTCAATGGGAATGGGGAAGTAGCTAATAACGGTACGGCAATTTGCAGTACCGTTATTAGCTATAAAGCCCCTTAACGGGTCCTGTCCATAACGCCAGGTCAGACCAGACATTAAAGGAGGGTCCCGCTAAGGGAGCTCGTAGTAGGGCGGCAAGGGATTACCGGCACCGGTCTCCTTACCGGTGCCCGGTATCCCTTACCGCCCTACTCGTAATGAGGCCCACAATCTTGGTTATTGGATGGTACCCCCAGTAGAGCTAATATGTGAGGTTAATGCAGGATGTGTGCTGGATTTGTAACGTAAGTGCAGACCATGGTGAAATAGCACTTGTGGGGCACCTCTAGGGGTGTGAGTCTGTGGAACCGTTTGTGCGGTGGAAATGCATGCAGGCACAATATGTTCCAGCCACCACTACATGTGAATCACCATGTGTTGAAAACCGGCATATAGTCGGAAAAATGTCTAGTCTCCTCTTGTGCCTATCACTCGCCCTACATTCATGGCCATGAGTTGTCATGCCCTATGTGCTTAAGATCCCGGTATCGGGAGGAGAAAGGGAAAGTCCTCCAGTGTTTCAGCTCACCAGCTCACGTCCGGCTGTACACTTCTTGTGTTCTCTGTGTCTCCCTGCAGTTACGTGTATGTCCTCGAGCTGCAAGGGACCTGCGCATTGTGTGCTGCTTCCTGGAACGCGGGCGGGTAGTGATGGAAACCGCATTTTCCTGTCCCACGCTCATTGAACTGAAAATGCTAGTTTTGCCGTGCTAGTATGTCTAGTTATGTAGGTAACCACGAGTGTAATATGTGTGCTTCAGCCAGAGATGGGTGCAAGTGTAGAGCGAGCACAGTGCCTCAAGTAAGAGAACACATATAAATCGCAAAATGTGAAGCGCACGGGGCTTTTTGCTGTGTATACCAGAGGGCATGTAAGGTGCCATGCAGGAGGAGGGTGGGGGTGGGGAGAAAAAGAAGATGTGGCCAGGCTCCTTGCAGGAGAGCATAGTCCAGATGGTAATGTCTGTTACCAGTTGTGTGGGGTCTTGTCTAGACTTACTAGGTTAGAATGAGATTAGGCGGAAGAGCCTATCTAGACGTGTAAACAAGGACTGGGACAGCTTGTAGAAATAGTGCTGTGGTATTAGCCGACATCTGTTGTCAATATATCATGAGGGCTGTCAGATGCGATAGCAGTTGTACCGATTGACTGAGCAGCCAAAGGGGATGTATGGTGCAATGGAAAGCCACTCACTCCCGAGTGGTAAAGTTATGCGCAAGTTAGAGGGATAGTCGTACTGACATTCCAGCTGATGAGCATCACTTTTGAGTTGCACCCAATCAAATAGTGCTGAGTAGTTTGGTAATTGAGAAGGAACCAATGTATTTTATACTCTCTGTCTAATTGACTTTTTGTGGCAATGTGAATTAACTTTTTCAGGGTGTTAATGAAGCACAAGTGTCTCCATTGGCTTAATGCCAGCAATGAGTGATCTTGTGGTGGAGCATTCCCAGGCAATCAAAATATTCCATGAACTCACTCACTTGGAAAACCTGGTCCATTGTCAATCTTGAACTCTTTGCGAATCATGTGGGCTGTTAGTATCTTTTCAGTTTTAGGGATAACAGCTCCTGCAGTGGTTGAGTGAACTAGTTCCATCTTGGGGTTGCGTGAGTTGTCGCCCACAAGAACTAGGTACTTGCCATTTGCCATTTGATAAGGAGCAGAAGTTGGCACTAACCTTGCTCCTGGGTTGGTTGCCTCATTCTTGAGACTTGAATTGGTGGCAGTGGATTTCTTCTGCCAGCTGCCTGACACATGATACAAGTGGAAGTTGTTGCATCAACTTGAGTGACCACTTCGGTGAACCATACACATACTCGTACTTGAACTTTGATTTTCACAATACCTTGTCTTAATGGGTCAGCTGAATGGCTCGGTGGGTGAGGGCATCTGGTTTTACAATTCAGGTGCCTCGCAGTAGGAGGGCTTCAGTGATCTAGAAAGTTACTGGTACAAAGTCATGATTGCCGACATTTGCGACTTAAATTATTTGATGCAATGAGTACATTCTTGAAGAATTTGTCTCCAATTTACGGATTCTGTTGCTTGTAGTGCCACTTGGAGGCATTCGTATTTTAGGGTTTTGTATGCCAGTTTGGGGAGTTGTATGGCTCTTAGGGCTGCAGTTTCTACAACCATGTGCACTCTGCTTCTTTAGTTTCTCATGCAGGCGCCTTGATCAGGTGCCTCAAAACGAAGTTGTTGGGATTGTTGGCACTAGGCCTGAATTTGAAGGTGAAATTGTAGCCTTGCAGATGAAGTAGCTATTTCTCAATGCTGGTAGGCAGATTTGCTGTTGACCCTTGTAGGATAAGAAGCATTGGCTTGTTGATCGGTGGTCACTTTGAATGGGTGTATTTATGTGTATATGTGAAAGTGTTGGATACCCCAGAGAAAAGCAACAGCCTCTTTCTCAGTCTGGGAGTACCTTTGCTACTTATGTGTGAGGGCACGGCTCACGTAAGCCACAGCTTGGGGTTTTCTGTCCGTGTCCAGTTGGGTTAGAACAGCCCCTATTCTGCATGTGCTCTTATCCAATAACAGTTCAGCGTCCTTTCTCATATCAAAATAGGATATGGTGGTGTTGTGTGACAAAATGCCTTTGATGCATTCAAATGCCTGGTGTCAATCGCCGACTTCCATGGGATATCCACTTTGGTAAGGACTCTGACTGGTGTCTGGTGCATCGATAGCTTCGGGGTAAAGCACACACAGTAGCTTGCCAAGTAATAACTGTAATTTAGAAACGTTCTTGAGGCATCCAGTTTGCCAAATCCAAATTGTATCCAAAGACAGAATCCAAAAGTAAAATCAGAGTTCAATTTTCCAGCCCGCCATTTCCAAAGGGTATCCAAAAACACAATGCAGAAGGGAAAAAGCCAAGTTCAAAAATGCAGTTCATCAAATCCTAAAGGCAATCCAGGGGCAGGCACAGAGTTCAAAATACCAAAGAAGCAATCCAGATAGCAAAAAACAAAACAGGCACCAACACGAAACGCAGTTGCAGAAACGTTGAGAAGCACTGCCATGTGTGCACCGAGTGCTTACATACAGGCAGTTTCCTGATTTACACACCACGTGACTTGCCCAGGTCACGTGAGTGCCATTCACGGGAACACTGGCGGTCTGCATGCCGACGTGCCTCTCTGTCCCTAAGTCGCCATGGTAAGACCCATGTACGCTGCAGGGGCTGGCGCAGAGGTGCAGGCAGCTGTGTTCTTCTGCATGCGAGTCACTTTCCAGGAATGGGGCCGCGACACCTCTGCGCAGCCACAGGTGCATGCATGACAGGGAAAGATGCTGAAAGAGTGTTGGCAGCTCGCTAAAGAAGTCTTATTCTGTGAGTTTGTGCAGCAGATGTTCTTCACGATATTAGGGACACCATATAAGGCTGCCAGAGTACTTCATAACGCATTCTGAAGACCTCTGTGGCATATGACAGATCATAAATCAGCCTCTTCTATGTTCTGAGTCCAATGTGTGTAGAGACTGTTTTGAATGATCTGGAGTTCTTGTATAATTTCAAATGATAATACCCTAACTTTAAGTCAACTTTCCAGAAGAAATTCGAGCCGCTTAAGTCAGTTGATGTAGTCAATAATCTGTGGAATGTGACTTATAAAGTAGGGGCATTTTGACGCATAAGTGCACTGTCCTGGCTGTGTGGAATCAAGTGCATTGACATGCAGGGTTCCAGAGACTTTTAGCAAGATGCACACCTTTTCTAGCTTCTCTGGTTCCTCTACCATGCATGTGGAATGGAATGCGTCAGTGTCGCAGGCATACTGGCTCGATTTTGGCGTCTACATGGAGTTTCACTGATTTCTCCCTCAGGAATCAAGTTCCCAAGAAATGTGGCTTGAATTCTTTAAGTGGAGAAGGTCCAATGCTTCAGCTGCCTTGCATCTGAGTAGCATGCCCTTACCTATTTTGGCAGCAAATACCCATTCTGTTATGTTGTGTGCACCGTGTGATATATCTGGCACAAACACCCCTTCCAGTGGAATTGTGGTCTTGTTAGCGTATGTGAATATCTGTTCCTTGGTGTGATTCAGGCAGAGCCCTGTGATGATGACCTTTTATTAGCAAATTGGCAGCACGTTAACGGAGGTTCCAGTCTTGATCACTGCCCACACAGGCAGGTTGTTGATGTGCACCTTGCACCGCAGAAGTTTTTTAAAATCTTTCTGTTATATGATCCTTGGTGTATTTCATAAGTGAAGATTGCATTGTGAGTCCTGTTGTGCTTCTCAGTTGATGTTTCATCGTCTGTGGAAGGTTGCAATCTTTTTACTGCTGCCTTATCCGGATTTCATCTTTGCATGATGGGCTGAGACCTACCAACTTTCAAGAAATTATTTAATTATTGTGTCTGTTTGCTGGACAATTTCAGCGGTTTATAGGTCCCCACTGCAGTGGGACCATGCGTACTATGAGCCTTGGCTGCTCATCTTTCCATTTGTGGTGCCCGCCATATTCCCCTGGTGGGCTGGCGTCTTTGGTAAGAGAGGATGGTCAGCATTCACTGCGGTGGCATATGCCCTGTCAACTGTACGCGCTTGCTCAGCCTGTGGCTTGCCAAATGATTTGTCCATTGCTGAGAAACATGAGTATACAAAAACTGCAGTTATCCATAGATAAGTGCATCCCCTCCCTTCATTTATGAAACAATTCATGAGTAAGAACGCTGACAAAAATCCTTTCCAAAAGGAAAGCCCTACTCAAAGGGCATATAATATAGACAAATCACAGTAAGTGTGCTAAAAGTTCATTTCTTGCATTTATTGCTCAAAGTTCATTATAAAACACCCATTTATAGAAAAGCCGCACATAGCACAATAACATTTCATATATTAAAAACCAATTTAAAGATATACATATCACATCTAGAAAAAACACATATCAAAACCAGTGATCACATTTCACCCATTCTTACTCACATCCACGTTCATTCACATTCATACCATCCACCATTCGTACTGTGACAAACCGCAATTCCAATCAGTCTCTTCTAGAAATAGAACACCCCTCTATTAGGGCTCCAATATTGTTGTGTAATTACAAAGATCTATTTGGCACTGAGTTTTTCCTTTCACAGAGTTAAACAGGACAAATGTTCAGAAAAAGCTTACTCATGAACATGTATCAATTGGCTATATATTTTACAGAAACTCAAAGAGGCCCAACTCAACAAAGTGGGCTCTATGGTGTTGTCTACTCGAGTTTCGGGCACCACAAACATGAGTAAACCATGAATGTTGTACTTGGGGTCGGCCAATTCACGCAATTGTGCAGTCTGTATGTTTTGGCAGCATTTGCATTTGGGTTCATGGGGCCTGCAGGACCACTTGTCACACGTTTTTACAACCTCTTATTCACATGGTGAGACAAGCATGCTCATAAATGAGAGACAATAAATGCGTACAAATGTCTTCAACCATTAGACCAAAGAACAAATTCCCACACAAATTAACAGATCGTTTGGGTTTCAAGTTATCCCAAGTCCGATGCAAGCAGCTCGTCTAACCCTGGTTTAATTGTTGGCATTCTGCATTTGTAGTTTTCGTTTTCTCATTATACATTCAGATCTTCAAGTAACAAGGATACCAAGATAAAGCATGAGTTGATCAGACCTGACTTGCTGCCCCCAGATGTTAATTTTGATTGCGACGGAATAAGCTGCAATATTGAAGTATAACTTCCCCTCAGTCCTCACTATCTCTTTAGTGCCCTAGCTCTATCCTTGTTTGATTCTTGCTCCCTTTTTAAGCTGACATATCAGTTATATTAGGATGGACACCAACAGTTCTATTTAGACGGACATGTCTCTCACCACATCATCTCTGTCAAACCGTTGTCACCGGCCTGCACCAATATATTCTGTGATGTCCACAGATATGTAACTTGCACGCCACCAGATCTCACTATGAACAAGGTGATTAAGAAGTTAACAGCAAACCTGTACTTCATCCTGGATGCTCATTTGCCCTTTTTCCCATGCTTCCTGTTCCTGATCATTAGTAGTGCATGCAGAATATCACTAAACAGTGTGCAAATGCCATAGGTTCCTTTCCTGTATTGTGCCGTGTTAACTGCTTATCCCTGGCCTCAAGCCCAGGCACTGCATCTCTCCAGCCCTGAAAACTTTCCACTTGCTCCCGGTGGCTGCAAGGATCAAGTTCAAGAGCCTTTGTATTGTCCACAAGGCTTTCTGGGGCCAGTGCCTGGATTACATCCAACGCTCTCATCCAAAATACCTTCTTCTTCGAGCCCTTTGCTCAGCTACCTCCAACTCACTAATGGTCAGATGCTTCTACAGGCAGAGAGTGGGGGGTAGATATCTCTCCTCTGCAGGTGCCTTCCTCTGTAATGGCCTCCCTGCTCCTCTCAAACTTGAGCCGGACCACCTGAAGTTCCGGAAGCAGCACAAAACATTCCTTTTCTCTTCTGCTTTCTCTCTCTTCCCCCCTGCTGACCTACCAGACCTACCTGTCTGCTGATCTGACTGGTTACTTGGCTACCCTCAGAGTCTCACTGGGGACCAGGCTCTTTCTTGATCAGTCACTCTTACACTGCATCTGGTCCTACCATGCACTTAGAGGCTGTAACTGAAACCCTACAGTCCCTGTCTCCATCCACTACCCAGACCGGTGCTTCCCTGACTGCACTTACTCAGAGCATTGCTGCCCTGTTTCCCCTCCCCTCTCCATTGCACTTTCCCTTCTTTCTACCCTTGCCCTTCTTGTTCTCTCACTTGCATGATCTGAATGACACAAGGCCTAGTAAGATTGTTTGTCTTGACCTCCCTCTGTCTTCCTTCCCTTGTCTTATCGCACCTAGAAACACTTGTGTACAGGCAGAGAGTGGGAGGCTACTTTGAAGTATCTCTCTTCTACAAAGAGTCACTTTCCCACTCTCAGCAGAGAGTAAGCTTTTCAATTAGGGACTTCACATTATTTAATTTTGGCAAGACACTTTTCAGCTCCAGCACAGAAACCCAAATATTCAGTTTACATTCAGCACCCCTCTGCTTTAACACATGTTCTGAGGAATGGTGAACAGTTAGGACTTTCGTTTTGACAAGTTCATCCCTTCCCTTTAGGGAATTCTGGGGCTGACAATGATAAATAGGACTACCCAATTACTTTAACAGACAATGGGCCTCATTACACGGTAGGTGGTAAGGGTTTACCGGTACCGGTAAGGGCACCGGTACCGGTAAACCCTTACCGCCTTACTACGAGTTCCCTTTGCGGGACTCGACCTTAACGGCTGGTTTTACCAGCCATTAAAGTAGGGTGCCGCAAAGGGACCTCGGTGCTAATTACGGTAACGCAATTTGCGGTACCGTAATTTGCGCCTTCCCCATTCCCATTATGCCCTATGGGGGCAAAAATGGGAATGAGGAAGGGCCTTGGTGAATGGGGAATTACCCCCCTGCTCACCTTGGAGTATGGCGGTAATTCCGCCATCCACCAAGGCGGACACAGTAAAATACCGGCTGCAACCATGGCGCTAATAGCGCCATGGTTACCACCTACCGTGTAATGAGGCCCTATATCTGTATCCACACTGGAAGTGATGTTGTTGATTTTGAATTTCAACAAAATCCCCCAGTGTTAGTTGGCTATAGGGGAGATAATTAAATTATTACAAATACACAATCTCATGGATCATCTCATATGGAAAGTACAGGTATCTGGTCAGACTCCAAACTGAGTCATGGGTAGCCTCCATCATCAATCTCCTTGAAAGAATCCCAGCTTGAGTCTATCCCTGGTTTCCTCTAATTCCTGTCTCCCAGACAATGTTAATGCTCCAGCATTTATTCCAGCAGTTCCCACTCAGATGATATCAGACAGCTCTCCATGTTTCCCATTGACCATCACCTTATAAATCTTTAACCATTCCCCAAATTATCTAAATGATCAGGTGCCAGCTCATTGGTTAGTGATTTGGTTTGGAGATCTATGTACAATTCCCTTAACCCAGGCCTATCTCATTTTCTTTGTTTGGTTCCTTAAGTTACCAAGCTCAAACTCTGGGAGGAATCAGTTCACCCACTCAAACATTTCAGTTTTGCACTTAAAAAGAACAACGTGGCAAATTTCTCTATTTTCTAACTATATATATATATATATATATATATATATATATATATATTCAGTGAAAAAACTTTGTTAAAGGGACGTTATGGTTCAAAGTAAAACCGAAAAACCCCTGAAATTCGGCAGTTATGGTAAGATAAGTAACCATAACTCGCGCCGCCACCGTGCACTGCTAACACTAACACCCAGGACATCAAAGATGACATCACAAATGTCATTGATGACATCACTGATGACATCACGTGGCTGGCTCTCCCTTTTTTTCCTTTCCTGACATATCTAGGTCACATGATTTTCTTCAGTAACAGTCAGGAACTAAAAATTGTAAATTACTATATTCGTAGACTTATCCTTCAAGTATGTTCTTAGAATAATTCCCTTATGGTCCAGTCATATCATATGAAACATATACATAGGAGAAGTCACAACCTTGAAAGACAGCAATCCTTTTTGTGCATTAAAATTATCAGTAGATTTATCAGCACTTTCTGATTCTTTTGATGTTTTTTTTGTTACTGTACTTTCCCTGTATATGCTCATATTTTTATATGTTGTACTCACACTATTTTCCTTAGGGTCCAGACACATCATGTGATATATATATAGATAGGGTAAGTAACAGCTTTGAAACAGAGCAATCATTTCTCTCCATAAAGGTAATCAGTTAGGTTATGAACACTTTCTGCTACTATTGCTGTTTCTTTTTCCTACTTCAATTCCCTTGTATATATTCATATTTGTATGTGGTGTTGTCTCTTTGTGATTTGTGTATAATAATGCAATTATGTAGTAAGTGGGTTATCATTTCAATATTCAACATGGCAAGCTTATGAATATTGCACCTCCATCACGTATGCTGCACAGAATACCTATGTTTCTACATGAGTACCTTAGTATACTGGATTGAAGTTAATAATAGAATGCTATTTATATCAATGCATAGCTTAATGCACTGATTAGCACTTGATATTTATTCCAATAATCTTTGACACTTTTTTTATTAACATTACACTAAGAATCCCTTGTACAGACTTTTCATGAAAGGTAAATGCACATGTGATGTCATCAGTGATGTCATCAATGACATTTGTGATGTCATCTTTGATGTCCTGGGTGTTAGTGTTAGCAGTGCACGGTGGCAGCGCGAGTTATGGTTGCTTATCTTACCATAACTGCCGAATTTCAGGGGTTTTTCGGTTTTACTTTGAACCATAACGTCCCTTTAACAAAGTTTTTTTTACTGAATTTCATAGCTTTTTAGTAGCGCAACTTAACCATAATATCCCTTTAACAAAGTTTTTTCACTGAATTTCATAGGTTTTTAGTAGCACAACTTAACCACAATATCCCTGACTTCCCTGAACCCCCTCGTAGTGATTTTCATGTCCGCGGACTACCGCCATGTTCGCGGACACATCGAAAATCTGAGCGTGGTGAATGTAAATTTAAATATTGTGCCCCATTTCCCCTTTGAAGTTGGCTCTGAAAAGAACCTTTTTTTTTTTTTACAGATGCTTGACAGACACCTGTTATTTTGTATTTTGTTTCTTGTTTTTTTTTCTTACTTTACTCCTAAAATCTTTATATAACCTTCTCCAAAGCAACCCTTACATTCCAAAATAGAAAGGCATTTCCCGTAAAAGATAAAGAAATGCCATCTTCTTTAAAATTAACAGCATTACTGGCATCAATATTCTCATTGTTACAGAAGAACATACCAGCTCTAAGCATGAAGGCACACATGCCTCGGTTGATGACACACCTACCAATGTTTTGCTGAGGACAAAAAACTGAACTATTGTCCCATATTGCCCTAGGTAGTAATCCAGAAAAAATTACTTTCGCATTTGGAAGGATCTTCATTACGGCTTGAACCAAGCATTCCAAATCAGCCAACAAAGTAGGGGCACTGACGTTGCCCAAATGGAAATCACCATAATGCAAAACTACCACATGCGGACTGTTCATCGTGGCCATATCCTCACAAACTTGTACAATTCCCTGTACATTGCAATCAGGCACAGTGCTCCACACCACCTTCACATCAAAGTTCTTTGCAACATGCCTGCATTCAGCGTACCGCTGTAAACCATGCACAAACATATCTCCGAGCACCATCACCCTGACTTTCTCCACTTCTGCCATCTTCACCACACACAGTCTCTTTCAACACAAATCCACAACCTCAACATCTGATTGGCTGATCCGTACAGTCTTCTTTCGATGTTGGATTTCCTGGAAAAACCCGGATGTAGCACGCCCTGTCCATAAACAGCCGCGGTGTCCGCGGACGGCGTCCACTTTACTCTCTGTGCCATTCCCTCATTGCACACAGCTAAGCAATCACACAATACGAATAACGTCCTCAGAACACCCCCATTTTGTGAATTCAACTTCTACAGATGGCTTTACACAGAATGTTGCATAGTAAGAATTTATGCTCGTTCACAGTGAAGGTCAGCTGCTTCCATTTTTTTAACGGGCCCAGGAGAGGCTCACGAAGCGAACTAAAAGGTTGGATTGTGTTTTGAACATGACAGAGAGAGATTGTGATGAAAGACTTCTCTTGAAGGAGTGTTGCTAAAACGTAAGAGAGGATAAGGATGAAATATATGAAACGAAACCACTTTTATATATTATATCACTATGCGAAAGATCGGTGGCACAAGCGGAGTCGTATTTTGGGACTGCACCATTCGTAGACAATGGAAATTGCAATTGTTCTGTAAGTAACCCTTTAGATTATTTTATACCAAATATAATTACAATAGCGTAGCATTAAAGACCGCTCAAATTGAACTTGTTCATTGAAAGTGGCATAATGTTTTCTACCACGCACTATCACCGCCAAATTGATCGCCTGTTGTTTAGAGGGCTCTGAAAAAGGCAGACGACACAGGGTGGGTTAATACAAATAATTTAACCGGTCTATAGGTGGTCAAGCGCTCTACTCGCTGTGCCACTTCACTGTAGCCTGTCAAATGGCACAGCGAGTACAACGCTCGCTTTGACATCCGTGCACAGCTTGCTAACGCAAGTTCGAATCCCGGCAAGGCCAAACTCAGCCTTTCATCCTTCCGACACACCGTGGTTAATAATAAGCACTGCTTAGATACCTCACGGTTCTTAGCGCTATATGAATGGGAAAATATTATTATTTTATTATTAACATACTCCGTTGCACTATCTTCGATAGCAAATAGTTTCACGCCCTAATAAATAAAATGATGATTTTTAATGAAGATCGGCTAGTGAGACTAATTTATGTTTTTTAAAACAGGTATGTGGCCCCATTTTGCCTATGTCACGATTTACAGACTCCAGCGGATGGGGTCTTCAACTGCCAGGTGCAGGTCCAAATATGCAACTTCATGACCCTCACCATTTTATGGGACAATCGCCAAGGACCAATATGCCCTTACGCAGTACTAGCGGCTACAAACAACATACCAACCAATAGGGTGGTCTAATGGCTCGTTTTTGGAGCAACCTTCCGAATATCAGAGCGACCATTTACTGCTTTTGTCATAAACCAACAGCCTATCTACCGCAAAGGAACAACGCATGGCTCCAAATAAACTTTTGCTGATCGACAGCAGAGACAATAGCAAATCGCTGAATATTCACTAAACATTTCATGTGAAATAAATGTACTTTACCAAATGTACAATCCTGCTGTTTACTTTTAAACCACAGTTTCATATTCCGAATTGTGGCGCACTGACTTGTAAGCTGATCTAACACCCTCTGTACCGCAAAGGAACATCGCGTGCCTCAACATGAACTTTTGCGGATCGACAACAAAGACAAATGCAAATTGCTGAATATTCTCTAAACATTTGATGTCAAATAAATGTACTTTACAAAATGTACAATCTTGCTGTTGGCTTTTAAATCACTGTTTCATATTCCAAATTGTGGCGCGCTGTGTTGTGACATAATATGTGTTGTCTTCCGGGTTCTGTGTAAAGTCACTTAGGACTGGAGAGGACTGGGCGCGTTTGATGACGCACCCTGTAACGTCACGGAGAGAGGCAGGGAATATGAATGCTTTGATAAAATCAGGCTTAGGGGCGGGAGATATGATTGTGTGTCGCAAAAGCAAGTCAGCCAGGTCAATAGCGCCAGTCATAGGATTATCACATAATGTCGGCGCACACCAGCCGGATTTATCGTTTCTTTAGTGGACAAAAAGTCGGTTGACGCCCATAGGAAATTGTACTATTAGCGGACAAAAGGAGTGGTCTTAAAACACTTTCACCCTGACAACGAACAATACAAACAACGTTCTCAGAACACCCCCATTTTGTGTAATTGCAACCATTTCGGGACACCGCGAGTGTTCTTAGAACACATTCGACTAGACAGATTACAATACGGACAGCGCCCTGAGGACACCCCCAGTTTGTGTATTTACGAACAATTAAGTACACCGTGAGTGTTCATTGCTCATTTTTACCTTCCTTGCGAACAAAAATGACACATACTCCGTCCTCTAAACACCCCACCATTTAGTTTATTTACAAAAGGTCAGAACAGCCGTGTTCTCCGCGGACAAATCAAACATAACAAAAGCGTCTAGCACATAAATAAAATACAACTTTGAACCTATCTCATACTCCCCCATCCTCCCCAAAGACTTCTACACACCAACACACTCTACTAAATACACATTTTGAACAAACTTTCACCGCGCTGTCTGCGGACGTCCGCAAATGCAAGATGGCGGGCGCGACAGAAAATCTGACGCGCATCACGCACCACGCACCACGCCGCCCAATCAGCGAACACGTCGCATGTCCGCGGACATGACGCAAGCCGCTGGGCCTATCGGGGTGCTGTCCGCGGAGCGAACAGGGAAGTCCATCTGCGAAGCGAACACAGATATCACCCATTGTTTTGCCTTACATTTTGGTCATTTTTTAAAAAACTACTGGACGGATTTACACCAAATTTGCAAAAGCACGCTTTCGGGACCAGGCCGTCGCTCCTGCCGCAAATTTGGTGTAAATCCGTCCAGCGGTTCGGGCTGTAGCCGTGCGCAAAGTTTTTTCCCATTCAATCTATGGGAAAAAAAAAGTTTTGGGACCCCCCCTATAACTTTTCCCCCCCTGGACGAATCCTCACCAAACTTTGCAAAACAATTCAGAGTGGGCCATATACTTTTTCTGCAAAGTTCGGTGAGAATTCGTCCAGGGGGAGCGAAGTTATAAGCCGCCCAAAAAGTGCTCTTCCTATGGAAACACCAACTTAACCATAACTACATGGCCGCTACCGAATAAGTCTTCTCATACCATGTCGGTACAAGGTTGCAGGTTTCAATGACAGTTTTTCATGATTCACTCAATGTTGATAAAAGTTAGTGTCACAATATTTTACATACCATTAGATAATTCACTAAACTACTATCTCCTCGAATTTCTGCTTTTTGACATTATCTGGAAAGTCATCATCACATTTCAGCTTGTAACAAAGCAGCTGGTCCAGCCTTAATGCGTGCCATTCCCCTATCTTCACCATCTTCAGAAAAGACAGAGAAACCTCAAAAGGAGGCGGCATAGCCTTTATCTACAGAGCCAACCTCACTATCAAAGAAATAGACCACATGTCCATGCCCTCAGCAGAACTACTCTCCCTCAAACTAGGTATCACCGCTTGACGTACTATTACTGTGAACCTTATCTACAGACCCCCAACCCCCCCTAGGGTCTTTTGAAGGCGACATAACCACCCTTCTTAACACCAATGCTAAACCGGGGACATAAATCATCTTACTTGGTGATTTTAACCTAGGATACAACAACCCTAAAGACTCTAATGCCTCAATCCTAGCTAACACAATAATGGAAACAGGCCTCACCATCCGAAACAATGGCCCTACACACGTCAAAGGCCGTACTCTGGACTGGGTGACAGTTATTAACTGCACCTCCACCATAACGTCTACTGAACCATGCATATGGACTGATCATCATCTGATCCTATTGACCATCTCAGACTGTCCTCAATCCAAATCAACTAAACTACTGGCACCTCCAGCCTTCACACACTGCAAAAAAACATATAGTCACAAATCTCCTCCCCTTCAGCCCATCACCAATCATTCCAACTTTATCACTAACCCAAATGATCTGGTTGACTTGTACAACAACACTATCAACTCAGCTATAGACACCATTGCGCCACTGAAACTTAGCAAATCTAAACTACTGGCCCATCTTAATACTTGGTTTACCCCAAACTTAAAATCCCTGTGCAAAGAAAACAGACATGCAGAAGTCTGCTGGAATAAAAATAAACTCCCCTCATCACAAACCATACTCACCACTCTCACCAATAGCTACAAAAACAAATCATTCAGGCAAAAAAAGAAACCTTTTACGACAGAATTAAAAAAGCTAATTCTAACACTAAGGAAATCTTCACCATCCTCAGAGAACTAGAATCCCCTATCACTCCCATAGAGTCCTGTACCAAAGATAAACTGTGGTGTACCAACATTCAAAATGCCGTATGCAATAAAATCACCTTGCTACAAAACAAAATCTCTATCAAAAGAAACTGACTCCACAATAATGCGCTCTCCACTCAAGAAGCCATCCTACAGGAACTCGCCGCCAACCAAACCAAACCATACAGCCAATTTAACTTTAGAGCTATCTCCATTGCGGAAGCCATGAATATCATCATATCTCTTAAGCCTTCTCGCTCTCTTGGCGACACCTGCCCAGCCTCTATTATCAAAGAAACTGCACAAGAACTAGCCCCTTTTGTCACTTGCTTTATCGACTCCTCCTTTAAATCTTGCTCTGTGCCAACAAACCTCAAAGATGCCTGGATACTACCCCTCCTAAAAAAAAAAACAACCTAGACTCTAATGTCCGAACTAACTATAGACCTATAATGACAGTTCCATTCCTCCTCAAAATCTTAGATAAAGCTGCCTATCTACAGATCCAATCTTACCTGGCGATTAACAACTTACTGGGCACTAGACAATCAGGATTCAGACAGAGACATGGAACCGAGACGGCCCTCCTTGATCTCAAAAACCAACTAGACAAAGGAGACACACCCATTCTCCTACTCCTAGACCTATCAGCTGCATTCGACCTGGTAGATCATAAAGTACTCTGTAACCATCTTAAATCGGCTGCCAACTTTTCCACTAAATCCCTGACATCGATAAACTCATTTCTGGATAATAGAACCATAAGAGTCTTCTCGCCTATCTCAGACGCTGAGCCAGTCCCCATCACCTGTGGTGTTCCCCAGGGGTCTTGCGTCTCCCCTACTTTGTACAATATTTTTACAAAGCCTCTCTTTGATATCTTGGATAAACTGGGTGTCTCATCATATACCAATTATGCCGACGACACCCAGATCCTTACACCAATCCAAGGAGATTATGACAAAGACACTACCCTCATAAACAAAATCTACCAAATCATTCAAACCTGGATGGCCACACGGCCTATGTCTTAACGACGATAAAACCGAGCTTTTAATCATTGGCTCCACCAGTAAACTTAACAAAATCTCCCACCTATACAAATCCATCACCATTGATCGTATCATAATAAAAGTAGCCAAGGAAGTCAAAACCTTAGGATTCTACTTAGACTCGGCTCTTAACCTCAACAAGCAAGTTAATGCCACAGCCTCAGCAACCAGCTATACTTGCAAGCTAATTCACGCATGTAAACCATTTCAATCCACGGACAGTTGCATCACCATCGCACAAGCTCTCATCCTCTCAAAATTAGACTATTGTAACGCACTCTACCTAGGCACCAGCAAACACAACACCCATAAACTCCAAACCTTGCAAACAATGCCCTCAGAACAGCACCAGGCGTTCCTAAAGGACCAAATATATCTGACCATAGAAGAACAGGTAACTGGCTGACCATCAATGATGGCATCAGTTCAAAACATTGAACATTACACACAACTGTCTTAACAACAAAGCTCCAGCATACCTCATTGAGAAATTCACCAGGCACACATCTGAACAACCCCTTAGAAATGCCCAATCCAATCGCATCAAAATCCCTAAATTCAAGTTGAAAAGATTCCCCATAATGGCTGCTAATCTATGTAACTCTTTCCCAGATCCACTCAGAGCCATTCCCTCCTTTCATATATTCAAATCTAATGTTAAACTTTGGCTAGAAACTAACAATTGCTGACACATCTCGTCTGAAAGACCGGTCTCCCTGACACCTCCCCTCTCACCCCTTGCCCTACCTTTTTCCCTGCCATGCTACCGACAACTGTAAATATATATTGATATCCTGTATGTTATTTGTAAGATATGCCGGCAACTGAAGTATAAGAAATGTACATTTTTTTGCAACGATAACCTGTAACGGTATCATAAGAAATGTAAGATATCTATGTAACGGTAATTTTAGATCCCCACAAGTATAAGAAACTGTAAAATGCTCATGTAATAACAAAATTGTAACTGCAACCTAAGAATTGTAATATATTTATTTAACTTGTAACTTAAGATTTCCACAAGCGCCCAGTTGCCTAACGCCCCGGTGCGCTCTATAAATAAATAAACAATACAATACAATACAACTCTTGTTCTCATGGTTAAACCTTTAGGATAGTTATCACTACAGATAGGTCTGTTCATAAGCCTTTTAATGATACTTGAACCGTTATGGTGCTCATTTTGGGACCTGAGGTAATGAGCTAAATATGAGCGT